>NC_137456.1:180793977-181397727 GCF_964235325.1 Thermobia domestica
CTACGTCTCATATAGCCTCGCTGCTGAACGGGACGTTAAACTAAAAATCAGCTCAGCTCTGCTAAGGGCATAAGCAGTGTGGACCTACGGCTTTTTGGGTCCAACCACAGATGATAAAATTACACCCCTATTGTTTTACAATTGCTGTAAATCTCCCTGGTTTGTAAATGAACGGAACTTGACATTCTCTTCACCAACTTTTCTATTTCGTGTGTTCATTTTAAAGCCGTACACAACGCATGAGGGCATTGCTAAAGTTTTCAAAGTAACTAATACAGATAAGTTCTATTTACACAATGTGTACAGTACAAAATATACAATAATATTCCACATAGAAAATATCATACAGTGTGTAAGATAATTACAGCAGTGTGTAAGAAATTCATCAAATGTTTAAAAACCAAAGAAAACGTACTTCAACACAAATGCAATTGAAACCTGACTCTGAGAGCGCGACAATGTTATCTTGTTCGAAGAGTCAGTGGTTTTGTGTCGAACAGACTGAGCGTGGGCTTACCTTGTCTTATGCTTGGCAACATTGCTCTTGGTCAAGTGGCCTATTGCTTGTGCCTTTAGGTATTTGCCCTAAAGCTATATAGCGAGTTGTGTGCGTTCTGTGTTACTCCCTCCCTGCCGCTGGCTGTGTTTGCGAAAATATCATTTGCTTTTCATGCATTGGGATAAGGGGCAAGACACCTTGCACATCTTGGAAGGAAATAACATATAAAATGATCGAAAACGACAACCGATGTTAATGTAGAGTTTATAGTTTCGAGGTCGCTGAGATGGTTAGGTGTAAAGCTATCAGCTATTTTCTGTTAGTGATTTCTTCATGTACGTCTACTAAGTTAACGAATCAGTGGTAGAGCGTTCACCTCTGATGCTTGGGGTCGCGGGTTCGATCCCAGACCCCGCCAAGTGAACTGTGGTGGACAAACACCGTGTGCATGGGTTTTCTCGGGGTTCTCCCGTTTCCTCCCACTTTCTTCATTCCACCATTTCATTCATTACTCATCATCACTGTCTCCTTTAACCTAACCGGCATAACCGCGGGACGTAAAACCCAAAGATTTCATTTCATTTCATTTTCAAGTTAACGAACCTTGACTTATCTGCGTACAGTGGTTTGTTAGTGTGTCCTCGATGGCTATTTCTACTTTTTCCATGATCATCCCATACCATACAGTATTTTTTATGTTTTGAAAAAGCTTGATTCTATCAATTCGTTAAACAACAATGTTTCTTTTAAATCATGATTCTTAGTATTATCCTCTTCATTCTAACTAATTTAAATATTTTCAATAATTCAGAATTTAGACTTAAAAATGTTACAGTGATCAAGAATTGTGTAAGAAGACGAGCCTTCATTTCTAATCATTGTCATAACCGGAAGGGAAAACATAAAAAATTGAAATAACTTAGTAGACGTAGAAAATCGACGGAAATAATGAACATCAACTATTAGTTAACTCTTAGAAGTATAGTAGATATAGTTCTCAACCCAAGTAGAAGATGCACTCTTTGCTTCATGAAAATAATAAACATTTTCCAAAAATAATTACAGAAAAGTAATTTTATGACATTTACTGAGCGAACGTAGGTTACTGGTTAGCGTTGACGCTTTGTAATTGGGAGTCTCCAGATTCAAATTTCGATACGAGGCATCCTGACTAGCGATTTTGCAATACCACTGGGCGAATACCGGGATACTTTTAATACATAAGCTTTGGCAAATTTTCTGGAAAACTTTGTTCTTATATTGTTAATGTTTCAGTGTGAAATGGCATTTTGCTGCATGGAAAATATTTTTAGTAAACAAAATATAGTAGATGAATGGTTAGTATAAGGGACTCCTACTTGTACGACTTAGGTTGAAATCCGGACTGTTCTTGTTGATTTTTCCTTTTAGCTACACTCATATGTTGCGCTCCAGAAGTTCAATTTTGAATTAAATGTAGTCGCAGCTAGTTTAAACTGAAGTTATTTTCAAAACTTTTTGCTATTACATGTTTTTGTTTTACTTGCGATGTTTCAACTTTGATATTAGATCTTAGACCTTAATGTAACTCATTTTCTTACGTCATATCATGATGAATGTTTTCACAACAACGATAGTCGGGCGGTAATACAGAATTCCATTGTTACTGCAGGGCCGGAGGCGCCAGGTGAACAGGGCGCCAAATTAGAAAAATGAATTTTGTTTTAAATCTAAATATTTATTTAAAAATGTTATGATGAAAAATTTTCCTCAAATAGCTTCAAATAAATATTGTACAGACTGAGATACAGATAAAATACATGAAAAGGACAATAAAGTCGAATCTTCGCGTGGTTGGCTGTAAAACACCCCTTTACAAGTGAAATGGACTCGTACATCATTGATTCCAATGCCATACTCACAAGAGATGCTAGTTTGAGGAAAATTTCCACGGCACAGGATAGATCTTTTAAAGAGGGAAAAGGGATATTTTACGAATATGAGATAAAATGAAGGTAAATTTAGCTTTCCAATAGATGTTGTATTAAGCACTATGACCGTAGAGCTAAAGACAGTGGTATTCTTTCCACAATCCCACCATATGCACAAAATACAAATATAACAGACTCTTCATTCCTTTCTCAAAAGTTAAGGGTTGAGAAAGATCACCGTAAATGAAATGCACATTATCAAAGTTGAAGCAAGCATGGGCGTCCAAAAGGTGACGAAGAGGCCGGGCCCCACCTGGCTTACGACAAGTATAATGTATATGTATAATTTCTTAAGATTTTCTTAATACAAATAAAAATACCAAACGCAATATAGTAACGAGGGAGATGACCGCCCTAAAAACTTCTTCGGGCCCCCATGTAAGCAAGTAGGCTTTTCTTGTCCATTCGTCCAGGGAGTGGAGCGAATACTAAGAAAGGACGGGCGGTACAAATTGATTTTTAAAAAAAATCATTTCTGAGGGAAATTTTAACTTAAGTTCCTAATAACTCACACTCGCTGCCCACTGCTAAATGCTCACTTTGTTAATATCTATTAGTCCATTTGTCATTCGTCAACATTCTCATTTCTATCCTAAGTCGTTTCGTTTTTGTTTATATTTTTAATTTATAATGATGTATGCTTTCACTTTTTAATAGTACTTTGTTTTTCATGTAATAATAATGACCAACGATATAAAACCAAGTGAGCATCTTATCGGAAAAGAAAGCTACAAAACGTGAAAGAAGATAAAAGGCAACCGAAGGCTCTAAAAAGTTTCTTTCGAGTGCTGGACAAAGTCATACAAGTGTTGAGGTGGGGAGTTGTCAATATCAGTCACCGTTAACAAAGCACTTGCAGGTCGACATTCTTTTGAAGCTGTAAATTTATTTTACCTGATTGCAGTAATTTAATTGTTGAATTAAAATGGAACGATACGGTCATTTCGGTTACGGGTCTGAATTAAATTTCATCTATTTCAAAATTTGTTTGAATACAATTAGTTTTCACGCGGCATATAAGTATATAACTTGAAAGGATATAATCGAAAGCGACGAAAGGTCATTTGGGTGACAGGTATTTTTTTTTCAGTACTCTCACTTTCAAACCCAGCAGCGTATACAGATGATCGTTTTATTATGACAGATAACAATAATTATTAATCCATTCTCTGTTATTAAATTTAGATGGAGCGATATTTTAAATTAGTAATAATTCTAATGCAAAGTAGTTTTGATTATTAGTTACTTGTGTTCAGGGATGTACCGACACAGGTGCTAGGGAAGCGCACAAGACGAGTCGAGACAGGATTTTCCAGACAAATTCGAGTCGAGACACGGCTCTTCCAATAGAGAAATATACATTTTTCGAGTCGAGCCATCACTTTTACAGCACATTTTCGAGACGAGACAGCCACAAATCTTGTCTCGTGCGCATCCCTAACAGGTGCAGTGTTCCATTCAGAAAAAATCTTCCGGGGGAACACACTTAGTATTCAGAGGACCACTGCTGGCCACTCTTTTATTTATTATTATATTATAGACGTATTATTTTGTTCTCCTCCCGGGGAGGCAGTGTCCCCCTAAGAATATGCGAACATTGAACAGGTAGTCTGAGAGTCTGGATCCCCCAATTAGCACAATTTCAGGGGGCAAATACACAAAATTATTTGCATTTTATACGCTATTCCGAAAAAATCTTTGGACCCCTAAGAAAAATCTTGGGTGCATCATTGCTTGTGTTTACATTATGTTACTGCCTGATTTCGAACGTCTATGTTGGAAAGAAACGTGTAAGAATTGAATTGTTCCATAGGCCTAAGAGGCCCTGAAAAGATTTTTTGCGGAGAAACCTGATTTTAAAGTTCTGCCACTGATCGGGGCAAATTACATATCAATTAAGACACACACTTTTGTCATTTGTTGTGTATTGAACTAGTTTAACTAAAATTAATAAAGAATTATTTGAAATCAAGTATATCTCAAGAACGATTAAATGGACTAGCTTTGATGGCCATTGAAAATGGCATTCTGAATGAAATTTATATGGATGCAATAATAAGAGATTTTGCCAAATTGAAAGCCAGAAAACTGTCTCTATAACATGAACTTTACAGTAACAAAGAAAACGAGAAATTAAGCTAATTACCATATTTGTATTACTAGAAAACATTATTTAAATATGCTTTTAATGAAGTGTAAGAGCATATCCATTTTGTCAAAATCAAACCTGTGATAATGTTAGACTTGAAGCTCATTAGTTTTATTCTATATCGACTTTTGTTTCAACTGTATTTGTCAAAATACATCTTAGGTATACATTTTAGTTGTTTTCTGTGCTTATTTAATAAAAAAAAGATATACATTATTAAAACTGGAACTTTGGTCATGATTCATACCACAGTTAATTAGGTTTAATTTCGCCATTTTCCTTTAATACTCACAGGAAGACTGAATTGTTATATATTGAAGAAATTTGTAATTGTAACAATTATCTGAAGAATTTTTTGTCCATTACAGCATTCTATTCTTTTATTATCATATAGGCGGGGCGCCTAAATATTGTTTGCTTACACTTACGAAATGTCTACAACCGACCCTGATACTGTTTTATATATATATATATATATATATATATATATATATATATATATATATATATATATACAGAGAGAGAGAGAGACAAAGTTTTGACTCAGAAAAAGTACAGTTGAACGTACGATGCAACATGGGCTCCTGGAGGGATTTCAAACGAATTAACTATACGTATACATTACCATCTGGACAATTTACCTCTAAAACCTCGATCACTGAAATAAATTCCTGCCTACGCCCCTGTAAAGCAGTAAGAATTTTAGGGACTGACCAGGGGGTAATGCCTCCCTGGAGCAACGACAGTTCCTCAGAAATCATACCTCTGATAGGTCCGGATGTAACACCAGTATTTGTGTATTACCACTCTTCACTCTCAGTGTACTGAAATTTAAGTCAAAGGAACCACATTACCACATCTGGAATATTACTATTTATGTCAGAGATACCGAAAAATATATATTTGACACAAATATAGGATGTTTTTTATTTTATTTTATTTATTTATTTATTTATTTATTTTTTGCCTGTCACCCTCCCACTCTGACCTCCATGCCAACCAAGGCTTAACTTGTACTTAAGCAACATCGACAGCATCACTATTCATCTGCGGCCACGAAAACTATGATTTCGATACTATGTTCATATTTGACTACTTTTACATGTCCCTTCTCCCCTTATTACGGATGGCTTCAGTGTCTCGCCCCACTGGAGCAATTTTAACAAACTTAAGTATAGCTATAAACCACTATTTGTAAAATAAATGTGCGTGTGATCTTTTTCGGAGAGGAATTCATTAGCTACTTTCCCAATGTAGTGGCTTTATTCGCTTCCCATGCTAAAGATTGCCGAAGAGCTCAACATTGTTTGCACCACTGTGCTATGAATATAGATTTTAATGGCATTTACTTTACTGAATGCTCTCTCAGGTGTTCCTCTCGTCACAGGAAAAGTGAGATACTGTTATAAATGAGTAGGGATATAAACAAATACGGAAAACTATTAGCAATGACACTACTCGAAATGAGTTTTCGCAATATAATGGGGCAGTATTTTATTCGAATTTGAAGGAAATCATTGAATAAATTGTCCCTTCCCCTCCTTAGAAGTCTAAGCTACAATACATATCTAATAATTTTGAATTAGAAATATATGCATCGAGTTTCATATCCTTAACTTTAAGGTGTCCTGAGTTAAGTAAATGAATAAACTTCCTGCTAACGAAAGAGTAAAGCTTTGGGCTTTCATAGTAACGGGAGTGTAATTATTCATTTAAGCGACCCCGAAAGCTATTTGTAGACACTCATATCTTTCAATTAGGAATTTTTAATTTTCACCCCTCCCATTAAACCTGCATGCCGATAATGCTAAACTTTGATGTGAACGATATAGAGGGTATCATACATAATTCATGTACTCAAAAGCTATGGACTTAACACTAATATCGTTCATTTTCGATTATTTTTACATGTTCCTGTGTCTCCCATAATAGAACTAGAGGTGATACGGGTTTCGATTCCCGCCAGGAGTCGTGTGGTTCGGGTTCTACATTAAGTCGTAGATGCACGTCTTGTATAGAGTAATAGCTGAAAGACACGCTGAACTCTATATCACCTCACCTCGTGAGATATTCTACGTTTGCTAATTTCTAAATCACTTTTCTTTGTTTGAATCTCCTCCTTCCTTTTAGGACATGCATAGGTTCAAACCGAAATATTCTTCACGGTTGGAGGACCCAAGGCTACTGTACCATACGTGTACAACCCTTATGGGACTACGGTAGTGAGTTGCGCAGTTTGAGTAGCACGCACGAATAAACCACGCTTACATTTATTATATATAATTAATAAAATCTCATATTAGGACTTACTCTGCACGTCAAACTTTTAACATATGCGACTTTTTAAATTCTCTTCTTTATTATTATTATTATTATTATTATTATTATTATTATTATTATTATTATTATTATTATTGCAATAGCTATATGAAGCAATTATCTCGGCCAGCTTCGTTAATACACACCATTCAGCAACGGGAAGTTGTAGAAATCTGTTTTTTCCAACAGAAGTTGTTAGCTCAATCGGTAGAGCGCTGACCATGGATACAAGGGTTGCGAGTTCGAATATTGTCTAAGTCAAAAGATTTTTTTCCTGATATAATTCTTGAAATGGAAATGTTTCTCTCTTTACCTTTATCCCGTAATTCTGAATAGAGATGTTTGGATGTGAAAGAAAAAGTATATATAAGAAAACAAAGGTAAATTACATGATACCTTTTGCAATTTAACTATATTTTCTTCTATCTAGGACGTTTCTAAAAAGTTCAGACTTCTAGACCTCCGTTTTGCTCTCTTATGTGTCCTTTAACTAATTTCTACAGTTACTTAGTGAATCACATATACATATATTACAGATGTCGTATCTCTTTCTCTTCTCTCTACATCATGTCTGGAGATGAATGTTTTGACAATAGGTTACAAACACGATTTTAAAAAATAATACGATCTGCGATATCAGTGACACATATTGTGGTGTTTAACTTGACATATAAAACAATAAATAGAAAAACTGAGAATACGAATCTTTACGTGCACTGATGCTTCAATAACAGTGCACTGATGCTTCAAATCTGTGTCTTTATTCCCTTCACCTATGTTAATTCCCTAGTCAAAATAAAAACTCTTTAAAATTAATCACAAATTCTTATACAACCATCCCTACCTTAGAGTACTGCGCTGTCACATACCCGTCACGGGGATGTAAAGGCACTTTTGGCGACGAGGATACATTCGTGATAGTTTGCTATAATATCTATATACCCCTAGATGCTATAGGTTAAATTCTAAGCAAAAGATAAGACTGCATACAGTTAGTTTGTACATTGCTCTTTTATTTCTGCTGTGATGTTTACTCTGTACATAATTCGTGGAAATATAAATTGAATAAGTAAAATGTAAGAATGTACAAAAAATTTTGTAGTGGAACTACGCACAATAACAGACCTTAGACAATCCGTTATTATTGTGCGTAGTTTCGGTATTCCGTGTTCTGTACAGTGGTAGTACGATCCGTGTCTGAAAGAGGCATACGTGTGTTGGTTATCATCACCATTGTATCAGTGTTCGTAGGTTCCTGTGAGAAAATTTCCCTGGACTGGCACAAAATGTTCCCTTTTCGCATCAAATTTTCTCTAGTTTGTTAAATGTCCAATTCCTGTTACAGAAGTTATGTGATAAAATTCATTTAACTATATTAAAGGAAGTGCCAACCACATTTGTAATTTGCTTTTTTCTTTTTTACCATTTCCTTAATTTGTTAAACAAAAAGAACACATAAAAATACCCAGCTAACAATCGGTGCAAATTATACTACTTTGAACATACACATATTCACAAACTACTGCTATTCTATTGGTTTATCTCTGAAGACCGAAAAAATTTTAAGCACTTATATTGGTGAAGGAGTCAGCGAGAGAATTTCCCTGGATTTTTCACTTTTTATTGAAAACTTATCTTTTTCCCTTTTATCTAAATTTACACATAAAATTCCATAGATTAGGGAAATTTCCCTCAAACAACGAACACTGCATTGTATAAGTAAAAGCAAGTTGTGACTTGCATCAATGCATTGTGGTGCAAGATACTATGTGAAGTAGAATTTCGGTTTACGTCGGTGTTATGTTTAAAGTTTTGTCTACTATGTCGGCCTTACAGGTAAGTACGTGAACATTTTGTTTCATAACAAATATTAAATTACGGAAAGTGTTACTATGGGATTCGACGTTATATATTAGCATAATTTCCCAGTATCGGACAGTATATATGTTAAAAGTACTGGACAAGAACACAATGCTTTGCTTACAGAAATTTTTATAACAGTAGAATTTCTCGTTCTTGTTTTTGCCAGATATATCATTCCAAAGTGGAAAGCAAGAAAAAGGAAAAGTGGAAGAGAATATGAGGGAGGCCGCTCAAGCAGTCACTGAAGGTCAAATGAGTCTGAGGTGGCAGCACATCCCGTTATAGTGTCTAAAACTTAAGATGATAGAATGAAAGACTTGAAAGTTCGAAACAATATAAATGACAGCTCCGTTAACTTGTTCCCCCACTTTTGAAATTTACTCAGAAAAGAATGTCCAAGTTTTGTACTAGTTTTTTAGCGTTTTGTACCACCAATAAAAAGTTTTGTACCACGCCCATTAGCCAGTAACGCACGATTTAAAGTCTGGACCTAGCATTAACTTGTTCCCCCACCATAACGAATTTTCCCGAAAATAGCAAAGTTTTATACTAGTTTTGTATCGTTTTGTATCACCAATAAAAAGTTTTGTTCCACGTCCATTAGCCAGTAATGGACGATTTAAAGTCTGGACCTAGCGTTAACTTGTTCCCCAAAATAACGAATTTTCCCGAAAATAGCAAAGTTTTGTACTACTTTTGTACCGTTTTGTACCACCAATGAAAGGTTTTGTACCACGTCCATTAGCCAATAATGGACGATTTAAAGTCTGGACCTAGCGTTAACTTGTTCCCCCCACCATAACGAATTGTCCCGAAAATAATGGCAAAGTTTTGTACTAGTTTTGTACCGTTCTGTACCACCAATAAAAAGTTTTGTACCACTTCCATTAGCCAGAAATGGACGATTTAATATCTGGATCCAGCGTTAACTTGTTCCCCAAAATAACGAATTTTCTCGAAAATAATGTCAAAGTTTTGTACTAGTATCGTATAGTTTTGTACCAACAATAAAAAGTTTTGTACCACATCTATTAGCCAGTAATGGACGATTTAAAGTCCGGACCTGGCGTTAACTTGTTCCCCACCATAACGAATTTTCCCCAAAATAGCGGCAAAGTTTTGTACTAGTTTTGTACTGTTTTGTACCACCAATAAAAAGTTTTATACTACTTCCATTAGCCAGTAATGGACGATTTAATGTCTGGACCTAGCGTTAACTTGTTCCCCAAAATAACGAATTTTCTCGAAAATAATGTCAAAGTTTTGTACTAGTTTCGTACCGTTTTGTACAAACAATAAAAAGTTTTGTACCACATCCATTAGCCAGTAATGGACGATTTAAAGTCTGGATCCAGCGTTAACTTGTTCCCTCACCATAACGAATTTTCCCGAAAATAGTGGCAAAGTTTTGTACTAGTTTTATACCGTTTTGTACCACGCCCATTAGCCAGTAATGGACGATTTAAAGTCTGGACCCAGCGTTATCTTGTTCCCCCACCATAACGAATTTTCCCGAAAATAGTGGCAAAGTTTTGTACTAGTTTTGTACCGTTTTGTACCACAAATAAAAAGTTTTCTACCACGTCCATTAGCCAGTAATGGACGATTTAAAGTCTGGACCTAGTGTTAACTTGTTCCCCCACCATAACGAATTTTCCCGAAAATAGTGGCAAAGTTTTGTATTAGTTTTGTACCGTTTTGTACCACCAATGAAAAGTTTTGTACTAGTCCCAAAATGTCCCAAATTCAAACTTCCAATTTGGGACACAGAAACAAATCTCAGTCCCATAAACACATATATCAATGATAATGGTCTCATTAGATAAAGAAAGTTTTGTATTATTTTATACCAACAATGAAAAGTTTTGTACCTGTGCCGAAATATCCCAAATTCCACATTCTAATGCGGAACACTAAGGTCAAGTTGGAGTTCCACATAGCCCGATTTCTTTCAAAATCGTCTCATTAGATAAAGAAAGTTTTGTACTGTTTTGTACCAACAATAGAAAGTTTTGTATCTGTCCCAAATTTCATCTTCTAATGTGAAATGCCAACAGGCATCTCAGTTTTTTAAATAAGAATTTACGAATAAAAGTTGTACCAGAGTTTTGTACTAGTTTTGTACTGTTTTCTACCAACAGTAAAAAGTTTTTCACTAGTCCCAAAATGTCCCAAATTTTAGATTTCATTGTGGAACTCCAACTTGACCTCTGAGTTCTACATTTGCCGATTTGCATTAAAGTGGCCTCATTACATAAAGAAAGTTTTGTACTGTTTTCTAACAACAATAAAAAGTTTTGTACCTTTCCCCAAATATTTGTGTCCCAAATTAGAAGTTTGAATTTGGGACATTTTGGGACTGGTACAAAACTTTTTATTGTTGTTACAAAGCAGTACAAAACTTTCTTTATGTAATGAGACCACTTTGATGCAAAGCGGCAAATGTAGAACTCAGAGGTCAAGTTGGAGTTCCACAATAAATTCTAAAATTTGGGACATTTTGGGACTGGTACAAAACTTTTTATAGTTGATACAAAACAGTACAAAACTAGTACAAAGCTCAGGTAAAACTTTTATTTGTAAATTCTTATTTAGAAAACAGATGGCTGTTGGAGTTTCACATTAGAAGATGAAATTTGGGACAGTTTGGTACAGATACAAAACTTTCTATTGTTGGTACAAAACAGTACAAAACTTTCTTTATCTAATGAGACGATTTAGAAAGAAATCGGGCTATGTGGAACTCCAACTTGCCCTGAGTGTTCCACATTAGAATGTGAAATTTGGGACATTTGGGGACAGATACAAAACTTTTTATTGTTCGTACAAAACAGTACAAAACTTTCTTTATCTAATGAGACCATTATCATTGATATATGTGTTTATGGGACTGAGATTTGTTTATGTGTCCCAAATTGGAAGTTTGAATTTGGGACATTTTGGACTGGTACAAAACTTTTTATTGTTGGTACAAAACAGTACAAAACTAGTACAAAACTCTGGTATAAATTATTTTTGTAAATGGCGATGCGGAACTCCATCTTGACCAACCTGAAGCTAATAGTGGTTCCAGACATTCAATCGTCCATTAACGACTAATGATGCAGTACAACATTTTTGTTAATAGTACCATATAGAACAAAACTTTGACAAAATTCGTTAAGGTGGGGGAACAAGTTAACGCTGGGTCTAGACATTAATTTCGTCTATTACTGGCTAATGGAGGTGGTACAAAAAATTTTATTTCTGGTACAAAACGGTAAAAAACTAGTACAAACCTTTGACACTATTTTCGGGAAAATTCGTTATGGTGAGGAACAAGTTGACGCTAGGTCCAAACTTTAAATCGATCATTACTCGCTATTGGAGGTGGTACAAACCTTTTTATTTGTGGTACAAAACAAGTACAGAACTGGAATTAGTTTCGAGAAAATTCGTTATGGTGGGGAACAAGTTAACGCTGGCTCCAGACATTAAATCGTCAATTACTGGTTAATGGAGGTGGTACAAAACTTTTTATTGGTGGTACAAAACTAGTTCAAAACTTTGAAATTATTTTCGAGAAAGTTCGTTATGGTGGGGAACAAGTTAACGCTAGGTCCACACATTAAATCGTCCATTACTGGCTAATGGGCGTGGTACAAACCTTTTTATTGGTGTTACAAAACGGTACAAAACTAGTATAAAAGTTTGCCACTATTTTCGGGAAAATTCGTTATTGTGGGGGAACAAGTTAACGCTAGATCCAGACTTAAAAATCGTCCATTACTGGCTAATGGGCGTGGTACAAACCTTTTTATTGGTGTTACAAAACGGTACAAAACTAGTATAAAAGTTTGCCACTATTTTCGGGAAAATTCGTTATGGTGGGGGAACAAGTTCACGCTAGGTCCAGACTTTAAATCGTCCATTACTGGCTAATGGACGTGGTACAAAACTTTTTATTTGTGGTACAAAACGGTACAAAACTAGTATAAAACTTTGCCACTATTTTCGGGAAAATTCGTTATGGTGGGAGAACAAGTTAACGCTAGGTCCAGACTTTAAATCGTCCATTACTGGCTAATGGACGTGGTACAAAACCTTTCATTGGTGGTACAAAACGGTACAAAAGTAGTACAAAACTTTGCTATTTTCGGGAAAATTCGTTATGGTGGGGGAACAAGTTAATGCTACGTCCAGACCTTAAATCGTCCATTACTGGCTAATGGACGTGGTACAAAACTTTACAAAGCTAGTACAAAACTTTGCCACTATTTTCGGGAAAATTCGTTATTGTGGGGGAACAAGTTAACGCTAGATCCAGACTTTAAATCGTCCATTACTGGCTAATGGGCGTAGTACAAAGCTTTTTATTGGTGGTACAAAACGGTATAAAAGTAGTACAAAACTTTGACATTCTTTTCTGAGTAAATTTTAAAAGTGGGGGAACAAGTTAACGGAGCTATAAATGACTCCTCAAATTGGTCGTTTTGATAAATAAAAAAAAAAGTCAGAAGAAATAGACAAATAGCTTGTTAATCATCTAAAGGACTTGGACAACCAATTACTGCCATTGAAAATTGTCTTCGATTTACTAGAACACCTCAAAGTTATTCATCAATTTAATAAACACAAAAAAGTGCTGCAGATAAATTTACTATAGTTTCTTAAACGTTATCCTGAAATCACTTTGCGTCAGGATGACGTTTAAGAAACTATAGTAAATTTATCGACAAGCTTGTAACTAATATGAAGACTTTTTGGAAAATGCAACTACCAACCCTCTAAAGAATGTAAGGTGACATTTAATAGATATATGATAATGGAATTAAAATTCTGTCTCAGCAAGGAAAGAAACAGGTCAGAAAAATTACTTCACGAGAAAGAGGCAGGAACATCACAATACTACTTACGAGTAATGGAACTGATGATTATTTCTTCCCCCTTTGTTTGTCTTTCTGCGGGAAAGGATGTCTGAAGAAAGATACATCTGAGAATAGTGTTTTCATTGCTGAAGAAATTAGATGGATGAAAACTATGGTTTTTCAGAAACATTTTGATAAATTGGTTACTCGAGTGAATACAACAAAAGAAGATCCTGCCCTACTGATTGTTGACGGATACACTTCCCACGAAGACCTTCCGGTTGCTTTATAAGCTAAAGAGAATAATATTCATATCATTTACCTACCCCTGACATGACGTAAGATGAAAGCGGTTAGACAAAACTATAATGGAACCATTTAAAGCAGCTTAAAACGAGGCTTATTCTTTATGGATAGAAAGTATGCTTCCTTGAAAATATCATTGAAATACAAGGCTAGTTTGGTAAACACAGCGTTTACTGCCATTTGCAGAATGCATCTTGCAAGATCAGCTTTTAGTAGCACTGGGTTCTACTCTTTGAATAGGAATGTCTTTACTTAATTTAATTTCTGTCCATCAGCCCTTTCTGTCGATTCAGATGCCAATCTCTGAAAGTCACCTTTTCCCATTCCAGGAACATCTTTAGAAACAACTCTACCAAATTCACAGGGTATGTTACACAGTCCTGTTAGCAAGACTTCTCGCGCTCAGCTCCAAAACTTTCTTCATTCGATCCTAGTATGAAGAAATTTTCATACTAGTTGTCAATGTCAAGATAATTTCAGATAATAGCTGAAGAGGTCTCTCCAGTCGTAAGCGAAACAAACAGCAGTTTAGAGAGGAGAAGGAGAAGTGAAACCAGCCACATACTAACACCAACTCCGTACAGAAAAAAAAGAGAGATTTACCAGGACAGAAATTAAGTAAAGAAATTAATACAAGGACAACTTATAGAAGAAACGAAATTGAAGAGTTTCTTGTAAAGGAAGACAATTCAACGAAAAGGCATCTAATGAAAGCGAACAGACGAATGCAAAGAAAAATAAGACAATTAGAGAATACTGAATTTTGATATTGGTGGTGAAGAGGAGTGCAACAATGTGTCAAATGTCGATACCATTAAAGCATGTATTTGCTCCAAGGCAGTAGATGAAGAGTGGTTTGCGGTGTGTTTTGTGTCAGAGATAGGCTCATGTTAAATGCATAGGTCAAGAGAATATTGACTATTATATATTTGATATGTGCAAGTACGTCTAGGTTTGTTTATGTAAAGGTGAAGTTAGATTCATTCATATTTTTAGGTTCCTTACGTGGTACCGGGATTGTAGTTTTACATTTCTTTGCTTTTATTATTTCTAAAACGATAACACAATTCTTGCTATTTACTTAAATATAGTCAGTTGTGTCATCAGGCATGTTTTAAAAGTTTATATTTCTTATTATTCTTTGAAGTAAATGAAGCAATAATTGTATTTTGTTTTGTGTCCAGTACTGGAGAATTTTTTTTGTAGTGTGTGAGTTTGAACCTGTTTAACATTTTAAAAATATATGCTATTAATTTTTATGTTTTTTTTTTTAAATTTATGTCTGCTGTTGTAATACATGTCAAACATTAATATGATTGCATTACTTTCATGATGTCATCGATTCGAAAGAAAATCTTAGGTGTCAGGTAATCTAAGTTCATAATAGTAAGTTGATATATTCGTGATAACGCTGTATTTGATTTAAAAAAACTGAAATTACAAAATAAAAATTATTATCGTTGAACGGAAGAGCCAAACAAAAACAATTTGAAACTGTCAAATAAACCACGTGTTACTGTGGGTAATATTTTGCGTTATGCATTCTATAACTTTCACATAGAATTCGTTTGAACTCAAAGTCACGAACGAAATTCAAACGTCAAGTATGAGTATCTTAGTAAACCGCTCTAATCCTTTTCTTTCCTTCTAGGTCAAGTATCAGAAAATACTGAAACACATATTTAATTATTTTAAATGAAAAGTCCAAGTACTAAATTTCATGTCTCTAATCTTAAGGGATTCTGAGAAAGGAACATCTGATTATAATAATTGCCACTCCCACTCCTTTTACTTCTTACTTCCTTGGTTCTCTATCTCTTCTAGACAAATATCAAAACTAGTCAATTTTGTTTCATAGTGTGAAGCTACAGTAGACTTCCAAGCTATGGGAATTCAATACTCAAACTTGAAAGGTTACATTTATTACTACTATAGCTTAATAAAATCAAAGATAGAACCTGTTCCTCGGACGCAGAATTTATACCAGAAAGTCGTTATACTCTGTGTTTCACTGTTTTTGTCTTTTGGCAATAAAGATTGAAACCAGAAATCATTATCTATGAATTATTTTCGTATTGAATAAATGGTTAAGGAAGGAAATATAAGATGAATTATTTGTAAAAATTTGTATCTTTATAACTCTTACCGTTTACACTCTATGAAAATCAGTATTGAAACCGGATATAGTAGTACATTTTCCTTTTCTGTTTTGGTATAGTGTTGCGGGATGTGATGGTATGTTTTCTTGACATCTGAATCGTTTGCAGAAAACCGCTTGTCCCTATATATTACCAGTTTTGCTCTATGGTGATAAGTGTTCAAACAGGAAATCATTAATTTGAACCACTTTTAGTTTCAATAGAAGATTAATGGAGAAAACAGAACTTATTCTTGGGAAGCTGAATCTATTGTAAAAGGTCTCATCTTGACATATCTTATCGTTTTCGCTCAACGGAAATAAGAATTACCCCATTTGTAGTAAATTTCAACCAGTTTCGGTTTCGGTAAAGTGTTATAGAACCTACCCAGGGGAAGCTGAATAGATAGCAAAAGACTGCATCTCGATATCTCTTACATTTTTCAGTCTACGGAAATCATATTGAAACCCCAAGTTGTAGTAAATTTTAAACATTTCCGGTTTTGGTAGAGTATTACGAATTGTGATAGTATATGCTCTTGAAACCCTGAATCGTTTCCAGAAAACTACTTATCGCTATCTTAACACCATGTTTGCTTTTAGATGATGAATGTTGAAACCGGAAATGTTTAATTTGAACTGAATTTGTTTTGAATATAGGATTAACGGAGGAGATGGATAATATTTTTAGGACGCTAATTACATTACACAAAACTGCATCTCGATAGCTCTTACAGTTTTTGCTCTACGAAAATAAGTAATGGAATCGGAAGTAGGAGGAAGTAGGAGTAGGAAGGAGTTAATATGCTCTCTTGAAACAATGAATCGATTTCAGAAAACCGTTTGCTGCTATCTATTACCATTTTTGTTCTATAGCAATAAGTGTTGAAACTGAAAATTACTAATTTGAACCAGTTTGAATAGAGGGTTAATGGAAAATATGGAATCTATTTTTGTAACAATGAATTGATTGCATAAAATCACATCTCGATATCTCTTACCGTTTTACTTTGTGGAAATTATTATCGAAACCGAAAGTAACATTAAATTTGAACCATTTTAGGTTTTGTGACAGTTATAGTACATTGACTTGAAGCACTAAATCATTTGCAAGAAATTACTCCCCTCTATCTGCTACCGTTTTTGTTCTATGGCGATAGATGTTGAAACCGGAAATGGCCAATTTCAACCACTTCAGATTTGAATAGAGAGTTAATGGAAGAGATGGAACCTATTCGTGGGACAGTCAATCGACTGCAAAAAATCGCATCTCGATATTTCTTCCGATTTTGCTCTGATACCTGCCGTTATTTCCACTACTGATTTTGTAGCATGGAAATGTACTAATGACGCAATTCTTTTTCCTCCTTCAGACAAAGCTCGCTAGCATTTTTTAAAAAATAAATAAACATAAGCCTCCTATTGTAACACAAATGCACATAATTTCTTACTGTATTTTTGTATTTTAGCATTCAGATTATGTGCTATCTTATTAAACAAATAATCACGGTTATCGATATAATCATAGTTTTGATTTCTAAAAGGTAATTGAGAATCTTTCAGCCTTTATACTATTAAAATGAAGGAATTTTTCCAAGATAACATTGCATCACATTGAATAATTAACCTTTAGCAAACAATGTTTCCTATGAGATTCTTATATACATAGTTGTAAGTTTTCCAAGTATACTGTTATCACAAAAGACAGTAAGTATATCCTGTTTGTAAAAGTCAAGGATATCAAAGTTGGCTAAGGTATGTTACAGTGAGCTCCATGTTATTGAAAACTATCGTATTGGTCCAAAATATGTCACACCAGGAAACAAGTAGCAATTTTAAAACTCACGAAAGAAAAAGATATCCGAATATAAGATTCTCCATTTTCCAGTCTTTCAATCTATGCTATGCATAAGTGTCAGAAATCTTATAGAATAGTTATGTCCGTTCGTCCATCTCTGTACAGGTATCAGAGTAAAAATAGTAAGAGATACCAAGAAGCGCTTTTTGCAATTGATTCAGCATCCAAAGAGTAAGTTCCATCTCCTAAGTTAACCTCTAATTAGAACCGAAAGTGGTTAATTATTAACCATTTCAGGTTTCAACGTTTATAACTATATAACAACAACAGTAATAAATAGCGATAAACCGTTTTCTGTAATCGATTCAGTGTTTCAAGGACAACAATTTGTCAACCTACAACATTATATGTAACGGTGAATGATGTCAATTTGTTTTGTAGTCGATTCAGTATCTCAAGAATAGCTTCTATCTTTTACGTTAACGCCCTATTCAAAGCGGGAGTGGTTCAAATCAACAATTTAAGGTTTTAACGTTTATCGCCATAGAACAAAAATTGTAAGTAGATAGCGACAAGTGGTTTCCTGCAATCGATTCAGCGTCTCGAGAAAAACATATGATCACTACCCGTAACATTTGCCGAAATGAAAAAATGTTTAAAATGTACTCTTATATTCGGTTTCAATATTAATTTTCATAGAGCAGGAAGAGATATCGAGAATAGTTTTTTTTTTTTTTTTTTTGCAATTGATTAAGCGTTCCAACTAGGTTCCACCTCCCCCGTTAATAGGCAGGTGTCCACAGGGGGCATGGGGGACTCTTCCTAAATTTTTACTAGCTCCCTAAAATTTTCGCGGTAGGACTATAATATGGTTGGATTGTCCCAACATTTTTGAGCTAGCTACAGGCATGTACGTTAACCCTCTATTCAAACCGGGTGTGGTAGAAATCAGCCATTTTCGGTCTCAACGTTGATTATCATAGAAGAGAAATATTCATAGAAGAATTATCATAGAAGACAAATGTTTTTAGCAATCAATTCAGCGTCTCAAGAGAAAATACCGTCACTACAAGCAACAATCTTCGGACACAGGAAGTGGTTGGAACTTACTAGTACTTCGGATTTCAATACCTATTTCCTAGAGCAAAAGCAGTAAGACATATCAAAAAGCTGTTTCAGGTTCAGCGTCCCAAGAATGATTTTTGTCACGGCTTTGATCTATCTGTTCAAACCGGAAGTGGTGATAATCTACGATTTTTTGGTTAGAACACTGATCGAAATAATGGATAAAACTGAAATAATTAGCGATATGTTTCTGATGCTTCCAAAGCCGAAAAAAGCATGAACGATACCGTCCGATACAGCTCACATCCATATTCAGTACTATCTTAGAACTGATCTTGGTGAAACGCCTTCATGCATATCATTCCGAACGCCATATACAGTACTTTCTATTTATCAAGCTGGATTACGACCTGCGCTCTCCATCAATGACCAACTATTTCGTCTTTCTAGTCTGTTCACTACTCGTCATAGTACCATCAAACAGTTTTTTCTCTTTTTATTCGATTTAGAAAAAAGCCTTTGAGAAGTTCTGACACGTGGCTCTCATTTACAATATTATTCGTCCCTATCCTACATATTCGAATCATTTTCAATTTCCTGACTAGCCAGCTCGCATATGTTTCTATAAATGATCAGTTATCCAATATTTCTTCCTTCTGGTGTACCTCAAGGCAAGTACCGTAAAGAAAAACTCAGGCTTACTTATCTTACATAACATTACCGAGATCATCATCATCTCCTTCTCGATACCATGCACTATTTAGTAGTTCATCCTACGCATTTTCGCTACATGCACTATTTAGCAATTCATCCTACGCATTTTCGCTATATGCACAATCGATTGTTACTATTATTCGCGTTCTACTGTTACACACTTCCTCCGAATCGCCCTGACTTACAACTCCTTAATGACTTCCATATTTACTTTCATCAATTACTCATTACTCCATCTTATACATATTATGCATTATATGATATGTATGTATATATATGATACATGTCAGTTTCATTGAATCTCAACAACATCACAGTGACTCTATTACGAGAGACTTGCCACATATTCGTCTATGCTAAATCAGACTCTTCGTATAAACGGAAAAGAAATTGTTTCTTTGCAACAATTTGTTCAAGTGTTCTATAATGGCAGTTCCCCATTGTGGCAAAGCCTATATATTTTATTATTTATTCTATGTTTTATTTTCAGTTGATTATATTTTTAATAAAGATTTAGATTTTAATTATTGGAATTACAGAAGACAGTAAAGTATTAGGAAAGAATAGTACAAGGAAACGAATTACATAAACGATGGACATTGCTCTCGAGTGTAGAAACAATTATGTAATGTTGGTATTTAGAACCTCTTGGTTAGCAAATTATTTCAATCACAGGAAATTGGGATCACAATTTAATCAATGTATGACTGGAAAGAATTAGTAAAATTTTATGTAAGTACATTTGTAAGATGCTTGTAAACACAAGACACTCTTCTCGGGTATGTTAGAATTGCTAGGAATTGTAAGCCTAGGCACACCAAGGATTGACAGTCGTCAGCTGCAATGAGAAAACCGTCTCCTTTCCTAGATGAGAAGGAGCACATGCCTCTGACGACATGCAGAAGCGGCAAATTCCAGGTTGCAGGAAATCCAACAAAACCGGAGGACCAGAGGTCAGAAGGGGAGTCGGATAGACGGGGAAAGAGTTAGACGGAGGAAGAACGACGACGAACTGGAGAACGAGGCTAAGATCGGACAAGCAAAGTTTATAGAAAGTTAATCTTCGATTATGATAGGAATAGGAGTACTCTACTTTTAACTGTGCAAGTCAGTACTTCGTTCCACGGACTTAGAAATTCAAGAATATTCAAAGAGAATATTATCATGCAGCAGATCGTTTGAACAACTGCAGCATAATTAGACTACATCGCAGACTAACTCCAGAGATTAATCCCATTCCAACCCTTGGAGTGACCTACCAGAGAGAGACCATTCAGCCTGTGACTTGGAATCGGGAGGAGCCCTTTGGACCAGCATTTCTAGGAGAGACAAAATCGGACAACCAGAGATATGTGTTACTTTCTTAATCATTTGTCGAGGGCTCAATGTTTGGATATGCCGTGTTTGAGCTGGCAGCTCTAAATACCCGAACTTTCACACAACATCTTACACACTTCGACACAAGCTTTAGAAAATACATTGTTAATTTCTATTCTCGAAATTTGGAGTTTCTCATTTAAACAAAGAAATCCCTGCATTGACATGAGTAGAATTTTACCTCTCGCTTTGTTACAATTTGTATTCCCATAGAAACGAACCAGGGAGGCTGTCACCATGTACCGTGTTCTTCCCAGGGATTATAAATGTGTACTCTTCGTCATAGATTCTTACCCACATTTTATTTATTCATCTGCCCTACGCCAACTATTAGGGACGCATGATTTATTAAATGTGTCGCTCCATTTTCACCCTGATAAGCAGGACACACTTTCCTTATTACTGGATTGTCATCGTCTAGACTAGACCGCTTCTATATCATTAAATTTCTTTTTCCTCAGGTTACAGATGTACAAATTATTACCTGGCTGTTATGAGAACAGACCGTCTGCCTCGTCAAGAACGGTTTTCATTTTGGACGTCATATGGCATATAACTGGTCTATTTATCAATCTGAATGTAAATGTTGGATAAGGTTCTGCTTGCATATGAATGGCTTAAATTTTTAATACTGAAATGTTTTGTATGTATCTCTATTCTTGGTTGATTTCTTCTTTTATCTTTCTTTTTGTATTCTATTCTTCTCATTTAGTTGAAACCCACTACTTTAGAACATTCTTATCGTCTTACAACTAGTAGAATGATCACTCTCCTTATCATTTATAGACAGAGAAACATGGATTTTCTTAGAAATTTATTTCTCAAGGAGCCAGACTTTAGTATGTTATGGGACATAGTCGAAACTTGTCCAATGGCAGTTAAAATAAGTAAACAGTTAACCAATCAAGCGTTGTTTGTCTTGCAGTGGTTCTCAAAGTGGGGTACGCAGACCCGTGGGACGTAGCCAGGGGGTCCGCGACGCCTAAAAATTGAAATGTGTTATAATAAAATGGAACTCACAGCTGTTATGCAAGAAGTATTCTTTTCAGTTACTAAACAGAAAGCAATTAGAAATTATACTTACGTTTTCAAAGGGGTTTTCTGGTAAGACAGGGAAATCGGCCCTTGATCCAAATTGGGTCTCTATTGGCCAAAAAGGTTACGCTTGACCTAAAATTACCTCCAAAAAATTTTTGCCCTCTACCCCCTCCCCTTACCGAATGATCGTATCATACATGCTCAAAACTGAAGATTTTTTAAATTTTGATAGGGGTGGTCCAAAAATTTTGAAAGTTTTACAGATTCTAGATACTATCTAGATGCAAATGTGCAATTTTTTTCAAAACCATCGATTAATATTTTCTTTATTTTTTTGAGTGTTGAAAATTTCAAAAAAATGAAGAATTTTTTTTTTGGGGGGGAAACGTTCCTGATTTTTTGGTTAAAAAGTTTGTTATAACATTATGTACAACATATATTTTTTCGGGGCTTGAAGGTGGGCGCGTGGCTCAGTGGTAGAGCGTTCACCTCCGTTGCTTGGGGTCCCTGGTTCGATCCCAGCTCGCGCCGTGTGGACTTTGTTGTGGACAAACACCGTGCTCGTGGGTGTTCTCGTGGTTCTCCCGTTTCCTCTTTCTTCATTCCACCATTTCACTTATATCTCATCATCACCGTCTTCTTTAGCCTAACCGTCATACCCGTGGGACGTAAAACTTAAAGATTTCATTTCATTTTTTTCGGGGTCTGAAAGTGATGGCAACATTGTCAAAAAGAAAGAAAAAACTGAAAATAAACGTGTTTTACGCACAGTTTTTCCACCATTTTAGGGCCCTCAAGGTGAGGACCCCCTTCAAACAATCCTTTGCCAAAGTTCAGAATTTTCCTTTCTCTTGCGTCCCTTCTGCTTCTGTCGTTTTTCGGCTGCTTCGATTGTGTTCATTTCGAAGCAGAAACATCAAATATATCTCCGCAACAGTGCTTCCACTTCACCCGACTCTTGCACAACAAAGTTATACACAGCTCGCGGTAGAGAGCGCCATTGAGTGCGACCACTTAGGCAAGACTGATAGATACGAGGAACCGACGCGAGGTTTTAACTTTGCAAGAGTCAGTTGAACAGCATATTTCTCTCACATTATTTGTGTTACTTTAGTTACACATTTTTAAATCATTAGCTATATGTATGTAAACATTTTACATGAAAGAGTGATGCAAAATTCACAGAATTTGTACAGTAAAGCAAATTGCCCTGTCACAATGTAATTTAATTTAAGGTTATACAAATTTCAACCACTTTCAACTTTCAATGATAACATTTGTGTAGAAGAACTACAAGAATTCAGAGTTGGGCTTCTGAATAGCGTGCTAAGGAAAAATCATTTTATTACTGACTAAATAAATAATACTAACTGAATATATACGTTGTACACTTCGTTGTAATTTGAACTGCTAATACGTTGTACACTTCGTTATAAATGAAATTGCTAGTACACATGTCGGAGCTGTATTGATGTGTATATTCATTGTTGCTGATAAATCTTAATAATTACATCTATGTATCTCTTTTAAAATCTTAAAAATTACTTCAAAAATCTTGATCATATGATTTCCAAGCTATAGGAACTTTGTATGCGTGAACATTGTACGTACATTTCAAACTGCAAGGATTTAAGTCCAAGGAATGTACCAGGAATGAGACAAACTTGAAAACTGTTCTGATAACACCTAAGATAATTTAAGGCTATCGCACACTACGCCACTTCGAGTGTCAAAGACGTGCCACAGGCTGTATCGTCGCTTCGCTGATATTTGACACACACACCCGCGATGCCCAGATCTTACTTCACGTGTCGCGGAAATTTGAAACTTTTTTTCTTTTGCCAGAACAAGGATGGATTCATACGAGACCCGATTGAGCTGAGGACTAAATTTGGGGCCTATTCACTATATTGCTAAATCCGCCACTGACTACATAATGTATTACTTTCCTGCTTCGCGGCTTCTCCTCATAAATTTCATTATGGAGTGCCAAGAGGCATCAGGGTTATGCCTAAGTGCTTATAAAACATTACTTTTCATATTTACGTATACAGGTAGTATACATATTAAATACACAGAACACATAAAAAATAATGAAATATTATAAAATTACATATTGGCCTGGGTGATTGCAGGTCATGAATGTGTAAAATATATTTGGGAATATTTGGTCATTTGTGCTATTTTTTAGTCTAATTTGAAATAGTAAAGTGAAGTGATAATGTAGCTTTATGTTGCAATTTCCTCCAACAGTTCATTGGCTTGGTGCCAATTTTGAAAAATATAAGAAAGAACACAATTAAAACATGCAGTGTATTACCGATACGATTCTTCTCTTTCGATGACACATCCACGAATCCACTATGGAATGCATAACACACTTTTCCGCATGCTTTAGTCTTTTCAATTCTGTTGCTATAAGAATCACTGTTGGAGTTCCATATAGAAGGTTCTGCCTAAATTTCTGCGATGAAAGCATCTGTGTCGAAAGCTTCCATTGAGCTCATTTTTCAGAATGTGTATCTGGCTGCTGAAAAGACAAATTGTGGCGCTGTGCCGTGTCTTCGACACACTTGTGTCAGGTGGCGAGTTCCCGCGACAAGCCTGCCACAAATACACACACACACACACACACACACACACACACACACACATATATATATATATATATATATATATATATATATATATATATATATATGTGTGTGTGTGTGTGTGTGTGTGTCTGTGTGTGTGTGTGAAAAAACTGACGCATCTTCGACACACGAAGTATCGTAGTGTGTGAAAGGCCTTAATATGAAAAGATTTTTGATGGAAAATCCATTCGAATTTCAAAATGTTTCTCCCCTGTAAAACAAAATAGTCTCTCCCCCTGTTTTCTTATCTTCTCGTTTAAGATGATAGGCGTGTGAGAGTTCAAAAACTTCCTTATTGTTACAATGGATCGAAACTAATTAACTCCCTTAATAAAAGTCTTACATGCACAGATTTCTTGATAATTTTAATTATAGTTTTCTTGTAAATATTTTAGGATCTTTTGTTGTTGAAACCTGCAGCTGCATCCGGAATTTATGGGGAAATTCCTTTACTATTATTATTATTAATTATGACATACTTAATAGAAGTGAAGATCTGCGTATTGAGTGCCTTATCACTTGGTAATTGGGACAAACAACACTTCTTTTTCAATATTTTGTGAAAAGCTCTTATCGATATTGTTCTCAATGCAAAAGAAATTTTAGCAGCGTAAGATAATGTGAACTGCTGTCTTAACAAACGTGATCATTATGATAAGAAATCGATAGTTTCTTCTTGATTTCAAGTGGGCTCTTCATATGTTTAAAATTAAACATAATGAACGAATCGTAGATGACATCAAATGTTCGTATGTACAGTATAGTACACAAAGAACAGAGTAAGGGAAAAAGAAGAAAAATCAATTTTCAAGGTCGCTGCAAAACCTTTTTCGTTAAGAAATCCGTTCTACTTTTCAGAGAACTGAGACTTTTTAATAATACTTTAAAATATTAAAGCCTAACTCTAGACAACTTTATAGGATTGTTTAAAAAGCAAGTTTCCGATTACACTGTCAAACACGATAGACTAAACTATAAAAGTCGAATTTTTAACCAGAAGATTTATCAACTTAATAAGTGGGGAATCAGAACCAGAATCAGAACTCTTCAAAACCAGAAGAATTGTAGGCAAAGAAAAATAATTATTTTGCGCTATTAGGTGTACAGCTGACAGGTAGATTCCAAAAATCGTCATTGCAAGTTGATCACTTCAACAGTTACCTAGGGTCATATTTATGTTTGTATGATGGATAAGCGATTTTTTTCAAACATATAAGGATAAGCACTTCTAAGCGTAAGCGTTTTTAAAGATTTATTCCTTTGCATAGTAGTGTTAGGAATTAGAATATTTGTGTATGCCAGTAATGGTGTTTCTTATGATACTCCATAAATCCATAAGTAACTGATGAAAATTACAAAAACTCAGAGGCTGATTACAAAACTATTATTTAGCAACTTATATTTATACAGTGATGACTCCGAAGTTCTACATGAGGGAAGTTATATCGACAATGGCTTTGTACATCTCTACTGCAAAATTAATCCCTGCGTTTGTAGTGGTTTCTCATATTGAAAACATTTTTTAAAATTCTGATGTGAGGTACTAATATTACACACACACACACACACAAAAGACACTGCATAATGATATATTCAGTATGCATATTACACAGTTATTTAACTTAATTTTAATTAAGTACTCAATACAAAGAATTCAAACTATTCCAGAAGTAGAAAATAATCGATGTTGAAAACTTTGTGCAAACTTTTTTGTTTGCAAATGAATTTCTCAATTGGTTCTATACAAATTATTTGGTTACATACCCATTAACGCACATAATTATTAACATTCCAATTTGAAATGGATACAGAAAAAAATGTAATGATAAAGTAAAATAGCTTCGTTCTTGAAAAAAAGAGACACGATAATATTTTCATGATGGATTGAAATTAAAATATTCATTCGGTTTTTGTAGTTTGTAAACCTGGAGTTCATTCGGCCATTCATTTTCAGCACCAAGACATAGACTACAATAGAACGTCGAAAATGAATCAGACATGCTTCTGCAGGGAATCGAACCCTAATACCCTATGCGGAGGGCGTGGTTGCTAATCATATATCCAACATGAATGAAATTCCTCAAGTGTAGTGGGGACCAAATTTACTGAACCGTACTCCCTGAGTCTTCCCTGACTTAAACTTAGACCTATCATGACTTGACAATCAGCTATTTTCTTGTTATTGATATTTTGTATTTATTTATTTGAAATACAACTCTTATACTTACACATATTTGTCAATGAGTTCGCATTCTTGCTTTCACAATATTTCAGGTGTAAATCAATTTAAAATTTAGTTCCAGAATATTAAGTCGTTATGTAAATGCTTGAGAGAAAATACATACATACCGTATACAAAAGTTTAATGCTGCAATACGTTTTCGACGAAGAATTGTGTTTTATTTCTGACGATCATATACAAATATTATGAAGAAAAGTGCAAAATACCTTCTTAATGCACTTTAGGATTTCATACTTTTCTTCATAATATTTGTTCGTCAATATATGATCGTCATAAATAAAACACAATTCTTCGTCGAAAACGTATTGCAAAGCTATGTCACCCTTGGAATGTTATCAGTCATTCTTTCGCCGGTAACTAGCGGGCCTTTTGTTATACATTGAGAAAAATCCGTTATTCGGACAGCGGTATATTACACATATACGTTATCCTTGTGTTTACTACAGAAATCAGTTCGGAGCAGTGGCGGCGATTGGACGTTAAAAGCGGGGGGCAAGACATGAGCTGAATATTTGTATATCAATGTTAGTTTTCGTAATTGTTTCTAACATTTGTTTGACGAAAGGTTGTATAGCTATAGGATACTATCTTTTTTAGTTTATATATTGTAACAAATAAAACACAGTTCTGACCAGAGCAGAATGAAATATATTAAAAACTATACTTACAATTACTATATATTAAAAACTATACTTTATATATTGTATGTCGTATTTCATATTTTATTAAGTAAATTGACAAGAGCAACCTAAGTGGGTACTAGCCCTTTGTACTCTTAAACAACGGAAGTGTAAGAAGAGATTTGAACATGAACATCTCATGAACATCTTAAAATTCTTTGCAAAGCAAATAAATAGAAAGGATAATATTAATGAATAATGAATAATATATTAATGAATAATGAATTAATGAATAATATTAATAGTAATGAATAATAATCCTTGTTTTATAGAAATTATATTGAAACTCGGGATTAATGAACAACTTACATTTTTAATTCCACACATGCCATTAAATATATGTTATTACTCTTAGAAAATGAAAGACGCTAACTACTACAAGCTTATACTACGACATTTAAAGAAATACGCAATTAGCAATATTAATTGCTTCGAATTGCAATTAAGACGCAATTTATGTAGCTTTCTTAACTCTACGGGAAGAATACTCCACAATAACCAATAGGTAGTCAATCAACGGCAAATATCATATGGCAACATTTTTTTTTAAGAACCAGTAATACATACGAAAACTTTACATTTCCAAATGAAACTGTATACATTAAGGCTGCAGACTACTAAATATTTATGAAAAAGTAATATTTTTTCTTTTGCCCGTTTTTCGTAAGTGGAAAGACGTAATAAAATGTAACTTACCAGAGTAATAGATAATGTTATTCTACACCCGAAAATACGAATCGGAAGAATTTTCAGTGTTAACATCCATAGAAATTGCAGTGTGACCAGAATTTGAATTACTCAAAAATCTAGGTTAAGGCAGCGACTACAAAAATGAACTCAACGGTAATTGATGACTTATCATGCTGTCTATGTTCCTTGTTTACTACTTTTTAAATAATATATTTATTTATTTTATAAACCTTACATACATTATTACAAAATAAATAAGTCATTACAAAATAAATAGAAACATTATTTTAAAAGTAGTAAACAAGGAACATAGACAACATGATACGTCATCAATTACCGTTGAGTTCATTTTTCTAATCGCTGCCTTTACCTAGATTTTTGAGTAATTCAAATTCTGGTCACACTGTAATTGCTATGGATTGCAACACTGAAAATTCTTCCAATTCGTATTTTCGGATGTAGAATAACACTATCTATGCGGTAAGTTACATTTTATTACGTCCTTCCGCTTACGAGAAACGGTTAAAAGAAAAATTATTATTTTTCAAAAATATTTAGTAGTCTGCCCCCTTAAGGGGTTACTTCAAAAAATTGGGGAGGGGGCAAATGCCCACTCTTGCTCCCCTAATCACTCCTGGTACGGAGAATATGTTATCCATGTCCTTATGTACTATGCTTAGATCTTATATCATGCCGTTGAAGGATGTCTGACATCTAACAGTCTTCAGAATATTACATATGTATACGTATGTTACATACGTCAGCTATAAATTATATACGTCCATCTGTATGTCTGATCCTGACCGCGGACATACCCTTTTTCGTTCGTACAGAAGTACGCTTATTCGGAACACTTATACGGAAAGTACGTATAAAATATACTTTTCTCAGTTATACGTTTGCTGTACGTTAAGTCCAAAAACTGGGATTTACACATGTAACGTACGTTTTTATATACATCATATACGACTTTTTCTCAGTGTACACCCACTTTTATCGTGTGAAGCATGCACAGCTAATACAGAGCTGAAAGGCTCCAACCTCCTCTTTCCTCCCTGTATTCTCTCTTCCTTCACCGGCCGCAAAAAAATAAATAGAAAATACTCTTTTTCCATTACTTTAAACGTGTGGTTACCTTCTACGTAAGGGCAGCGTTTAAAGGACGTTCTGTGAGGAAGAATAACACAAGAAAGAGCCAAGTCAGAACACTTGAACATCAAGCATCATGACCTACGCTATGTTGCCAAATCTCTCATGGGCATCAGTCAGGGTTGCAGACTGCATATTAAAGTAACTGAAATTTTTGTTCGGTCACTCATCATTCCTATATAGGAATAAACATTCATAATTGTTTCTTATTAGTTATTATTTTTGCCAGGAAATGCCTGTGACATATACATTACGGAGCCGCTCCTGTATTTATATTAATTTATATTCTTGTTGATTTAGGTATTCCGTATCTTTAATTATCAATATGCGAACGTTGATTTTTTAAGAACAATTTAAAGAACTCATTTCCCTGCTCACGAAGAGAATAAAAAAAAAAGATAATGAAGGGAGAAGGGATGCTGAACCTATGTACTGTATATATGAAACCCTTCCTATTATTTAGATATTGCTCCGTGCAAATCGAATATTAAAAACGGAAACGAGTCGTTACTAAAATTTCAGATTTCAATACAGGGATTAAGGCCGAGATTGAACATATTCTAAAAACATTAAATTTATTCTAATATCAAGAGAACTTTCGGCCAGTTGGCGCGAGCTTGGCTTTTGGCTTTCTACACTTGCACTTGAAACGCATGCTTTCATTTTTGACCTTTGTTGTACTTGCAAGCGATGCTGTAGACCCTTGGCAGAGTGTCATAATATCACTGGCCGGTCATTGGCGATTGACTTGATTTGTAAAACGCTTCCGTCAAGCTTGAATGAAACACTGAATGCAAGGTTGCCCCCATTTAACCTCGTTACTAGAATCCAGCTTGCGGCATACTTGCCCGTTTTTCAATCAAGCTGGATGCAAGTTTAGCCGGCTTGCAATTCAAGCTTGCAGCAAGCGGTTTGCAAATTGTCTTTGCTACTAGGATATTATCAAATAAACAATTTCTCAGTATCTGTTAACGTTCTCGATTAATGATTATCAATTGTACAGGCAAATTTGAAATAGATTTTTAATGTTTACTGTTTACATAAAACCATTAGAACAGAGATTGAACCTACTGGTAGCAGAGCAAATTCATATCAGAAAACCTCTTCAAGCTATCTATGACCATTTTTGCTTTGGGAAGCTTAATATTGAAATGGGAAGTGGTAATGGCTTTCAACTACTTACGGTTTTAGTAGAGAAATAAGTTCAGAGAAGAGATTTATTATTGAGATGCTGAATGCGTGTCATGAAACCGTTTTTACTTTAGGGTAATTAAGAATAAAACCGGATATGATATATCTACCACTTCTGGTTGAAATAGAGGAAGAAGGAAGGAGATGGAATTACTCTTGGAACTCCAAATTCTTATCAGAAATCTACTTCTAACTATCCCTTAACATTTTTAATCTGATACCCGTCGACAGACAGACAGATGGATGGGCATTGCTGTTCTACAAGACTTCTCATACTTATACATTTCATAGTTTGGAAATAAAAAAAAACTCAATCAGTAATTCTCAACGTGCATAAAAAATGTACAATGTAATCGACCCCTTCCATATACATATTTAAGTTTTGGAAATAAATAGAAGTCTACACTGGAAGAGTAATTAAGGGTTTATTGCACGAAAATCAACATTTGAGGTGATTTTTCATTTTTTCATAGGCATTTCCTACCATGTTCTTTTTTGAAATCTTCACTTCAGTTCATGTTTTTTAAGGATAAAGGTGGTATTACATTACGACGTTAGTTGAATTTCAGTTGAAATGCTTCTGCATGTAGTACTTTTTTCAGTTTTTCGTTTCTTTTGTTTTATTAAAGAATTAATTGAAGTTTGAAAAACGTATTACGTTTTTCTAAATTGGAATTATTATAAGAAAAGAAACACTGACCAAAGTTTCAACACACACTGCACTTTGAACTATAACGTGTTACGGTTTCGGATAGCTAACATATCCTTCATCAGACACTATAGAACATACGCGTACATTAAGATAAAGTCATATATATATATATATATATATATATATATATATATATATATATATATATATATATATATATATATATATATATATATAGTCATTCTTATGAAAAAGACTAAATTCTATTGGCTGAAGCCTTCAACAAATCCCGTAGGTCCCTGTGCTCATTTCTCAACCAATCACGTTCCGCCACTTTTGGTCTTTATAAGGGCCTAGTTTCCCTATTGAAGGCCTTAGCCAGCCTGATTTTTTAAGGGGCGGGGCAGAAATGAATACTGATTGGGCAATGACAAAGAATACTATAAAATTGTATAATTATTATTTACAGAATCTATAACAGCTATAGTTTCTTTTATACATAATATCCTACATTGACAATTAACTGTACATAAATTCTAGATTAAGAACATTGATCATTAACATACAAAGATTATAAAAAGCACACGATGCTATACAATTGAGGTGCTTGGGGCAATATAGTGCTATGGTAAGCGTAGGTGAGGAACGTCATTGTACTTCGCATTTACACTAAACAAAAGCTGATTAACTGAACGTCAGAGAGAGCACACGGCCCATTAATCAGGATTGTTCCATTTGCAGAAGACAAAATTTTATAAACAAAATATTTTGACAGATTTTTTTGTCATAACTAAACACTCCAATTAACTTCTATTGTATAATGACAATTATATGCTCATCAAAACTGATTTATTATGTTTCTATCCACATAAAAAACACTATTTTGCTTCACATTTTATTTGTAGTAGGCCAACTTGTTTGTTTGTTTGCTAAAATTTAGCATCTTTTTTCAGCAACGAGGCTATAAAAAACGCAAAGCTTACAGTTTAAAGTGGAATACGAACCAGCACATTGCTCTCGAGTTTTGAGAATTCCACTGGTATCAAACCCGACACCACGTTCAAACACATGTACTCTATTCACTAGACCAGCGGTAAGGGCTATTTTGTAGTACTGTTTTACAAAATATTAATTTCTCGTAAGCCTTTACTGCAACTTTTTTTTTCATTTTTGTGTGCTTAATACTACCTCTTTGCGAAGTACTTTGTTTCATATTAATTAACATTGAAATATTTATTATTTAAACATTAGAACAAAATTATATTACAGCAACTTTAGATTATATCAACACAAAATAGAAGCATATGATTTATTCAACCTTTGCATTCAATTTTCTACCTTCCAAATTAAGCGAGACACTACAGTTTATTTATATTCACAACTAACGTTGTGGACTATGATACTGTTGTTTGGAAGTGTACCTGGTATCTTTGGATGCTTGTCATCGTTTGTCACCGTCGCATTTGGGGTTCATTTTATATTGGTTGCGCAGATGGGGCGTGGATTGATAAGGTGGTTTCGATTTTCTGAAATGATAATCAAGATTTTGAAATGTTTCATATATTTTACAAAAAATATATACAGATGACACGGATTCAGACTATACAGGTAAACACAAAGTTGGATACTTAACGGAAGGTCCATCAACCGGTCGCACTTTAGACATATGGCTCTCATTAAACACTCAATCACGTATTCGTGGGGCATTCGTTGTTTGCACTATCTTACATGCGTTGCTTCTGCTTATCCTAGCCGGGCCTCCGCGCCTGGTTCTGCTTCTGCTGCTGCTGCTGTATTCATGATTCCAACGTAAAGAAGAAAGCTCTCCCTTTCTCTTGAAAGTATATAGCCCCTCGGCCGGACCGTGAGCTACCACCTGCCGGGAAAGCAGAGAAACTATCCAAAGATATTGCAGAAGGGAAGAGGCGATGTGGTGGCGGTACCTACCGCAGGTTGCATTAATTGGGTATGGTTTGAAATTCTTGAAATGGGTAAAGCCAATGGAAGATATTTGGTGCATCTAGCAAGAAACATATAATTTTACACAGAGTAAAATTCGCAAAGTTAAATTTAATTTGGTATATATAGATGCAAGAATTTCACTGGTTTGGAATCAGTTTGAAAATTCTCTTCAGCGTAATCATTATAAGGGGGAAAATAATTTAGGAAGGCAGTGCCCCCAATAGCCCCTCCCAGTGCTACGAGCCTGCCGTGTGGGGAGAAGGTTTGATTATGATGTCCATGATTTCTAGTTATATCGAAAGAAAAAAATAATTATTAAACCAAAATTTCCTTTATTTATTCTCATACCGTCAAATGGGGTGAATAGAAACACATTTTTGGCTATATGCGAATATAAGTCTGGTAATGTTAAAGATTTCGCGTATCAGATTATTCCAAAAGAAAGGTCTTAATATGCTAATAAATTTCAGTAAACGTCATATTAATTTATCAACTCCACTTTTCTTCACCTTGATTTTTCTTAATGTTTCTATTCACCCCTACCCATGGGGTGAATAGAAACAATTACTTTATTTTCATTGTTGTTTCTTTTATACTATTGGAAAGGTAAAAAAGAAACAGCGTATTTGTTGAAACGGACGATTTATTTGATACCTGCAAGATATTAGTTCAATAAGACCAGTATTACATAAGTTACAAACTTATAAAGCAATACAATGCACAATATAGGTATAACGACCATATAGTTTTGATGATATTTGAATAAGATTTAAACCACTGAAATCATCAGGGAAACTTATCATAAGTTGAGTTGATTTTGAGGTTTACGTCCCGTTCAGCAGCGAGGCTATATGAGACGTGGACCTACTGATTAACGTAGAATCAGAACTACATGAGCTCCCGCCGGGAATCGAACCCGGGTCTCCCACGCCAAAGGCGCGTACGCTAACCGCTTAGCCACGAAGGGGCCCGAAAGTTATCATATACTTAAAGTGTGCTGACGAACTCCTAATAAAACCCAACAATTTCGTTCTGAAAATTTCATTGTTTATGTGCTCTCTTATAAAACACTCCCACATATGCATCATGTTCCCATTTTTGCACTTGGGTGCTGAATAGTCTCATCGAGTTTTAGCTTTTCATTTTACCACAGCAAAATCACCGGCTTTAGAAAACCATCATCTAGTTCGTGATCGTCTGGAATGTTGTCTTCTGGAGTGTTGTCTTTCTCCTCTTCCGACAATACAAAGGTAGGTTGAGTTTCGTTGTGATTTGATGAAAATGTATCATTTTCAGAAAACAAACCAAAACTCTTACCAGAAACATCTATTCGTACTCTCTTCTTCCCTTATTTAATTTTTTTCATCTTCTCTCATGCTCCTGAGAAGATCCATAAGGGAACGGTTTACAGTCTGAGATGACTTTTGCTGTTCTGTTTCTTCTTGTTCATTGTCTTTTTTTTGGCAACATCCTCAGTTTTTGGTCTCGACAAAGGAGAAAAATTCCACACTTTTCAATTCCAGCCCTGATATTTTCCTCCTTCAGTTTCACACTTTTTTTTTCAGAAGACTTGGAAATTTGTTTTTAGAGATGGTTGATACATTCCTATCAGGTCCTATTTTCTGCTCCTCAAGAGTTTTCCACTCCTTGAGGAATTTCAAGAATTTCCCAAGAAGTGTTTCTATTCACCCCACTAATTAAAAATCATAACAATAACCCAGTAAAGTTAAATTTTGATTAAAAATAATTTACAAAAGGAAAACTTTTACTATGAACGTCAGTAAATGAAACAACAAACTACAAAATAGGCATATGCTCAAATGCAACAAATATGAAAATGTCATACTTACCAAGAAAGTTTAAGGAGCGCTAAAATACCGTGTAAGATTTCAGTAACACATTAATGCTACTGCCGTCTACCTCAGTGTTCCCAACTCAGTAAAACATTTTGTCTCTGCCCTGGACACTTTAGCCGTATAAGACTATGTTAAGAAATTTCAGTTTTCTTGATTAATTTATCGTCCAGATAAATCCAAAACTAATCTGGGAGTTTTGTTTCTATTCACCCCCATGTTTCTATTCACCCCATTTGACGGTAATGTATTTGGTCAACCATCCGTGAAAGTTGTGGGTTATATCTTCCGATATAAATCGTGGATAATACCACAAACTTGATTGTGGGTTCACAGTAGATTCGTATACAATAGTGAAGCAAGTTCCTAATTCATTACACGTACCGAGCTGCTTTACTTTTTTGCATTTTAAAATCACACTTGACATTGACGAATAGCTTTTAACTATGTATTTACATTTCTGTTGCATATGAATGAGTTATACATCCGTTGCATGTGCTCTTTAGATACGACACTTAGGTTGTTCAAACGTTGAATTATATTAGAATGGAAACAAAAGAAGCTGCTGTGTTAGATACGTGAATTATCTTGATAGTTTATAATTATTTTTCTGTGTAGATTCTTAGCATACATTAAGAAGGGTGGATATTTTTTTTGAGAAGTATGAATAATGTGTTTAACGTATAATAAATGATTTCCGCTGTTAGAATGGTTAAGAAATGCTAATGTGACAAGCAGGATTTAAAAAAGACCTTTAGAAAATAAAATATGCAGATCACACACTATAAGAAGGTAATATATTCATTGTTTCATTTATATGTATGATATTTAACTCGCCAGTGGATGTTGGTCGTTCGAAGGGGAAAGAATTTTCTGGAATTTTGGTCGTTGGAATGGGGTAAAGAAGATTCAGGAAGAGTCCATACTGCTCTCAAGGTTATTAGAGTTAAGTAAATACCGACTCATGTGCTGGTAGGTATTAACTTTGTAGTATTTCCATTTTTGTTTTATACTTGTTCATGTTCCTTTTTATATGGGAAGTAACATTATAAACGAAATACTTGTAAAACATTCGTAATTGTCCGGAGTATAAAGGAAAAGGAAGTGTTTGTTTTCCCGGGAATTGATTGCAGATTTTCCATATTATACAGTGTTCTTGTATATAATTATAAATTAACTAAGATATACAGTAATTTAATATGTAGGCTACAGGGAATCTAGATTGTTTACTACACCGGGAATCGAACGGGGATTCTCCCACTTGGAGAACGTACGCTAAACGTTTTGTCTGCGGTGTAAACTTGTTACTTATATGTAACTATAAATGTATAAACGTTACTGTGTAAGAACAATCTTATATTGAACAGGAAGTCAGCAGATTCACTAGGAATCGAACGGGAGATTTGCTTGGAAATTTTGTGCATTAACATTTCGCTCAGCAGACTTTGTAACATATGTAGCTATAAATTGTGTCATGCGAATAAAAGCTATTTACAAAGTATATGTTAAGAAGTTAGTTATATTGAACAGGAAGGGATGAATCGAAGGAGGGATGTTTTACATAAAAAACTGTACGCTAATTTTTAATGCTCGCACAGTAAACTTTTCAGTTATATGTAATTATAAATGGTATAAAAGTTACTGTGTACGAACAAATTTACATTAAACAGGGAGTCAGCAGACTCACCGGGAATCGAACCAGGGCTCTGCCACTTGGAGAACCGTACGACAAACTTTTTCCTTAGCAAATTTTGTTACTTATATGTAGCTATGAATTGTGTAAGACGTATAGCAGGTATATATAAATTATATGTTAAGAACAAACGTATACTGGATAGGAAGCCATGTCACTGCCGGGACTCCAGGATTTACCCACGTGGAAAACCGCATGCTAAACTTTATGCTTGCACTGTGGACTTTTAAGTTTTAAATGTTATAAACTTTACTGTGTATGAACAAACATGTATTCAACACGAAGTCAGCAGAATCCGCACCAGGAATCGAATTTGAGTCTCTCACATGCAAAGCCAATTTTCTTGGGAACTTTAGTGCTACTTTGAATATTATATTTTGTTTTTGTAATTGAAAAGTCTAATACGGTAAGTAACTAATTGAATTTTTCTGTTCTAGGTGCTGAAGGAAATTGAAACTAATATAATCAATAAAAACACTGGAGAATAAAACCTATTTTCGTGAATTGTTTGCTGCTGAAATATAGCGATGTTTTTAGGGTAAAGGAGTTATAGATTCACTGAAACATTTGGATCTTAGTACAAGAGGTGAAAGTGATTTTACAGAGTCGTCATCGTTGCAGGGGACAGAGTTTTCATCCCGACCGGTGGTGAGCTCGCAACCTCCACCACTGCAAACAGAAGTTACTCCGTCACTTGATGTATTGTGTGCAGATCATGAAAATGAAGAATATCCCCCTATACCTTCACCACCAGTGAGTAATTGCCCGGTGGAGAATGGGGAGTTGGAAGAATGTTTGAAGTTACCATGTGAGTGTACTGAAGAACGTACATCATTGGATTGTATTGCCTCCAGTTTTATGGAAGGTGGACAGTTAAAACATGATTGTTTGACGTTGGATACGAAATCGCTTGAACGGAAAGCTATAGATGTTGCAACAAATGTTGAGGTTCGTAAAGCATAATTATCAATTTATAGAAAAAAGCTTGGACATCTGTTTGTGACTACATTGAGCTTTACTGAACGTTTCCGAGATCTTGGGTGACTTTGAATATAGTCCTATATTAGTTAAAATTTTACTAGAGAAAGATATGGTGTAAAATGTACAAGAATGTACGAAAGTACGTGAAAAGTAACCTTATTGTGAGTAAAAGATTTTTATCTTTAATTAGATTGTACATTATGTGTAGAAGATATTGCCAATAACATAATAATAAGACGAAAATGTAATTTTATATTTTACTATAATACATTTATTTATTTTATTATAATGGAGTATATTTGGAAAATAATAGAACATACATGGTGACATCATATTAACCAATTTTTCTTGGGAAAGATTTATTTTGTATCGCCTTGAAACATACTCTTAAACAGGAAATTTGAATAAAATATTATTTGATTGTAATATAATGCGGAGAACGCATATAACACTTTATTAAATGTAAGAAAAAATGTTTTTCACACATTCGGAAAAGATTCTATTGTAGCTATATAAATAGGTGTATCACAATTGAAAAATTATTGTATTTGATTTGTTCTTGTTGAAGAGCAGAAAAGTGACTAGCAGGGAGATTGCTTGTATTTTACATAGAGAAATAGAAATTCAACGTGAAAACGAAAAATGTATAGTGCTAGTTCAACCGTCTGACCTCGATCTGCCAGATGAATTACGTGATAAAGTGAGAATCATATATCCTTCGCAAGAAATAGAAGTGTATTATTTCAGATGCTATAATAGATATAATGATCAAATACTCCCGGAAAGTGATGATGCCAGTGTTTTAAATATTAACTGTTTTGAAGTGGAAGCTAATGAGTGCGAGTGTACTAGTGAAAGTATTAGTGATACATACATTATGCAATTATTTAAAGAGTACACACCAAATTCAGTATTATTATGTGAAGCATGTTTTGAAATTAATGAAAATGAAATAGAACTCAAGTATTTGCTGCAGTATGATTACGAATTATTACAAAAGGTGTGGACGATCCTAATCAAACGTGAAATGAGATAAAAACCTATAAACTTTATTTATAGAAATATCTTAAAGATTCTAATATTAAGAACACTTATACTCTGGAGAAAAAAAATAATCTGGTATATGAGTACATTACAGAGTATGATTGTTATATCAAAGAATTAGTAGAAATGTGTTTGTAGAAAGATAAGCATTTATTTAATGCTGTAAATGAACACTGACACAGTGTAGCATATGCATTCGATTGTGTATGAATAGAAGAACATATTTTGTCCTCATATATTAGGGTTAAGTACATTGATGTACATTGATTACAAAGGGTTCCAGGGAATTGAACTTTCAACTGTAAATATTATTTTATAAACGTATTAATCCATAGTATTGTATCATTAAGAATTCAATAGGTTACAAACATTTCAACTAACACATGTAAATAGTAGTTTATATATAAAATACTTAATTACTGGCAACTGAATTGTCAGTGAGAGTAACGTATTGTTCTCTTCCAAAAGAAATAAATTGATATTAGAAATTAGCCTTAGTTTTTTGTATGCTATATGAAGGAACTGGTGTTTATTTTAATAGGCAATGCATTAGAAAAGAAAAGACTTGGTTTCGAAGAATATGGTAGGAAAGTGAAAATATTTAGTACTTTATTTTAGATTTTCTACAGACGTTACCAACGTAAATGAATGATAAACTGTTTGTCCATTGAACGGGAGTCCCTCAGGTTGATACATTGTGTTTAGGTTACGATATGAAGACTTTAAACTCTTGTTTACTCAATTATTTTAAATGAAAAACATATAATCTTGTATACAAAATGCACTGGTTTAAAGGCGCTCCCAAACAAGGGATCCATTGGATCCTGACACATTTAAAACTTTATAACCTAACAAAGATTTCAACACTTTCTTAAGAGAATTATGGTTGTTGTAGGAGAGAAATGCGTGGTATACTGTAGAAAAGTTGTCATACCACCCTTGCACTGTTTCTTTTCTTATAAAAAGAAGTTAGTCGAAGACTCGAGATATTTTTATGGGTCACGTTGCAAGATGAATGATTCTAAAATGTTAAAATGAAGAAAGTGGGAGGAAACGGGTGAACCCCGAGAAAATCTACAGAGGGTTGCCCATCACAGTTGTTATGGTCTGTGATTGAACCAAAGATCCTCGTGGCAGAGAGTTGCACTCTACCAATGGATCAAACTTTCCTTGCAAAGAAGCATTCCGTACAGTCATAATTAAAAATGTCTGATATATTTCTCGTAGGTTTGGTGCTCGTATTATTAAATAAAGTATTTTTTCTATTAACACTACAATGGAGAAATGAAGAAGGTGATAATGTATAAGAAATAATAAATTTTCATTGGTCGTATAAGATCATGTCTAATATTCAAAGTTAAATAAATTGAATTACTCGCACACAAATCGTATTCAAAGAATCAATACAAAGATGTTTCATCCACGCCTCTATCGCCCTCCTCTAATGCAACTAGTTAGTTCGTTCGTTTTTTATAGTTTCAGTTGAATGCTTGTCCGATGAAATTTCAAATACGTATTAACAGTCCAGATAAAGAAACATTTCGTCTTTTGAAAGTTCATGTATCGCTAATTTTGATACCAATAGATATTTCTAGGCAGCAAAGTTAGTTATGTGATCTTATTTTTTGTGAAAATGGTGTTTTCCACCCTCATGGAATTGCTGTCCATCACAAATTCACATGTTCTGGGATTGAACCTTGTAATAGCATTTTACAAGCACTACCTGGTTCACTTTTCAAGTTTTAGCTACTGTCATAAGCATACGAAATCATCATCTGAGAGAAAGTGATCGTTATATTTGGTGGCCAATCTCAAACCACGAATAGTCTCAGCTTGAGTACAGAGATTGCTTTCCTTAACTCTTTTGCACAGTAGGAGCTTCCAAGTTTAATTTATCTCAGCATGTTCTTATTTTGTTAATTGTATTTGGTTTTACATTAATTTTTTAAAAAAGTTCCAAGATGGAAGATAGCGAAAACACTGATTCCGACAAGTGTCTTATACATCTAAGCCCTATAATTTTAAATGCAAGTGTATAAAGCTGTGATATTAAAACTGTGGTTCGTGGACCATAGGTAGTTCTTGAAATCTATCCTTCTGGTCCTCTTAAGCAGTAGTCCGAAAAGAACAAAATAAAATTCATGTTAGCTTTATATCACATTCTATACTAAGAATCTCAAACAGTTATTGATACTACTGTAGTATTATAAAATATTCTTCATTGTCTTCAAAATCGTTCACTTCTGGTGCGTAATGGGCCCACGGTTCGATCTTAGGCACGTTTCCTCAGGATTCTTACATTTTCTCCCTGAGAAATCAATCCACCTCAAACCTCAAGTAATATTTTTTCTATTGTTTCAAAAGAGTCGCAAACTAAACTAAACCTTCAATATGCATTATATAATGAAAATTATAAGGTATGATCGAAAATTATAAGGTATAAGCCTCGTGATGATTCTATTGCAAGAGAGAAAGAAAGATCAAATTAAAGATGTTTTATATACCACTAAAACTAATTCAATATTTTGAAAGAATGAATATAGCTGTTGCAAAGATTGAATTTTATTTCGACATTCACATCTTATTAAAGGTTGCAGGAAATGCTTTAAATACCAAATAATACTTTCGACGAGTGCTCTTAAATATCTAGGATAAGTATTAACAGACCGAAATCATATTCACGAAAACAATTAAATGTCGACTATAAGCAGGGAATTCGTGTTATTATTCAATTCAAAATCTTTTGTCGTTGTAAATTATATCGAGGAAGTTACGGTTTAAATATATACAACGATAACCATGCCTGTTATACTGTATAAGTATGAAATATGGTAGCTTCTTTACTCTGAAGGAAGTCCTTTAGGTTAAGGGAGAGGCTAATTAAGCCATTGAATGAATGTTGTAGGAAATGGGGTAGCCGAAGAAAGAGGATGATGTCCACCACAAAGTTTATTTAGTTTTGAATCATGAACATCAAAAATTGTTCTACCACTGAGTCACCGTGTTCTCCTGCTCTTCCACATACTACATCATTCTGCTATAAGTATAAAACTTTTTTCCCATATCCGATTATACCTCACTCTGGGTCTACAAATTTTCAAGATGTTTCCATACAGTAGTTATTCTTAGAAACAAAAAAAGAATCTGCATTGACTGTCAATCTGTTATACGTACGTTTTCAAGTGACAGCGTAACAAAAGGGTTGAGTTTGATTTTCAAGTACAAGGTAATTATTCACAACAGTACAAACTTGTCCTTTTACTATATAAAACGGAATTAGTGTTTCACGTTATCATTTTCATAAGAAGAAGTGTTTCTCCTGTATACTCCTATGCATTTCATAAACATATGCATTTCATAAACATTTCATTTTTCTTTACCTCAGTGTTGAGCTCTCTAAGATTCATTCTTTTTTAAAAAGAATATACCAAGTAAGGGTCAGCACACCTTGAAATAATTTAAAGAGGGATTCTGCAATAAGAGTCACAGTGTTTAAGCATTATTGAAGTAGCACTATTTAATTTTAAAGTAATGTCACTTATATTCTCAGCAAAACAGTACGCTAACTTCTTTTTATAAGAAAAGAAACAGTGTAAGGGTGGTATGACATCAACTTTTCTATAGTATATCACGCATTTCTCTCCTACAACAACCATAATTCTCTTAAGAAAGTGTTGAAATCTTTGTTAGGTTATAAAGTTTTAAATGTGTCAGGGTCCAATAGATCCCTTGTTTGGGTGCGCATTTGAATCAGTGCACTTTGCATACAAGATTATATGTTGTTTTTCATTTAAAATAATTGAGTAAACAAGAGTTTAAAGTCTTCATATCATAACCTAAACACAATGTATCAACCTGAGGGACTCCCGTTCAATGGACAAACAGTTTATCATTCATTTACGTTGGTAATGTCTGTAGAAAATCTAAAATAAAGTACTAAATATTTTCACTTTCCTACCATATTCTTCGAAACCAAGTCTTTTCTCTTCTAATGCATTGCCTATTAAAATAAACACTAGTTCCTTCATATAGCATACAAAAACTAAGGCTAATTTCTAATATCAATTTATTTCTTTTGTAAGACAACAATACGTTACTCTCACAGACAATTCAGTTGCCAGTAATTAAGTATTTTATATATAAACTACTATTTACATGTGTTAAGTGAAAAGTTTGTAACCTATTGAATTCTTAACGTTACAATACTATGGATTAATACGTTTAGAAAATATTTACAGCTGACAGTCCAATTCCCTGTAACCTTTTGTAATCAATGTACATCAATGTACTTAACCCTAATATATGAGAACAAAATATGTTCTTCTATTCATACACAATCGAATGCATATGCTACACTGTGTCAGTGTTCATTTACAGCATTAAATAATTGTTCATCTTTCTACAAACACATTTCTACTAATTCTTTGATATAACTATCACACTCTGTAATGTACTCATATACCAGAATTATTTTTTTCTCCAGAGTATAAGTGTTCATAATATTACAAACTTTAAGATATTTCTTTTAAAAAGTTTAGTATTAACTTTTCAACGACTTTAATTATCAACTACCATTAATTGCAGTAAGTCACACATATATGTCAAAAGAATTGGTGCATTTAATACTAAACCTACATTTCGCTCACACACACACTCATACAGGACAATGTATACTTCAGGTTGCATTTAGTTGAATTAAACTAACCTAACTACATTTCTATAGACATTTATTACATTCCAAGAAAACTTAAATTGACAGCACAGGAGAAATTTCGATACATGAAAAGAAAATAATAATAATAATAATAATAATAATAATAATAATAATAATAATAATAATAATAATAATAATAATAATAATAATGGTTTATAGGCGTGCATAGAAATTTGTTACTTTTCAGCAATATCAAATAACACATTTCTCTTTGCAGATACATTTAGAGTTGGACTACGTTACAAAACAAAAAAATCGACAGAACGAAAGACGAAGAAAATAATCAAAACTCAACATTGAGCATATTTAAGATTCAGTACAAAGAATACATACCAATGTGAAAGAAGAAAAGAAAAGGAAAAAATATAATTGTTTAATTATTGGTTGACTGATTCTAGTTGTGTTTCTATTGACAGATTAGATAGTGTAGCATTTATATTATTTATTTCAGCCTGTTGCTGTTCAACCTTTTGTTCTATGTCACAGAATCTTGTGTTTGTGTTCTCAAACTTTACATTTTCTTAATGTAATTTTGCATTTGTTTCCTCTCTGATCTGCTCGGTAGAATGTTGGATATAACCTGGTCTAGTTCAGTGGACGTTTGCTCCTTGAATCTGCTAATTGAAGAAGCAAAGCCTAAACAGATCTGATCAAATTTGTTGTTTAGTACCTCGAATCCAGCATCGGTCTCTCGTTTCGGTATCAAACTTTTCATTTATCTCACGCCTCAGGTCTGCACCGTTCAGATCGATTTTTAGTTCCATGTTAGCGAACTTTTTATCCATATTAGTAAATTTTTCATTCATTATTTGCATCATCTGGCGAATTAATGCAGACGTGTCAGACCCTCCAGATGACATTCCTTCCTTCGGATTTACCGTCTGACTCTGAGAATCACTGGGATCTCCATTCTTTTCCTTATCATCGAGGTCGGATATCTCCACTGGAGATATTTGGCCTCGGTCTTTCGGGGTGCTATACCCATGTCCCCCATCTGAGTCGGGATGCTCAGTCTCTTTAGCAGGCGATAAATTCATTATTTCGCAAGACTGGCGAAACTTCCCTGCACAACCATCACAGTATTTTACTATTTCCCCGGTTTGAACTTTTTCTGCATTTTCAGCAGTATCATCCAGATTGGTACAAGCAAAGTGGATCCATTTCAGCCCGCAACCGGTGCATCTTATTAATCTCCGCGGGGCGCGAGATCTTTTAGCATTATCATCTAACGTGCATTGAGTGCACGTGAATTCACATTCGTCCTGTGACACAATAACTTTCTTATTTGTTACCATAGCTTTGAAACACTATACAAAAGACAAAATATATATCACAAATGCACATATACAATACACATATACTATGAAATACTTATTCACTATCAAGACAGGTATTATTCATGAATTAAAGGACTCCAATTCTCTTTCCTTGCTAGAAACCCTTCTAGCGTTTAGTTCTAATTTAGAAAAAAATTTTTATACTCCTTCCATTTTTCCCCTTAGGAAAGGAAACAAAAATGACAGACTAGCCAACGACTCTAGTTTTTCCACTTGACTATAAAGTTTCTCTTATTAATTTCAATGTAGTAATCAATTCAACATACCTTCAACCTCACTCTTTGACATTCTTAAAAAAAATTCAGATCTACCGGTCACCATTTAAACTGAGATTCGTTGCCATGGGAACAAACGTTGCCATGACAACCGTCCTTGTCGCGATACGCCAATCTAAAACTGTTGGGCGTGATAACTAATATTGTTCAATAAGCATTTTCAGATCCGTTACCACAGCAAACACGGTTGCCATGGTAACCAGTCCTGTTTATGGTCGCCAATCTAAAACTGAAAAGGGAAAGGAAAGAAAAAGAAAGGAAAAAAGGAAAGAAATAAACACAAAGAGAGAGAAGCCCTTTATCGTGCAAATGAAATACATGGAATAAGTCTGAGTGGGAACCCTTCACCTCTGGTAAGGGGGATATTCATGAAGCTATCGGCTTATGTCTAATTATATAGGAATATATAATCCATTTCTTACTTTCGCACATACAAGGTTCAACCAAAATGAGAAAACTTTTATATCGGACTTCCGAAGAAAAGTAAAATAAAATAAAATAAATAAATGACCGTGTTTATTATATATAGAATTCCCAGTCACGACCCCCTTTTCAGTTTTATTAAAGAATAGAAGAAGAAGTAAAGAAAAGAAGAGGAAGATGACATAGGAAAAAAAGGGGGAAGTAAGCAAATGAGGAAAGTTTAGTTTAATAGTTTATTCAATATTTCCGAAAATTCTTGACTAGTATCCAGTACTTGAAGTATAAATGATGAAGTTAACGGCATGCTAGAATTGACCACAGAGAAGAATAAAAATATCAAAGTAATACACATATTTGTCGAAGATTTTGACTTTCAAAATTCTCCCATGATGATCATTCGTTCAGGCTATATCTGTCCTTTTTGCTTCCTTTATAGAGCCAACTTAAGTTGAGTTATAAAAATAGTATTAACTTTTCAACGACTTTAATTATCAACTACCATTAATTACTATAAGTCACACATATATGTCAAAAGAATTGGTGCACTTAATACTAAACCTACATTTCGCTCAGACACACATTCATACAGGACAATGTATACTTCGTGTTGCAATTAAACTAACCAAACTACATTTCTATAGACATTTATTACATTCCAAGAAAACTTAAATTGACAGCACAGGAGAAATTTCGATACATGAAAAGAAAATAATAATAATAATAATAATAATAATAATAATAATAATAATAATAATAATAATAATAATAATAATAATAATAATAATAATAATAATAATGGTTTATAGGCGTGCATAGAAATTTGCTACTTTTCAGCAATATCAAATAACACGTTTCTCTTTGCAGATACATTTAGAGTTGGACTATGTTACAAAACATAAAAAATCGACAGAACGAAAGACGAAGAAAAAAATCAAAGCTCAACATTGAACATATTTAAGATTCAGTACAAAGAATACATACCAATGTGAAAGAAGAAAAGAAAAGGAAAACAATATAATTGTTTAATTATTTGAAAAAAACTTTAGTAGCTTTTTATTGAGTCTCTATCCCAAGAGGGGAAATTTCGACAATTTTATGAGTCCTTTTCTCACGTCGATAATAACTCCTTTATCAACTCTCTTTATGCACTATGATTGGCGTCCATGAGAGTAGTTAGTCGTTTGTCTTAACTACAGACAAAAAATAGTTGCCTGACATTATATATATATTTTCCATTTAGTAACTTAACGCACTTGGTATGAAATTTCCAAATTCCTTGAGATTTAAAATAGTGAATCTAGTCCCCAAGCATTGGGAACATATTTCTATTATATATTTCCATGGAGCTAGATCTCTGGACCTATCCTAGGTCCTGTATTCACATTACTAAATTATTAACCACATTTCAGTTCAAATTAAGATCACCGAATTTTATTTCTGGTTTATATCGTGGAGTCAAGAGATTCGAGTCACTGAACTGGCGACTGACAAATAGTTATGTTCTAGTCATAGTGGGAGGATTTGGGGCACACTGTTTCATAATTCACTGATTTCGCTATGGTTTCACAAAATAACTTTAGATACGGATTAGGGTTATTTTTTTCGACCTGTTACTTGTTCTATTTACATGTAACATTTAACATAGTATTAAAATTTAATAGTTACGAACGTTACTAACAAATCAGTAAGGTGTTATTTATTACAAGTTACGCGATAATACTCTACAATCACAACTAGTTGGTCAAAATCGGGTGTCAAAAATCTATGGCAACCTAAAACAACCAGGGTAGATACTGAACACTTTACATACATATGCGCTCATATATATATATATCCATATTACTCATTATAATAAATTTTATTCTAATATCAATCTTAGTATTTCGTCGACACTTAATTTTCTACGTAACCTTTTCATATTTAATAAGTATTCACATTTTCTTGGCTCAAAATAAAACACAAAAAAACGCTAACAAAAATTCTTTTCTTTTAATAAGGTTGCAACATTGAAATGTATATATAAACACGATAATCGACAAAGATTCAATTTACTAAGATCCGCGTATAAAGAAATGGTTGATATTTAATAAGTCGACACAAGAAGTGGAAATACAGCAAGTAGAACAGGCACGTAACTTTCCAAACTATGTAAGCATACATATATAAATGTATATACAGAGAAAGAAAGAAAAAATCAAGATTATTTCAAATTAGTGGGCCCAAACTACTAATACATACACACCATATAACCAATCCATAGAAAGAAACCAGAAGTCAGTAATCAATGGGTATAGTTTGTACGATCGATAAATAATAAACAAGTTTCTGGAAATCTGAAATCGTAGTCTCGTCAGTCTTTCCCATGGTGGGTTGTGTAACGCGAAAAACGGTAGTAAGTTGTTCTGAAATACCTCCACGAATTGTATCCTTCGATGTCTCAGTTAGTACATACGATCGAAATAAGTGATATGAACATTGTATACTTTCATGAGTTTCAGAACCGGGGGGGGGAAGGTTCAAATTAAAAACAACTTTAGAGAAGGTGTAGAAGAAAGAATAGGTAAAAAGAGAGGAGACAGAAGACTACAACCACGAAAGATAAGTGGTCGAATTTACGTATACAACATACTATAACCAAATATTTTCTTTTATGCCAAAAGGGGTTCGGCTTACCAAATAAATAGCCGAAAAACAAATATCTTCAACAACGAGACGAGTCTGTGCCCTCCATGGGTTTTCGGAAGGACAAAGGCTTTAGGGAAATCCCACCACTCACCGTATCCGGCCAACGCCATTGAAGACCCCGGCCATACCGGAAGATTGGAGCAGAATCTTAATTTGGAATTTCAAAAAGAAAAAATCATCCGACCTTTCAGAAATTAAGAAAGTCCAGAATAGTAATGAAACTAGAGTAATAGCTAAGATATCCCTAACGAGTAATTTGCCAAAATAAAAAAAAATAAATAAACTGAATTTTGGATCGATGATTTCATTGACCAACCATCAAGGATGGCTACCCTGCGCAGACATGCCAAAGTCTGGGACGTCGTTAATTTCCATCATCTAATTAAACTAAGAAAAGAAACGAAAATACTTAAGAGGGTCAGGGGTCGACGTCCGGGTACGCAATGGACCTAGATATTAATTTAGTAGCGGTTGATTTAGTTGGATAGCCCTGTCCGATCTATTAGCTATATGAACACTGTACGGTAAATAATGTAAACAACGTAGAAGAAAAAATATCGGAAAGTTAATGAATGTTAAAGGTACAACTGACCAAACCTGTACTTTCCGGTGATTCTAGGATATAGCAGTTATTTTTCTTAATTATCATTTCCGTAAACCTTTAAAGGTAATTCCTACATGATGCTACCCTATCTGATGAAAGCCTTAAGAACCAGGGCTGTTAATAGGAGGTACTTAAATGTGAAGTAACATAATTCCCAACTACACATTACTATCCAATAGCAAACTCGGTTGGATGAATGTATCAGTGTAGAAGTCAAAACGCGAGAGATTTTCAGTAAACATATTCATATTCTCAATATATAATATACACTGAGCCTATCCATTTAAGTGCAGGTGTCTTATCATCTCATTCATTTTATATCATAATCGTATTATTACTTTATCATTACATTTATTCATTATTTACTAGAGATGCAAGGGCTCGGAAAAAACGGCTTCTTTGAAAAAAAACTCGGTTTTTTCTGCTTCGCTTTTTTGCTTGGGAAATTTTGGGCTTTTTTGAAAATTCTGCTTTAAATTGATAAACCAGATTTTGTTTCGCTTCTCTACAACACAAAAAGTCATTTAATTAGTGGTTGATGTAGATAATAATATAAAACCTCGAAAATAAACCATGAAATTCGAAAAGATATTTCAAACAGTTTTACTTCTCAACAAATTTACATTATGAATTCCAAAGGATTAACCAATGTATATAATAAGATTTTTTTAACCTCCTACATACAAAAGTAAGCAGGGTTGGCAAGAGCCATGGTTGTTATTGAAAATGCCAAAACCCCGTTTTTTGGGGGGAGTTTAAACTAGGCTTTTTTGGTTTAAACCAGGTTCTTTTGGGTTTAGATATTTTGCTTTATGTATTTATATTACATATTGACAGAAATAAATTTGTTTCGCCTTGGTGTTATTATGCAACAACGGGGTTATGCTGGAAGAGATAACATAAGCTTAAAGAAGTCCGGTCAGTAAATTTCTTAAATTGAGAAACTCCCGCCCTAGCCATCGGGAAAATCCCGTCATTACTCTAAATGTAAAACAATAACGGAAAAAAATCCTGTTATTGCTTTGCATGTAAAACTTAAAGGTCAACGTATCATAATCAGTACGCTAAAACTGAGGTATTAAATTACAAATTTAGTGCGTACATATCATTGAAAGTACAATCCAAGCTAACGTTGGAAGCTACGTAGGCAATCGATAAATTTTGTCAATTTATATCAGTATATTTAAGCAACCTTGTCTTCTTTATAAAACAACAGGCATTCAGGCATGCAGAAATATACAATTTAGTTTCGTTTCGTATGTTCAGGCTTAATATCCTTACGTAATACCGAGGTTATCAAGGAGAAGACTTTCGCTTAAAGTGACATCCGAACCGCTACTTTGTTTACGCATGAAAGAAGGGTTGTGGTTCGACCGAGAATTGAACATGGGACACCTTGATTAAAAGGTGAAAAGGAAATAAAACTAATGCAGATGGTTTGATGTATGGAAACGTCACCATGTAGTTCACACGATTCGCATTTTTCGTACCTTTTATTTTATTTTTTATTTTTTTTAAACCAGTTGTTTATTTAAAAAAAGAAGAAAAACAGCTGGTGTAAACCAGCCAACCCTAAAAGTAAATACTTCTTTTAAAAAAATACTCAAATAAGTAGCAAAATTCTATGTAGTATTTTTACTTCAAAATATTCCATACCCTCTATTTGGAACAAAATAAAATTAAAATAAAACATAAGAAAAATACTTAGATTTATATGATACACTTAAAGGCTGCACACCTAGAGCTTTTGGTTTTGTATATTCTTGAAATTCTACAGTTTTATATAAGCACCATCACGGTTTATTCAGTCCTCAAGTTTTCTGTATTTTTAACAAGAGGGATTGAACATGAAGGGTGTGAGATAAGAATATGGTAACCCATAATTTTACTATTTTAAGAAATTAGAAATTTTGTGCTGCACAATCCATTTTGAAAGTCGGAAAGCTGATTTTTCACATAAGACTATACATGAGGGATTAAACGAAGCGGTATGCGTTGCTGCCTATCTGATGCTGCGTAACTCACCAATTGAAAATTTGTTAGTTACCATGTTCTTGGCTCACAGCCTTCATGTCATTATGGAACTCTCCCCACCCCACCAACACACACACAAAAAAAGGACTACGGAATATATTTAAGTTAAGATAAATACAACTGCACAACAAACATGATTGACTGGAGCTTTTGCGCTTCTATCGAAAAGTCCGGAATTCAACTCAGCATTCGACCATTCTGACAAAATTTTCTTCATTCCATCTATGAAGTAGAAATAGTGCGTGTACTGTGAGTTGGCTGACTTCATTTCTTATTGTTTTTAAATCGTAATTATTACTAATTACCAGCAATGACGGTTTTGCGAGGGTTAGGGGGGGGGGCGGTCTTTCGGACTGAAGCGTGTTCCCCAAAATTACGGAATGTCTAAAACAAACGAAATATCTATTAGTTATGCCTTTAATCATAAACTTTAAGCTGCCGTCAAATGAAAATTACGAATGTTTAGAAAAACTAAACATTAGTAAGAAAAAAAACCCTCCTAAAATACTTTTCTCAATATGCCACTGATTCTCAGTATAAAATGATCTTCAAGGTTGTATCCGGAAGATTATCGCTAAATATATAAACGAAACGAAATACAGTATTAGTTATGCCTGTACTCATAAACTTCAAGCTCCTCCCAAATAAAATTAGGAGATTTTAGAAAATGAAACAATCAGAGAAACCCGTCCCAAAGTACGTTTCTAAATCCGCTACTGATTATTTGTATAAATTAGTATTCAAGGTTGTATCCAGAAAATTATTGCTAAATCGTTGCACAGCTAGAGTATAACAGAAATGTGGAAGTACGGTTAGACGGATATATTGAAAAACGTACGCTTTAACGGATATATAGAAAAACGTAAGTTTAACTTCTGCGTTAGAAAGTAGAGTACTAAGCTCTTAGAAATGAAACAGACGACAAACTGAAATGATATCGAGAAGAAAAAATATCGATAACTCAAAAATTAAAATAAAGTTAAATAGCCTCTAAAATTGCCCTCAAATACTACATTCTTCATGTTAGCTTTAATTCGTAAAACATGTGCTCCATCCATCTTGATGGTGAATTTTAGAGCGAAATATGGCATTTAGGTCATGGAATTCTTATCTAAGTATAGAATATACTATAAGAAAGCTATTTAGATAGAGAAATCATGAAAATGAAAAAAGCCAAAATTTCCGAAATTCTCGTTTTTTCCCAAAAAAGCCGGCTTTTTGATGTGAAAAAACCATCGATTCAAAAAAGCCGGCTTTTTTGCATCTCTATTATTTACTCATTTCCACGCAAAGTAATATTTTACAGACACCCTATTACATACATTTACACGCAGGCCATACATATATTACATTATGCACTAATAAATCTATAATTATCACAATCCGTCACGCTTAAACTACTACACGACAACATTCATCGAACCACGGACTCTTTGTTCCGAAGCACCCAATTATATTTAGTTCGCAGTTTTGCAAAAAAAAATCATACGTGTATTCACTGAAACGATTATTTTATTAAATTGTCAGCGATTATTTTATTTCTGATTTGCTGATAGAACTAAAGCAACAATGGAATATCTCTACAGCAACGTGAAAAGAGAATTTAATATTGCATTTTGAAACAAACAGTAACATCATGTAGGCTTACTTCTATTAAGAAAATAGGCATTCTTGATTTCAGTGGATATTTCGGTTTCTAATTGGCATAGCAAGCTGTAATTTTCAGAACAGTAAGATCTCATGCTAATTCATATGAATGTATACTCATATGAACCGAAAACCATGTCTACTGGATGTAATTTAGAAATAAGGGGACAAAATCAAACAACCTAGATCGCTAACTCATGCAATGACGTAATGTCAACAAACGACTGATTACCGTAAACGGACACGATGGCGCTGTAGTCAAGAAATAATTTACTGTGTACTAAAATATACCCTTACACTTATTAATCAGAACTCTAATATTTACTCTTGTTTAGTATACTTCGAGTTAGACAAATGGTACTAAATTAACGCATGTTAAACACACTGTTCTCGCAGTAAAACCACGCATTCACACAGAACTACTAACTACATACACCATTATAAATACTGCACATAAATACTAACTAAACAAGCACCATTTAGTATAGGCATGTTAAAGACAAGTACCTTCAAACACATTACTCCTTGTCGGTATATAAAGTTGGCACTATTGAACTTTAGGGGGACAAAAAATGAGAAGAGTAACCCTAGGTCCAATTGACCTGGCCAATTATTCAAAACATGTTTACTAGAGTTTGAAGCCCTGGGGGCACCTTAACAAGGTTTATTGAGGGACCTTTCCCCTGAGGGGGGAAAAGACCCTAAAACAAACAATAACTAACCCATCCCCCCGCTAGAAATGGTTCAATTTGGAGAGTGAATAGGAGCCCTTTTAGTTAGCTTAAGCTGCCATTATGATGATTAATGTTATAGTTATGAAACCTACTATGTACATGCACTTGCTAAATAATAAAAAAAATCACATCCACGAACTATACGAATAGAATGTACGAAACCAGGTCGTATTTTCCCTAACCCCTAATTGAATTTGAAAAGATCAAAAATCACTCTCCTTTCTGTCCATTCTATCTTGGCAGCAACATGGCGTCCTGTAAACCGAAATCCTGTATTTCACTTAACTATGAACTGTTTCTTTAACGAAAAAAATGCAGATTTTTGGGCTTCTAAGCAGTTTTCAGTGTTTAATTAGGAAATTAAATTTTACCTTGATTTAATGAAAATGTCAGTCCTTTCTAGCGGAAATTTGGAGCAGTTGATGTCACCGGCTGTGCTTGTGGAATCGTCCGTGATGAGAATGATAACATTGCGCCGAAAACGACAGGGATAGAAGGATTCCTCCAATCAGGGCGAAATCTTTCAGCCGCGGAAATTACAAAGCAAATAGAAATTGGTGAAATCCAGATATAACCGGATCTGAAAGTGGCTATGGACTAGTGAGAGGGGGTGAGGGAAGGTTTAGTTACCTGGCCAAATTCTACATTGGTCTGAAATTAAGAAAATTTATATCCAATGGCGGAACTATGTTTCGGTATGACGTCAGAATGGTAAACCTTGTAACTATTCAATTTGTATATGCGAAAATGGAATTTACAATTAATCAAAATATAAATAAATATGTTATTCAGTGAAAATATGATTCCTAATGAGACCTTTCGATTCATTACATTCATTTAAAGTAAAGAAGATAAATAAATCGTGTAATTAAACCGAAATCGAAATTTTAAAAACTTCACTAGGTACAGGGTGAGAAAAAAAAGTTGCCATTACTCTCAACTGTAATGGTACATTACACCCTTCCAACGACCAACATCCGCTGCCGTGTTAAATGTCATGCATATGAATGAAACAATGAATATATTACCTTCTTATAGTGTGTGATCTGTATATTTCATTTTCTAAAGGTCTTTTTTATATCCTGCTTGTCACATTAGCACTTCTTAACCATTCTAACAGCGGAAATCATTTATTATACGTTAAACACATTATTCATACTTCTCAAAGGAATATCCACCCTTCTTAATGTATGCTAAGAATCTACACATAAAAATAATTATGAACTATCAAAATAATTCAGTATCCAACACAGCAGCTTCTTTTGTTTTCATTCTAATATCATAATTCAACGTTTGAACAACCTAATGTGTCGTATCTAAAGAACACATGCAACGGATGTATAACTCATTCATATGCAACAGAAATGTAAATACTTAATTAAAAGCTATTCATCAATGTCAAGTTTGATTTTAAAATGCAATAAGTAAAGCAGCTTGGTGCGTGTAATAAATATGTAATTAGGAACTTGCTTTACTATTGTATACGAATCTACTAGTCACACATAAAATTAGTACGACGCTTATCACACGTAAAATCGTCTCTGAATATGACGTTGTTTAATTGACATTTAATGTATAGTATAGTCCAGAATAGTGTTGCCAGACTTCCCGGTTTTCCGGGACAGTCCGGTTTTCAATGAAAGAATTAACTGTCCCGAAAAACGCTTTCGGGACGCCTGTTTATCCTGGTTTTCGTTCTGCAGATTGAAAAATCAATCTTCAAATACGAGTATGTCTCACCTAAAAACGGAAGTTTTTCGGAATATTTATGTAGCCAATTAATTTTACTAAACAAACAACAAGGAATTTGAAGATCATCGATTCTTTCGTCCTATGGATTGTTTATCTTCCAGAGAGAGAGAGAAAAAAAAAAGATTTTGAAAAATATTCAAGAGGGACAGTGTTATAGCAATAATTTCTCGAATATCACTTTCAATAGAAATGAACGGTTTCTTTCCTGGTGGTGCTTAAACTGCTAGTTGTTTTATACTTCAATAGACAGCATAGAACTGTTTCATTGTTATAATTTCAATTAACAATAGCGAACTACTCTCATTCGCTGTATGTTAACTGCATTTAAACTATTTCTTCCTGTCTTTGTCTTCTGAGGCACAATTTTACAAATAGCCGTTTCATTTAGTCCAGTGAGGAAAGAATACGTACGACTCGCTAGAAATGGATAGAATTTTTCTGGAAGGTTTTAGTGCATCCAGCGTATTTTTTCTATGACCCTGAGGTATTCTTTGCCCTGATGTCAGACTATTATTTGTTTCGTTCTGTGGAGAACTCCCTAAGTGGTGTTAGTTTCAAAAGAGCCTTGTTAAAACGATGTGTTATAATTTTTTGACCAGAAACCACAGAAGTTCTATAGTGGTGGGAACGTTGTGTTGCCGAAGAAATGGCGAAAGATCGTCGTATAAAACAGTGGCGTCGCCTTCTGCAGTTCGCAAGAGCAAATGAACCACCAAGTATCGTGGGCTGTTTGTTGCTCCTTAAGATATTTAATAATATTTAGAATGTTATTTGTTTCGTTTCTATTCTTAGCTTCTATTAGTTTCTATTCTTAGCTTAGCTATTCTTACAGTTCTTTTTATCTCAATTTCTCGTAATGAAAATACATTACCCCTTGCGTATATGCATTCCATCATCACACCACGTTCACAACAGAGCAGCGAGCGTGATATGCTGTTCTGTGTGTAGTACACATGAGAAACGCGGGCAGCTGAGGGGAGAAACTGCGGTCTCCTGACGTTCAAAACAAGATTTGCACGGGCAGCGTTGACAGCACTGTTGTTGATTTATTTCCAGTAATGTGGCACTTTAAACAGAATCAAAGAATGAACTTCTGCGTTGACAGCTGTTGTTGACTAATTTCAGTAACATGGCGCTTTAAACAGAATCAAACAATGAACTGCAACTTAAAATATTTAGAAGAATATACTAGTATAACTACTGTACAGTATATAACTCATTCTTTCAATCAGTTATCTACAGTTCTTTTTATCTCAATTTCTCGTAATGAAAATACATTAATGGGACAAACAAAATTACAGCTTTCCGACGTCGTACCAAGGGAAATGGGAGGTTTAAAATCCTTATCCAGAGATTTTTAAGTTAATACAGAATAAAATTAAATTTAAATTTATTTTGAAGAGTTTTTAAAAAATATGTATAATCTCTGATTTTTCTTTAGGCTACGTTTTTTCTACCTAAATAAACTAAATGTTTGTAAGAAAAGCGAATAGGTTATCAAAATATGCTGTACTTGGTAATATTGCTACAATGGTAAAATCTTACCTTCTGTATGTGGAAACCTGAAGGAAATTTTGGAATTGATTTTTTTCAAAATTGGTCTTTAACACATGCAAAATAGAAAAAGACGAGTATTGAGATTTGCAGTAACGTACGTTCAGCTATAGCCGGAAAGCTTTTTTTTTCTTTGGAGGGGGGCGAAACAGTAATGAAGTGTCTTGAGATAACAATGCAAAAGTACATGGATCAAGAGGTTAGGTTAGGATTTAGATTTCTGGGCTTTCAGCATCTAAGGCCATTTAGCACTTCACGTTTGAGGGATGACGTCCCTCGGGGAGCACACAATCCGGGGAAAGAGACGGAAGATAGAATGGGGAAGGAAGGAAGCGGCCTGGGACCTATAAGTTAGGTACTACCCCGGCACTTGCTTGGTGTGAACGAGGAAAACCCAGGAAAACCTCATTCTGGGTGGTTGGCCTGAAAAAGCGTTTTACACTTTTTCGACCGAGTGTCCCCACCGGGAATCGAACCCGGGACTGCTCGCACCGAAGGCGAGAGCGTTAGCAACTACGCTACGGGGCCACCACATGGACAAAGAGTTCCTAATTAAAGGTGCCTCTGCAACTATCGTAATAATTTGATACATTGCATGTTTCGTGTATACTGTTAACAGTTCACTAAAGAGCATACATGGCAATTCAAATATACGAGTTGAGTTGATTTTGAGTTTAACGTCCCTTTCAGCAGCGAAGCTATATGAGACGGGACCTAGTGATTAACGTGGAAACCGAACCACATGAGCTCCCTCCGGGAATCCGGGTTTCCCATGCCAAAGGCCCTTACGCTAACCACTTAGCCACGAAGGAGCTTGTCAAATATATGAGATAGCAGACGTTTGCAGTCTTGATACTAATGGAGGTTACATTTAGTATACTTTGAAATTGATGGCGAGTCTGTAGAAAGAGAATTGAATACAACAAAATTCGTGAAAATCATAGCAAATAGTCGGAATTTGACTTCAGAAACTGAAAGTTGTGTTACTATATTAAAGAATATGAAAGCATTTAAAGGAGTACCGTAGCTCAAAATAGTCTCAGTGCATTAGCTATAGTATCAACAGAAAAAATTAAAAAAGCTAAAGTTCAGAAGTTATTGACAAGTTGATTGCCCAGAAGAACATAAGAAGTAATTGGAGCATTTGTTTATAAATTGATACTTTTCATTATATATATATATATATATATATATATATATATATATATATATATATATATATGGTTACTTTCATTGATAATTTATAGCTTTTCTTATTTAGAATACTGAAAGGATTCTAGAATAGAATTTTCTAACGACTGTGAACTACCGAAAAATTATGTCACGAGACGCCACTGGTATCAAATTGTTTCATGTTATTTTCAAAGCAGAATAAATGTATTCTGAATATTAACCTCTCAAGACTGAATACCTTTTAGACAATCGGATATATGTATGTATATAAGAAATGAATGAATTATATCATATTTTAGGATTGTTACTGAAGTAGCTATTAACCCTGTAATGGGCAAGCATTGATAGCATTACCATTAACATATTTAGTTTGCTTTTATGGTTCAGCCATGTATTCCTGATCATAATTTCGTAGTTTTTTAAGTATTTTTATCCTTTGGTTACAAAATACAGGGTGTTTATTTCAAAGCAACATTGCCATAAAATAGGTCTTATGTGTAGCTACTGAGCAGCATTGCCCTATTATGGTAAAATATCATAAGAATACTCTGAGTAATTACCAACAATTTCGTTGAAATATTTTCCTACAGAGCAACAAACCACTATAAAAAATAGAAGAACTTTCGCGGAAATTAGGAGATAAAGCTTCTACAATACTGAATTTCACTGTCCTCTGTAGACGAAGATTAGAAGTATCTATAGAAGCGACCCACAAATCATGTATATGAATATTGTATGAAAGCAATAATGCCAATTAAATTATCACTGGAGTTACAATTCGTGCGGATAACGCAATGCGATGTTGCTTGAGAGCAACTCTGCCCAATAAAGGGTTAGTATAAAAAGTTGTTATAACAGGTTTCGTGTAAATTGATATAATTAATCTTATCTTCACAGTGGTCTAGTACAGTCGATGTGGTATACCTGTAATTGAGTGGTCTGAAATGTAAGGTTGTTTGAGGCGATACCCAGTGGGAAATTCTCGAATTCGTTTTGACTTGTCTTGAAATTTCAGTTGAATTAGATTTTGTAGAAAGGCTATTAAGGTTTAGTAGAAAACTATGGAGAAAAATGTCCCGTTTGGGGTGACTTAAACGGAAAATAAGAAGTGCCTAGTGCGCACTCGCATGGTGTATAGTGTCCACGATTCCGTTCCCGGTGGGAAAGCTTTAAAACTTGAACGCATTATGCTGGTTCGGATTTAATCTGAAAGTGTAGTTTCATGTCTAGTAGAGCCTCGGCGCTAAAATAGATTATAAACTTCAACTAAGTAATTAAATGTTACATCTTGAAACTAACAATAAGAAAATAGCATTTAAAATATTCCGGAATATAGTAATCATTTAAATACCATTTTTTCCTTCCTAGGGAATTTTTATATTGATTTCACTAGTAAAGAAACATATTTATTTTAATGATATATAATTACTATTCTGTATGCTCTCCACCAACAGCCTCTTAGTTTCAAGTGCTTTCTTTCTTTTATTAGCTGATCTAAAATTTGTATCCAATGCCCTTGGTTGGATTGCAAATAGTCTGCTATATTTCAAAATTTTAAGATAACATGAACTTCAAGGAATGGAAAATTCCTCTTGTTTGCATCAACATCTGCTGATTATTACTGAAGTTTAAGGAAGTCCAGTTTGTTAGCTATTGACTCATTGACCTTCCACGTCTCTCACGTACAGTAAGAAGCAATTAACAATTTGTTAGTAAACTCTATTTGTATTCTGACATAATTTTTAAACGTAACTTTGATAGTTGTGTCATCAAACATTCAGGAGGAAACAATCAGAAAGTGAAGTTGGTGGTTCTTTTTTGAGTGTTAATTACTTCAAAAACTATGTAATGAGTTTCGAAATACGTGTTTTCGGGAACCATGATGGGTTCTCATATTTTTTAATGTGCTGATGAGGCAGAATTACAGATAATGAAATATTCAATAGGAAATACTCAATTGCAGATTTTAGATTAAAAGGTGTGAATGGTAGATATCAAATGTTAATGAAAAAGCACACGATTTTTTTCTGTTTTTATTTTGCTCCCGGCGTAAGGATACAGAAGTGTATAAGCTATATATGTGTGTGGTGAGGGGAGGGCGTATGTAAGTGTGTGTGTGTAAGTGTGCTAATTTATTTCTCTGTAAGTACTGATCAAATCTGAACCAAGTTTGTTGATGATAGCTAACCGCATAAGGAGTAAAGATCGCTATATTTGGTGTCCGAGTTCGGCCAGAGCAGGCTTGGTTCGGATTACATATGGTACTTTATTTTTCGGTAACTATTGGCAGGATTTCAAGGAAATTTGGTGGACATGTAACCCATTGTCTCAGAAATAAAGATCGCTATAATTGATAGCCAAGTTCGACTCGTCTTGGTTCGCCTTGTGCAGTGGCGTGGAGTGACACTTTGACGATTGCTACCAGTTGTTGATACTACAAGTTTCTCTCGTTTTTCAATATCAGAAAATCTAGTACTTTTATTCTTTCAGCGTATCAACCATTTCAAACTATCGGCATTGGCAACGATCTTTTAGGGGAGAGGGGGGGGTCAAATCCCACTTCATTTACCTTGATGTTTTTGAAAAGTGTGGCTCTTCAGTCTCTTCCATTTTTTTACATAATATAATTGAAACTGTCTCTCAATGATCTTAGATATTCTTCAAAATCATCTATTTTCTTTCTGCAAAAATTTACATCGTGAATTTTCTTTTGTAAGATATTGAACAAGATTTCTTATCTTGGTCCTATAACATAAAACAGTTCAAGTAAAAAATTGAACTCAAAACTTTGAAGGGTTTGATAGAATTTTGCTGCACTTACTCTGGTTTGAGAACCCCATTCACCGATGTTTTCGGCATGGATTTAAACAGTCCTAACAGTTCATCTTTTAAGCTATACAGCACATCATTTATTCTACTTCTATAGTTCCACCTTGTGTTTGAGGCTGTTGGGATACTTTTATTGACTACACAGTCCAAAGCATTTTTCTTTTTGAAGACTTCGAGAAAAAAGAAGCAAGTCACGACATAGTTAAAAAAAAAAAAAAACTTACACTCTTTTGTACAGTCAACGGACTTTTCTAAAACTAAATTAAGCCTATGGGCATAACAATGAAAAAATTAGACTTCTGTATATCTTTGTTTAACAAAAGGCTGCAGCTTGCTACCTCATCAATCATAACCGAATCTCCATCGTATGTTTGAGTAACAAGTTTTCCGTATTGAAAATTAGTCAGACAGTCAAACACAATTTCGAACAGTCAAACAGTATGATGAAAACGATTGCACAGTTCTTTTTCAACACATCAAACTGCATTAAAGTGCAAATTCAACTATTATCTGTTTCATTCAACTTGATAGGAAACTCACCTCCCTCCCACTACTTTCCACTACAGAAGGGGAAGAAAGTCGTTGACCTTCACAGGGAGAGAAGCTTTTCTAATAAACATAATCGTGTAAACTCTAAATTCGTACGTCAATTCGCTCGCACCTGATGTGGAGAAAGCACTGCTACAATTCCTATGAGCCTCGAGTAACAAACAATTACTATTTTTAATTTTTGTCTTGTAGAAAAGTATTGCATATTATTTATGTACTAAAGTTTTGGCTTTAGTCGTATTTATTAAATTGCATTTCTAGAAATAAGAACTAATTCGTAATAACATTTGACAAACACTGTTTTTGTATATTTTCTCGGGGTTCTCCCGCCTCCTCCTACTTTCTTCTTTCCACCGTTTCATTCATTCTCATCATCACAGTTTCCTTTAGCCTACTCGGTATAACCGCGGGACGTGAAGATTTCATTTCATTTCCAAACTTCTGTTACTTCCCCTCCCCGTTAACGGTCGTCAGCACTGTTCACAACTTCGTTTTTATGAAAATAGTCAAGTAACAATTCAAAAGTCAATTTCCTCTATTATCAATGGACTATACTTAACGCCGACGAAAGGACCGAGCGAGGCTTCCATCCGCACAGGGCGCCAAATTTGGGGAGATTTTGGGTGACGCCGAATTCACTATAATGGTTAGGCTTCCTTAATTATAATTTTACTTGCAATCCGTAGGCTGAGACATGGGAATTTTCAAATTATGTGGCATCTGAAATTAATACTTCGTCTAAGGTTTCAATTAATCTGGGGTTGTTTTTCTAAGTCCATCATAACAATTTTTCCGCCCTTAATAAAGTCACAAGCCTTTAATGATGAGTAATCTTGTATGCGTGATGCTTCGCCGTAAGTATAAAAAAAACAAAGAAACAAAGAAAAAGAGTTGAGTTGAGTTGATTTTGAGTTTAACGTCCCGTTCAGCAGCGAGGCTATATGAGACGTGGACCTACTGATTAACGTGGAATCCGAACCACATGAGCTCCCGCCGGGAATCGAACCCGGGTCTCCCACGCCAAAGGCGCGTACGCTAACCGCTTAGCCACGGAGGAGCTCACAAAGAAAAAGAAAATGTACTCTACTGCCACCTTATTTCCATCGGATCAGATGAGTATGCGAAGAATAAACATAGGAAAATGATTTAATTGAAAAATAGTCAATATAAATCAGGACATTTGCGTGAGTTTAGGCACCCGGTACGAGAGATGGGGATTCACTATTATCAGTGTTCCTTTTAATGTAAGAACATCTGTTTATAAAAGAGGAAACTTTTTTTTTTTTTTTTTTTTTTTAGCATTTCAGGTTCTACTGTTATCATCTTAACGCTCTTATACTTTACGCATACTTATTGTACTTGGTTTTCGATTTTATATTATTATGAAATTATTGCATCTATGCAGTAACTACCCATTCAGTTACCAACCCTGCCATCACTTGCCATTCCAGCACTATGTCACAACACCCACTGCCAAAAGAAGAAAAATAAACAATACAACTGCTCAATAAAATTTCCATTACAATACATGTGCTACTTACCTCACTAATGTAAATGTAATTAAGTGTTTTAAAATATGTAGGGTTATTATAAAAGTTATAATTACCTCCGTGTGCAAAGGTTGATGGTGGAAGACGAAACACCAACATTCACGTGTATTTGAGTGTAGTGGGGGGGAAAACTTCTTTTTCCTATCGGGTTATGTGAAACAGAGAGTAGTAGGCTAGAGCTGGAAATTTGCTGAATCGAAAGTATTCTATACTAAATTAAAAACAAAATATTTTCAACTTATTTAGCATAAATCCTAAATAATAATAAGTATTCGAATTAGAAGGAGCGCCGGGAAACATCTTTACTTCTGTCTAATTATCATTACTATTCCCCCTTGCTCTTGAAACAGTTCACATATAACACAATGTGTTTCATCAATGCGCATTTCTGTATATTTTAACATAAATAATGCTAAAGTGGGAGGGAATGGGTAAACCCATACACAGTGTTTGTCCACCACAAACTCCACTTAGCGCGGGCTGTGATCGAACCAGGCCCCCTATGCACCAGAGATGAACGCTGATATCTGAATCTGATAGATTTTGAATCTGATATCGCAGTATCACTAAATGGACCAATGTCATTAGTCGGTCTGATTATTATTAACGATTACAGGTAAATCAATCTGTAAAATAACACATAGTACATGCTTACCTTAATGTCACTATTAGCCTTTCTTCAGGTGGTACAGCTAGTCTAAAGTTTATGTGTATCTTTGTTATTGCTGGTGCTACTAGAGACAACAGTTCATCAAAGGTAATCACATTCATTCTACAGTAGCTAAAGAACGTCAAGGGATAATTGCGTAAATCACTATATAGCGTGTAAACGTTTTCCTTCAGCAATCTCTCACTCTATATATAGGATGTACCCAGTATTTCTTTTTTTCTTCCTTTCATTCTTCTTAAATTCAGCATTAGCACACAAACAATAGCATATTCTTCGAAGTCCATCGTACTGTGTCCAATCTCGCCAAATTGTGATATTAAATGCCCGGCAACTTTTCTGTTGCCGTCGCTAGTGAGTGAGCGAGGGTGTGGCAACAAAAATGTTTTGTCGCCGTGAAGTTGCTGACTGTACGCGACAGCGACAAGATAGTTGCACAACTGTTTTGGTAGAGCGTTCACATCTGGTGCTACGGGTCTCGGGTTCAAACCCTGCTCCCGCCAAGTGAACTTTGTGGTGGACAAACACCGTGTGCGTGGGTTTTCTCGGGGTTCTCCCGTTTCCTCCCATTTTCTTCATTCCACCATTTCATTCATCTCTCATCATCACCTTCTCCTTTAGCCTAACCGGCATAACCGTTGGACGTAAAACTCAAAAAATTTCATTTCAATTTGAAAACTTGCTACACTCTTCACAAGCTGTAGTTGAAAATTCTGGCTGAGGTGGCAGAAGAGAATAGACTACAGTGGTCTTTATTCTCTCGTGGCGGTATTCTTTTGGTAAATGCACCGAAAGCGACAATTGAAACACATCATCTTGTAACTAAAATTTTGTCTCCTCTCTCTCTCTTTCTCTCTCTCTCTCGCGCACACACACACACGCTTACACACATACTTTTACCATTTTACCAATCGGGCATCTGCAATATTCAGCAGTCATGTTGCAAAATTCAGCTCTTTGTTTGGAAGCCGGGCGAAGGACAAAGAAAGCCAAGATATTGTCGACGAACCCTTCAGTAAATTTATGATACTAACGATAACACTGGAGGTGAAGAGGTTGTCTTTGTTTTGTTACGCGGAAATGCTGGATCTGACCAGAGTGCGAAATTGCCCTCTGCTTCCATGTTGAGAGGAGGGGAATACTTCCCTTTCCTAGTGAATAATATTAATTAGAACCTGAATTATCATCAGAAACGTTTTCCTACAGGCATATAAAACCTTTCAAACTTGATAAGTGTAAAGAACATTTGGTATAATCATTGGCGGTGGTTGGACGTTAAAAGTGGGGGGGGCAAGACATGATCTGAATATTTGATATCAATGTTAGTTTTCTTGGTTGCTTGTAACACTTTGTTTGACGAAAGGTTGTATAACTAATAGGATACTAACTTTTTCAATTAAAATACCATATATCATATTTCATATTTTATTAAGTAAATTGACAAGAGAAAAGCAAGTAGACACTAGCCCTTTGTACTCTTAAACAACGAAGGTGTAAGAAGAGATTTGATTCCTTGCTCATTTATATTTGTCTGGAAAATTGTGTGATCAGATTAGGAGCATATTCAATAAAAAATTTGCAAAACAAATAAACAGAAAGGATAATATTAATCAAATAATCATAGTAATGAATAATGAGGCTTGTTTTACAAAAGTTATATTGAAACTGGGAATTAATGAACAACTTATATTTTTATTTCCACGCATGCTATTATATGTGTTATTACTCTTAAGATGACAGTGAATACAAGCATATGATACGACATTTAAAGAAATACTTTTGCAGCTTCCCGAAACACGTTCGATGCCATTAAGTACAGTTTTCACTTTCTTGGAATATATCAAAACTCAGCAATACTTAGTCACTCCACATTTCAGTTATACAAAATAATCCTAAAACCTAGAATTATGCTAAATTTAGTAAATTTAATTGTATATACAAAACTGTATATGTACACCCCTAAACTCCTATATTACACTGCAAAATTAATATTCCTTACTGAGTTCCTTCGTGGCTAAGCAGTTAACGCCTTTGACGTGGGAGACCCGGACTCGATTACCCGGGGGAAGCTCACGTGGTTCGGTCTCCACGTTGATCATTAAGTCCACGTCTCATATAACTTCGCTGCTGAACAGGATGCTAAACTGAAAAAAATCAAATCAAAATATTCCTTATTATTAGAAAGAACAAAATACATTTTAGGAACTGTTGATTTTTGAGCAATTAAAGAATAACTTGTGAAGGACTTCTTTTCTTGCGAAATGTTATTTCAATTAGTTCCAGAGCGGCTGACTAACATATCGAGCCCTTGCAAGAAGAAATTAAAGTACGCTCGAATTGTGACGCTCCAATAGGTTAATTTTTGGACCATTTTTAGTGGCAGTTCAAACGCAGTTCCTGTAGCTTTCTTAATTCCACGGGAAGACAACCAATACGTACTCATGGAACGACAAATATTTTATGGCACCATTTTTATTCTATGAACCAATAATACATACAAAACTTTACATTTCCAAATGAAACTAAATACATTAATGGGTAATTTCAAAAAAGTGGGAGCAACTGCCTCCCTTTCCCCCTAATCGCCGCCCATGGGTATAATATTCATGGAATTCCGTTGAAACCAGAAAATATCATGAGAACGGGCAAAATTCGAACACTGAAGAACATAATTAACAAAAAAGAAAGTGGATACCAAACCATATTTTTAATCCTGCTATAAAATGTATATTCTATATTTTTACTATTTCTTACCCCCATGAAAGTAACCTGCGGAGGATATTCTCCCCAATTTTTTCAGACTGAAATCCTCTTATCCCGCACGATTTTGCCCTCTGACACATACGAAAAGACAAGTGTTGTTAAAATCCATACACATGACTCTTCCGGGACTCAACCCGAGGCCTTCGAGCCGATGATATATTGCCGCAGACTGCTCGGCTTGGTATGAAGGTGTACGTTGTAAGATCACGAATAGATCACGACAATATAAGAAAATGTTTTAAAAAGCAGCCATCTTTAATGGCCACCCAAAAATCATTTTCTTTACACCACTAGCTAATCTGGGTGTACCATCATGAGTATGTTACACAAACGGGGCAAACACCATATAGGGGCACAGGCCCAGTGGGTATGGGGACAGATTTGTAAAATGGGGGTGTAGAATGTCCCCTAAGCATTCTTTCCTCCGATGTGTCGTTCAGCTTCCAGTACTATGGCACTTTAAATAGAGCTTATTGTGCAGTAACCTATAAAATTTCAATTAAATACTTTTTATTACTCAATAAAATTATTTTGTTCCAAGCTATTGTTTTTTTTTTTTTTTAAATAATTGCAACACATCTAAACATGTTAAAATGGAAAGTAGTTTTTGGATTGGTCTGGGTTAACACTGCAAAACCTAAAGGCTGGAATATATGAAATTAAAGTATATACCTAGGTATATCTTTCTGGAATATATGGAATCAGTATCTTCGTCTTCGATGTAATTATGAGCAGTTTACTGTATATTCGTGTATTGAAACTCGTGAAATAAATTTCAATGTTTCAGATGTAAAGAAAGGAAGTGAGGATCGAGGAGAATCAGACAACTAACAGCAGAGAAATATTATTTTGTAAACTATTAGTCCTTGCCTTGTGAGCTTTTTTGAATTTATTTTTAAGACCTTTAGGCAACTTTGGCTCACGCTGAATAGTAGAATGAAGAAAGTGGTAGGATACGAGGCAACTCCCAGAAAACATACACACTCGGTTTTAACCATAAAGCTCACATGGCACTAACAGAGATCGAACCGACTACCACACGCACCAGAGGGGAATGCTTCACGGTGTAGCTACCGTGACATTTCTTGTCTTCTGTGTTCTGAGTAATAACTTTGTTGTATCTTTATTGGCATGGTGCAGTCTGCTACATTTTACTTCCGTTCGTATGATATGCTACAATATTTTACGAGACGAGACAGCTTGAAGTCAAGTCTCGTGGCAACACTATTGGCTACAAGCTATCTATGTCATATCACTTATTATATTTTATCGTTGGTAATTTGCGCTTGAACAAGACACGAGCTCTGAACAGGTTGTTAACAACTGTTTCTTTAGAGACTATCCTAGGAATCAGTTCCCAAGGGAGACGGTAGGTAGTAATGTAATTAAAGCTCATAATCTATACTGTTATATAAAAGAGTAGAAATTAGATTCATCATTGGCCAAGCCATATTATAGGTAGAAACATGAACTTTGGACAGAATATTCCTTTTGTCATAAAATCAAGGGATATAATAGGAATGATTCATTGAAATATATATTCTAAGGGAGCTTCATGGGGTGGGGGAAATGTTCTGCCAAAACTTTAATATCTCATGAATCCCTGAATTTAGGAGGACAAAACTCTGTGTATAGATTCTTCATTAAAAATATATATAAAAGACATGTTTTAGTGTTTTCGTAAACTCCATTCCTAAGGGGAAAAGTAGTACCGTTCCTATAATATTCCAATTTATCTTTTTTTGTTAAGAAAGTGCCAAATGCAAAAGGAAAATATGCTGAAGTTTGAGGTGTGGAATCCAGATTCCGCTCCTAATGGTCATTACTTATATATCCGAATTTTCCTTTATTTTCTTGAATCTGGAGATTATGAATGTAAGGATACGTTTAAGTTGCAGGAATGAAGTTCAGTAAGCAAACTCTCACCTAAAAGTAATGAAATAACTTTTTCAGTGTTCGTAAAAATTCCACTTGTAAGGGTGGAAAGCGAATCGTTTCCATAATATCCAAATTGCCCTTCTTTTATTCAGAAAACATCCCATCAGAAGTTTCGCTTAAGGTGGAGGGGTAGAACTCCTAACTAAACTAGTTGGAGTATAAACTCAAGCAAAAGTGAGGGAATACATGTTTCAGCGTTTTCAAGAAGTCCGCTCCTAAAAAAGAAAACGAGGAAACTTCTAGATTATTCAAATTTCTCTTTCTTTAATCAGAAAGTGTCTAACGTGGGGATTTGTTTACATTGGGAGCAGTACCGGTATGGAACAATCACGGGCCCTCGGCTAAAGTTGGTTGTGGGCCCCCTGATCGAGAAACTTTTCACAGCGTATCTTCGGTACTTACAACAATGATTAAAGGTTTCTTTATGAAAAAAAAAGTTTCTGAAGTATTTTAAATCTATCTATGTTACGATACATGACAAGGTAAAACATACTTAAGCAATATAACGTAGATATAAATCATGATAGGTTTCGGCGTCAGTTCAGCATTGTACTATATGATGTAATGAGGTTATGAGTGAAATAAAGAGAAATGTGTTGATATGGCAAAATTATGCGAAACCCGTATAGTTATAAACATTTTTTTATTCTATGAGAACTAATGACAAATATTTAATGTGTATTACAACATTTATATGACCACATAACTGTAAAAAGACGTAAATATTGGTATGCACTAACAAAGTGAAGCTTATTCTAGATTTGTATTAATACAAACAGGCAAATTATTGATTACTACTAATAAATGATTACAAAAATGATAAGGCACATAATTATAAAATTGAAAATGACTCAGACACACACAGGAATTACAAAGTATCAGGAATATATCAATATATTAATTTTCTTTTCAAAACTTCGCTTGACACCGCAATTTCATCAATGACTTTATTTTTGTACAAATTTGTAAACAAGTCTCTCTCAACTTCATCAACATTAAAGGAGATAGTAAGTTCTCGCTTAAAGAATATCTGAGTCTGTTTTTTCACAATTTTCAATTTCGAAAAAAACTCGTTCACAAGTCACCTGAGTGGATGGAATGGTCATTATATATTTAAACACAGTATATAAATTACTAAATAATCCAGACTGTGACGATAGTTCATAGAGAATGGGAAATGCACATGAGAGACACCTGAAACATTTCCTTTTAGTACCACATTGAGTTTCAGACATTTTCTTTTTATCTTCAGATGTCACACTTTCATCTGAAGCACCATCACCATCATTACTTGTAATTCTCACAAATTTACACACTTCTTTCTCTTCTGGTTCTTCAGACTTGTCACTAAAATCTGCACTCAAAATACGAGACTGGCTTGCAATCTGTTTCAGTTCTAACAACAACTCACTTCTATTCACGTTTGCTAATTGAGAAACAGTTTGCAAGCAATCATCTGGAAAAATCTTCTACCTCCATTGCAACTATACCCTCGTACCTTTTTGGGTCTAACCAGGAACAATCAAGCAGTAGAGTCTTGTTGGGTACAAACCGTTCTTCTATATTTTTACTCGCATAATCGAGAATGTTAAAGTATAGTGCTTTGTATTTCTGGTCACGTGACAAATTTCTAACCTCGTCAGAAACTTGTTCACAAGGCATTTTCTTCACCTTGGGAATTCTTTTTTCTGGAAAATCATCTTCTATATCAATTTCCCCATTCCTAAAATAAGCTTTGATGTCTTTAACCAGGGACATACATTTGTCATGCAATCTTTTAAAAATTTTGTCACTTCTTTTTCTTCTAATTTCGTCTAATAATGCATCTACCGACTGCCAGGCCTTTGCATAGTCTACAGACTTGCTTTGGAGAAAGATGGACACAGAAGAAGTAACTGAAAACATGTCTAGCATAACTACAGCTAGAAACAAATTTTCGAATTTGCACCACTGTCCTAGAAGGGAATAGGGATGCGCACGAGACAAGATTTGTGGCAGTCTCGTCTCGAAAATGTGCTGTAAAAGTGATGTCTCGATTCGAAAAATGTATATTTTACTATTGGAAGAGCCATGTCTCGACTCGAATTTTGTCAGGAAAATCCTGTCTCGACTCGTCTCGTGCGCATCCCTAGAAGGGAACGCACGGTAAATTTTGTTTTGCAATCGAAATTGCCTGTTGACATATCTAACAATACTGAAAAAAATGTAACGAATTTAGAAGATTCAACATTATCATAATGTAAATCTATTATGGATGATAGAGCTTTGTGTTTGCTCCACCACCTAGTAGCACCTATTTTTTTAAATCGATGTAGCTTTGCCCACCCAGAATGATGTTTCTTTGTAAATTTTTCCAACACGATCATTCTCTTGTATGAATTGCTTAAAAAGCAAGCGGATTCTTCCACAAGCCCGAATAAATGTTCTGCTTGGAGGCACTTTACAGTAGAGTCTGCTATAACTAAATTGAGAACTTGTCCCATGCAATGAGTGTATATGATTTCTGGGTTTACCTTCTTCAAATGTGCTTGAAGGCCATTGTAGCACCCTTTCATATTACTGACTCCATCAAAAGAGCATGCAACCATATTTGAAAGAGGTATATTTAACTTTTCAAGTGATGATTGTAATTGTTCAAATAGTGCTTCGCCAGAGGTGTCTTCTGCTATAGTTAAATCAAAAAGTATTTCATAGATTTTACCCTGTACAACATAACGAACACAAACGGCTACTTAGTCCATCACTGCTATATCTTGAGTAGCATCTATCATGACACTATATATTATGCTGTCTTTTAAATCCTTAATAATCATATTTTGCCGTTTTACGTTATGTGTAAATCTGGTACTGGTTGTTTTTAAACTGGTTTTCAAGCATTACATTAAACTATGTTGTTGATTTTTAAAATTATCAGTAGTTAATTCTGTTTTTGTATTCTAAACATCTGATAATTAAGTTATTTTTTAAGATTTAAATATCTATTTTCCTAGGCGTCCGGGCCCTCCCAAAGGCTCTCGAGCCCTTCGGGCCCTCGGCGATCGCCGAGCAGCCGACCTAGTCAGACCGGCACTGATTGGGAGTATTCAGTTTACAATATGTTCATTAACCCTTTAACTGGTCCATTTTTCTGGAAATGTGTACTCTCAAGTGGCAGACGTAGTACTACGTCGTACTACAGGCCTTGGAACTCCAAGTCATTCTGTGCGAATCGTCATTACCATCATCACTATATTCACTTTCTGAATCATTTTCTGACGTTTCTGGCTCACTATAATCCATATTGTCATATGAACTGTCATCTTCAAGCAGTCTACGCATTGTCTCTTCATCACAAACCTCTTCTTTCTTCTTTCTGCTTGTGGGCGCCATTCGCACTTTGCAGAACTATGAAACAATGATGTATATTTCACACAAACAACAATAGCTCACAACAATAAAAAAGTTACAAAGATGTCCCCCGCCTCACCAAGACGTTCGCTACTGTTTTGAAATGCAGTTTCTGCTTCTTTTCTTACAGCAGCAGCAATGTTCTTCTTACGAGCAACAATGTGCCATCTTTTGTTCCAAAATCCTATGTCGTTTGCACATTATGGGCATTCAGAGCCATCTATTGATTTGTTTCTGATTTAAATGTAAGAAGAAAAGTTTTCGAGAGAAAAAATGAAATGAAATCTTGAAGTTTAACGTCCCACGGCTATGCCGGTTAGGCTAAAGGAGACGGTGATAATGAGAAATGAGTGAAATGGTGGAATGAAGAAAGTGGGAGGAAACGGGAGAACCCCGAAAAAACCCACGAGCACGGTGTTTGTCCACCACAAAAGTTTTCTATAGAGACTTTCGTCATTGCCGTTGAACATTAGTAGTTTTTTAGCCAAAACGTAGTACTACGTCATAGCCGTTTCCACTGCAGATATGCTATGACGTAGTACTACGTCATGACGAGTTAAAGGGTTAAAAATACATGATTCAGTGTTTTCGAAAATTCCGAATATTAAGGGAAAAAAAGGGACGATTTATACTATATTCAAATTTCCGGTTTTATGTCACACATTATTTTTCCCGTGCTCAGAATATATACTTTTGCTAGTATTGATATGATTTAATTGTCATTTATTTTCTTCTGCAATGATTTCCCGTGCGCGAGATATTAATTAGTTTCTAGAATGAACATGTTTCCCGCATTACTTCTGTTTACGAGTATATACATTACAGGAAAAAAGGGAAAAGTTAAGATTATATTACACAGCTCTGATATAAATTTCTTACAAGGGGTTAGAGTCGTGCATGGATGCTCCTTATCAATAATATGTAGATTGTTTACAAGAAAAAAAATAAAGTACTTCTTGTAGACAGGATTCGATCCTATACTAAAATGAAAAGTGGCATACAGCTTCATTACGCTAACAACTACATCAAGAACACACGAATGATTCTTCTTTCTTTGTTCTTATTTCTATTCTGGTAACGACGAATATACTACAGCCTTCAATCTGGCATCATGCAGTATGACACCATTTTTTTTTTTTTTTACTTTTATCTCCATTCTTGTCATATTTCATTTTGTGTTCTACACGTGACTTGTATATTTACTTTGTAGCAACGCTTAGATGATCTATTAAAGAATGCCATACAGAATGAAGGATCTCTTGTAAGGAGATTCAAAGGATTTACGGACGTAGATTCAACTTTGCACTTGGAATCAGTCTAAATTTTTGTGAACAGAAGTGTACCAGTTATTTCTTACTGGCCTATATATGACGTAGGAGCACGTTTTGGCAATTTGGGAGATAGCAGAGAGAAATATCAGAGAGAAATACTTAAGCAATAGACGGATAAGGTAAGAGAGTAAGTATTGACAGTATGCGAGTAGTATGCCTTTAAGACCATTGACTACGCTAAATTCTGTTACATGTTGAATTCTATAGTACCTCATGATTGATAACACAATACTTCTCTGGACTGTAAGGCTGTTTGTTGCTTCGAAATCTTTTTCGTAGTTTCAAATTATTTTCAATTTAATATTCAAGAGCAATGTACAAAGAATAAGTGAATATACTGCATTAGATCAGATTAGATTTGATTTTTAGTTTAGCATTCCGTTTAGCAGCCAGTCTATATGAGACGTAGCCCTACATCTTAACGTGGGATCCGAACCACATGAGCTTCCGCCGGGAATCGAACCTGAGTCTCTTACCCCAAAGGCGCGTATACTGCACTGTATTCCGCATCACCCGAATTGGCGTGTGGCATCAGCCAATAAACTCGCAGTGCGCTATTACTAAACCTTCAGGGAGGAAACTGATCATTCATAATGGTCCACAAATACTAACAAAATCAATTATGAATGACCACATTCCACCCTGAAGGTTTAGTAACAGCGCACTGAGAGCTTATTGGCAGATGCCACACGCCAATTCGGGTGACGCGGACTACAGAACCAATCACAATTATTTTTTAAAATCGGAAAGAGAAAAATAAAATTATATTATCAGACAAAAGGTCTCAAAATGTCATCCGAGGCTACTGGTTCGCTGAAGTTCTTCATTGAAATACTGTATATTTCATATTTTTCATAAATTTCTTCAATATTCAATGAAGTGGTGAGTGAAAGAACCGTACAAGTATAAAGTAAGTCATTGTGCTTAACGTCATATAGTAATCCTTGAATGCATAAAACAAAGCATTTTCATGGATTGGTATAGCAGTTTTCAATTGTTGATTAATTTAAAATTAAACTACGTGTAGTACAGCATAATATAATAATTTTCTTATTGAAACCTTCTCGAAGTGGGATTTTGGATTTGTACTATGTTTCTACCTACCGATTCACTTAAAACTGTTATGGTTAAGTTTTTAAGTAATTATATACCAAAATATAGTTAAAAAAAAAACAATCTAAGGCAAATTTTTTTTTTTTAAAAAATGTACGTTTTAACTTATCTCACAATGGTCTTAATTGCAATTTGAAATTTGAAAATTATAAATGAATTTTCATGATTTTGGAACAATGTATGAAAATTATAAGTTTCGTTTCCAATATAACGTAGTACACATTTTGTGTTTGTATACACGTAACAAGTAGTATGGAAGTAGTTCAACAATCCAACGGTAGAGGAAATGAAGTGTTCTGCAAAGTTCTGCCATCTATCGAAACGTTATTGAAGTAACTAAGTGAGAAGTTTGTATTATACAGTACATACGATTTCTGAATACCTTTCTGTTAAGAAGTTGAAATTTAGTTTTCGCCTACGAGAAACTTATTGAGTATACGAATAATTTATTTACAGAAAATACGGCTTAAAAAGAGACTACGACTGTAATGACACTGAGTAATATTGAAGTAAAATTAGTAAAGTAGTTGAATGTAACTCGTACAATGGGAAAATAACGTTTGTGTAATAAAACTTGATTTCATACCGTCCTATGAAATATTGTTCAAGCCTTCTTTATCATAAAATCAACGAAATTTCATACCTTTTAATCTTCAATTATTTTACAAATATGCTTTTAAATGCATGTTCATCAGAAGCAATAAGAAAACTTTCCCGATTTCGTAATCATATAATTATGTTTTAATTGCAATTATCAGAGATACTGATTTCTATAATTCATTACACAATATTTTATAGTTACATTAGTTGTATCTGTAGTAACAATGATATCTGTGTAGAAAAGTTCAAACTTTCATATAACTAAGAGGTCTCGGGCAATAACTTGGCTATGGTTGAAATTCTATTTAATAGTAATTTATGTCCTTTATAAACTCTGTGTCGCATAAAAACATAAATTTACGTGCCTGAAGTTGCCCCCCACCTCTTCCAAATTACGGCAAACGTTGCACATCGTTACTGCACGTTAGTGCACTCAGAACTAACGTTAGTGCTATCAGCGTTTACGAGACATTGAAGATTATTGGTGGTGGGGCCAACTTCATATGAAGTTAGCCCCCCATTCATCTTTATGCAGAGACATTTCCACAAAATTTAGCGCATCGTTAGTGCATCGTTAGTGCACTATGCACTTAAACACACTAAGCACTGCCGTTAGTGCTACCATATTTTGGAATTTATTCAAGATTTTCGGTGGGGGGGCCAACTTCAGAAGTATCAAATTCTATACAAATAGAGGTAGAAACATGGAGTTAACGGCAATCGTTAAAGCATCGTTAGTGCACTTAAAAGCACTAAGCACTAACGTTAGTGCTGCAATATTTTGGGATTTATTCAAAATTTTTGGTGGGGGCCAACTTCAGAAATATCAAATTCTATACAAATAGAGGTAGAAACATGGGGTTAACGGCAATAGTTAGTGCATCATTAGTGCACTTAAACACATTAAGCACTAACGTTAATGCTACCATATTTTGTGATTTATTCAAGATTTTTGGTGGGGGGCCAACTTCAGAAATATCAAATTCTATACAAATAGAGGTAGAAACATTCGGTTAACGGCAATAGTTAGTGCATCGTTAGCGCACTTAAACACATTAAGTACTAACGTTAGTGCTACCATATTTTGGAATTTATTCAAAATTTTTGGTGGGGCCAACTTCAGAAATATCAAATTCCATACAAAATGTCAGTATTTTCAGGAAGCACTAACGAATACACTAATTACTTTGTTAGTGTTTGAAGTGGGCGCAAATTCAGGCTGACCACCAAAGATATTTTACTTGTAGCACCTACACTAATTAAGCACTAACTTTAGGGGTTGGTGCACGAAGAAGCACTAACGATGCACTAAGGATTGTACTAGAAGTAATCATTAGTGCTTTTCAATTTGGCAGAAATTTGACACAGTGAAAAACTCACCTTAAATTTCTTATGTGAGTTTCCTAAGATGTAACTGGCCATAACTACACTAATAATGAAGCATTAACAAAACTGAAAGTATTTTCTAGAAGCACGAACGATGCACTAACGAATGGCTCTTATTTTTTCGTTATTGGTTGAGGTGGGGGCGCCAAATTCATGAAGGCTTCCAAAGGTTTTTTACTTGTAGGACCTACATTAATGAAGAACTAACGTTAGGTGTTAGTGCGCCATGAAGCACTAACGATTTCAGTAGAAGAGGTCATTAGTGCTTTTGATTTTGGCAGAAATTTGACGCAATGAAAAATTCCCCATGAATTTCTTATGGGACTTTGTGGCATATAATTGGCCATATCTACATCAATAGTTAAGCATTAACGGAACTATGGGTGTTTTGAGAAGCGCTAACGATACATTAACGAATGAACTTATTTTTCGTTAGTGCTTGAAGTAGGAACCAAGTTCACGCTGGCCCGCAAAGGTTTTTTACTTGTAGCACCTACACTAATGAAGCACTAAACTTAGATGTAGGTGCACTAGGAAGCACTAATGTTACAAGTAAAGAAAACTTTCGAAATTAGCGTGAACTTAGCCCCCCCTACAAGCACTAACGAAAAAATTAGTTTTATTCGTTAGAGCATTGTTAGTACCTCTAGAAGATACAAGTAGTTTCGTTAGTGTTTCACCATTAGTGTGGATATGGCCAATTATAAGTCACAAAACTCCCATAAGAAACACGTGAGGAATTATTCATTGTATCAAATTCTCATCGCATTCAAAAGCACTAATTACCTCTGTTAGTGCAATTGTTAGTGCATCTCAAGTGCTTCTTAGAGCACAAACACCTAACGTTAGTGCTTCATTAGTGTAGGTGTTACAAGTACAAAAGACCTTTGGGGAAGTCAGCGTGAATTTTGCACCCATAATTTAAGCACTATCGGTAACGGAGAAAATAGTGCCATTCGTTAGTGCTTCTATAAAGCACTAACAATTTCGTTAGTACCTCACTATTAGTGTAGCTATGGCCAATTACATATCACGAGACTCACAAGAAATTTATGGCAAATATTTTATTGAATCGAATTTCCGCCAAATTCAAAATCACTAATGATCTCTTCTAGAGCAATCGTTAGTGCATTGTTAGTCTTTCTTAGTGCATCTACACCTAAGGTTAGTGCTTCATTAGTATAGATCAGCGTTTCCCAACCGGTGTGCCGCGGCACACTGGTAGGCCGTGAATGGGCTGCTGGTGTGCCGCGAGGAATCGAAACAAAGTTATTAATTTTATAGCAATGAAATTGCAAAACGTAGGAAAAATGTATATTTGTATTTCACATTAATATGAACCTCGACTATGAATCTACTATTTTAAGTTTCATACCGGGTTACTGTTCTGTACACTTCTAATGATGAAAAAAGTATTTGTTATCATTGTTATGACCATTATTACTTCTTTATTGTTGCAGACTATTTCATAACTTGAAAATTTAAATTATCATTCAATCCTTTCGACAAATTACCTACATTTGTGTTTTAAAAGTAAAAGAGATTTGTTTTTTCGTTCGTTATTTAGTAATCTCTTTTCTTATTAAAAGGTTGGATACAGTTTTTAAAAAGAAAGCGTATTTTTAAAAACCTGAGTCCAATATTTCATTGCAATTGTTTTCTATTTTTAAATTAGAATGAGAAATAAACATAATGATTTACCACGGGGAAAATCCAGTGATAGAGCTTTCTTCTCTGTGAGAAGGAGGTCAATAATCACAGAAAAATGCCACTGTGTTTTATATTTACAAATAATAATATCCGCTATAAGTGTGCCACGATAATCCAAGTAACACCGGTAGTGTGCCGCAAGTTGAAAGAAGTTGGGAAACGCTGGTATAGATGCTACAATTAAAATACCTTTTGAGGCCAGAGTGAACTTAGCGCCCCCACTTCAAGCACTAACTAAAAACTGAGTGCCATTCGTTAGTGCATTGCTAGTGCTTCTAGAAAACACTAAGAGTTGAGTTAGTACTTCACTATTAGTTGAGTTAGGGCCAATTGCATGTCACAAAACTCACATAATAAATTTATTGGAAATTTTACATTGCATTAAATTTCCGTCAAATTCAAGAGCACTAGTGATCTCTTCTAGTGCAATCGTTAGTGCATCGTTAGTGCTTCTAGAAAACACTAACAGTTTTGTTAGTACTTCAATATTAGTGTAGTTATGGACAATTATATGTCACGAAACTCCCATAAGAATTTTATTTGGAATTTTTAATTGCATCAAATTTCCGCCAAATTCAAAAGCACTGATACATTCTAGTGCAATTGTTAGTGGTTCTTAGTGCACCAACCCCTAAGTTAGTACTTCATTAGTGTAGGTGCTACAAGTACAATATCTTTGGAGGGAACGGTGAACTTGCCCCAACTTCAAGCAGTAACAAAAAATTAATTACATTCGTTAGTGGATCGTTAGTGCTTCTAGAAAGCGCTAAAGGTTTGTATGGACTTTGATATTTCTGAAGTTGGCCCCCAACTAAAAATCTTGAATAAATCCCAAAATATGGTAATTCTAACGTTAGTGCTTAGTACGTTTAAGTGCACTAACGATGCACTAACGGTTGCCGTTAACCCCATGTTTCTACCTCTATTTGTATAGAATTTGATATTTCTGAAGTTGGCCCCCCCACCGAAAATCTTGAATAAATCCCAAAATATGGTAGCACTAACGATGCGCTAAGTTTTGTGAAAATCTGTCTGCATAAAGATGGGTGGGGTCTAACTTCATATGAAGTTGGCCCCCCACCGAAAACCTTCAATATCTCGTAAATGCTGATATCATTAACGTTAGTTGTGAGTGCACTAACGATGCACTAACGATGTGCAATGTTTGGTGTAATTTGGGAGAGGTGGGGGGGGCAACTTTAGGCACGTCATAAATTTCCTTCTGTAACCGTGGATCGGAATAACATGCTTAGTTTCTATCAAAATGTGCATTCGTTTTATCTTAAGTGCTCTCTATTAAGGATATAGAACAGTGTGTTCAGTCCAGGGACGGATCCAGGATGGACTTCCGGGGGGAGGTTGTAATACTGCTCCTTAGAGCTACTTTTAACAGCTCCAAACTCTGATGGGTTTTATTTATATATAAAATAGTTTCCTCTTCTAGGGGGGGCGATGGGCGATTGCCCCGATTGCCCCGATCGCCACTGTTTCCGCCCCTTGGTTCAGTCTTTTTATGTTAGCGATTCAGTACAATAAAACTATGGGGGGAAACAATGAAAACAAAGCTATTTTGAGTGTCTACTTCTCTATTTAAATTGTCTTTCACATAAAACCATAACCAATTGAAGGAACATTGTTAATAGATAATTTGCTTCAAATCTAACAAAAAAGCTCGGAAAAATGAATTTCCATTTACTTATTTTGAACCAAATTTATTGATTACTTTCTTTATGACTTAGTATTACCTTGAGTTATAACAGGGATGCAAATAAGCTACAAAATTTCACTCGCCAAAGAAAAATGCTACTAGCTCACATAACACAATAGTAATCATTTATATACCTTCGGTATGATATTAAATACTCGCCCCGGGCGAGCGGGCGTGTGGTTATTTGCATCCCTGAGTTATAACGTTACATTTAGCTTCTGATTGAAGATCTGATATATGAATCAGGGAATAATATAAAGAACAGGAACAGGAAAACACATTATTAGAAGTAAGAAAGCGTATTTTGTGTCGCTGTGTAAAGAGTTACAAAAAATGGTCATCAAATGTCTCGTGCGGAGTATTATATTGTACTAGCAGAAAGCTGAACGTTACAACAAGAAGAGTAATATTAAAAATTCCAGGACAAAGTAGTTCATGAGGGCAGAAGTGCATGGAAGCTAGTAAATGTGAAGTAAACGACTTAGTACTAGAGTCGGAAATATAAAAGGTGTTACCTCTAGAAAGGATATACTAATGCCCTTTTCTTTATCTCTCTCTCTTTATATATATATATATATATATATATATATATATATATATATATATATATATATATATATATATATATATATATATTAGGGTGGTCCATAAATATCAATTTTGTCTCACCCTCTAAAATGGTTCCATATGGGACTAAATTAAGCCAGGAGAAAAACTAGCTTCATTGAATAATATTAAATGGTGCCCCAAGTGACCTAAAATTTTGAATCCGATTACAGTACATAGTATATGGGAAAAATCTGGAATAAACTCATGTAATTTAGAAACGGCTAAAGGTAATACAAAGATACCCTGGATAATAGAAATAGAGGAAAAAAAACATACCTAATTTTGTACAGTACTGCCATTGCGGCCATCTTGAAATCCGCCATCTTGGATTCAGATCAAAATTTTTAAATAGAAAGAGGGTCATGTGACATATCGTTTTGAGGTATCGTTTTACCAGAAGCACGAATCTGGCACTATTTTAAAGATAGCTTTAGTCATGTAAGAATTATTACCTGTGAAAAGATTTCTCCTTTTCAGATTAATAATTCTTACACGACTAAAAGTAAAGACATGAGTTTGACGTGAAAAGAACGAAAGGTATATGCACGGCTTCAAACGAAAGAGGAACGCGAAAGAAAATGCACTTCTGGAAATGATTTGTTTGAACTTTATACGCCAAAACCATGGAGCAATGCAAGTAATGAAGAGGAAAACCCAGTTGAGAATGTTAGAGAAAATGTAAATACGAATGCGTGTGTGCCCGGATCGTCCAAGAGATGTAAAAGGGGAAAAAACTAATTTTATTACTCAAAGACTAGTGTTGCTCTTAATCGATAAAAGATCACTCATAGAGCAGCAATACATATTCTAACAGCGACGACAGAGGCATTAGGCCATAATGTAGAGGAACTAGCAATAAATGGGTCTTCCATTCACCGATGCTGAGAGAAAACCTGTAGTGAAGTTGCACAGAACCACAAGAAACAATTTCAGAGTGCATCAAGTGTGTTAGTTGTGCATTGGAATGGAAAACTACTGCTGAATTTGACTGGCAGAGAGACTGCCGACAGGTTATCAATAATTATTGCAGGAGATGGTCATGAGAGGCTAATTCGTGTTCCCATTTTGTCGTCATCAAGAGAAGAACATATTGATTCTACAATAGTACATTCGCTTGAAGAATGGAACTTGGTAAAGTTCGCGCAGGTAGTTTATTGTGACACTACTCCTTGCAATATGGATCTTGTCAACGGTGCTTCCATTCTGCTAGAGCAGTAGCTCCAAAACAACCTTCTATACCTTCCTTGTAGACACCACATTTATGAATTAGTTTTAAAATGTGTATTTGATAACTGTTGTGTTTCGTTTGCATCTGGACCGGACGTTCTCCTATTGAAGCGTTTTCAGAACGAGTGGTCTAGAATAGATTGCACTAACTTTATTCCAGGAATTGATGATGATGATGTAACAAACAATATTTCCGATGTAAGAAATGAAGTGTTGAATTTTGCTATCAAACTTGTAGAAGCAGGACACTGCAGAGAAGAGTACAGCGCATTTTTAAAACTGACCATCATATTCTTGGGTGGCATGTGAGGTGGAAAATTTTCCGCGGAAAATTTTCCATTTCGGAAAATTTTCCGCTATATTTTTCCGGAAAATTTTCCGTTCTAAAAAAATATCAGTAATCAAGTAACAATTTCTCAGCAATTATGAAATTGATTGAATTCATGTATAGAAATGTTAAAAAGTGAAAGATCGTTTAAAGAATCTGAAAATTTTCATGGCTCAGAAAATTTTCAGTAATATGTAGGAACAAGTTAAACAATTTTTCATGAATCCAAATATTTTCTGCCTTATATGAAAAAAATTGAAGAACTTTTTATGAGTCGGAAAGTTTTCATCATTTTGAAGCAAGAAGTAAAACAACTTTTTTGTGAATCGGAAAGTTTTATTGCTCTGTAGAAACAAGTTAGAGGAATTTTCATAAATCGGAAAATATTCATCACAATGTAGAAACAAGTGGAAAACACTTTTCATAGGCCTGACAATTTTGGATATTATGTATAGTGAGGTTAGGTGGAAAATTTTCCACTATTTTAACTGCACATAGAGCTGCAAAATTGAATTTCAGTAGAGGAAAGTTTGTCAGCAACAAATTATAATTTTTCAATTAGCTTTCAGGAACCGGAAAATTTTCTATTTCAAGTTGGGAAATAAAATTTTACAGTGTTTCTCTCTCTCTCCCTTGCTCTGCGAGCTCCTTCGTTGCTAAGCGGTTAGCATACGTGCCTTTGGCATGGAAAACCTGGCTTCGATTCCCAGCGGGAGCTCATGTAGTTCGGATTCCACGTTAATCAGTTGGTACCGTTTTATATAGTCTCGCTGTTGAAAGGGACGTTAAACTCAAAATCAACTCAATTCAACTACTCTCTCTCTCTCTCTCTCTCTCTCTCTCTCTCTCTCTGTGTGTGTGTGTGTGTGTATGCAAAGTGCAAAGAACATACCTCGAGTTCGTAGAGTACAAATGTCCCATTCTATTATATAAAATTTCAATTTATTAAAAGTCACGAATATTTTCCGATTCATAAAAACATACTCCACTTATTCATTCGATTCATAAAAAATTGTTCCACTTGTTCCTACATAGTACTGAAAATTGTTTAAGCCATGAAAAGTTTCAGATTCTTTAAACGATCTTTCACTTTTTAACATTTCTATATATGAATTAAATTGATTTTATGAAAACTGACGAATTGTTACTTGATCATTGATATTTGTTAAGAACAGAAAATTTTCCGGAAAAATATAGAAGAAAATTTTCCACCTCACATCACGGCTAATCAACGATGTAGGAATAAGTTGAGTATGTTTTTACGAATCGGAAAATTTTCCGGAAATTTTCATTACTGTACAGGACAGACAATTTCTCGATTCATGAAAAATTGTTCCACTTGTTCCTACATAGTACTGAAAATTGTCTAAGCCATGAAAATTTTCAGATTCTTTAAACGATCTTTCACTTTCTAACATTTCTATATATGAATTCAATCAATTTTATGAATAGTGACGAATTGTTACTTGATCATTGATATTTGTTAAGAACGGAAAATTTTCCGGAAAAATATAGAAGAAAACTTTCCAACTCACATCACGGCTAAACAACGATGTAGGAATAAGTGGAGTATGTTTCTACGAATCGGAAAATTTTCCGTTTCAAAATTTTCCGGAAAATTTTCATCACTGTACAGGACACAATTTTTCGATTCATGAAAAGTTGTTCCACTTGTTCCTACATAGTACTGAAAATTGTCTGAGCCATGAAAATTTTTAGATTCTTTAAACGATCTTTCACTTTTTAACATTTCTATACATGAACTCAATCAATTTTATGAATATTGACGAATTGTTACTTAATCACTGATATTTGTTAAGAACGGAAAATTTTTCGGAAAAATATAGAAGAAAATTTTCCACCTCACATCTCAACTAAACAACGATGTAGGAACAAGTGGAGTATGTTTTTATGAACCGGAAAATTTTCATTGTACAGGATTCCACTAGTTCCTACATCGTATTGAAAATTGTCTGAGCCATGAAAATTTTCAGATTCTTTAAACGATCTTTCACTTTCTAACATTTCTAAATATGAATTCAATCAATTTTATGAATACTGACGAATTGTTACTTAATCACTGATATTTATTAAGAACGGAAAATTTTCCGGAAAAATATAGAAGAAAATTCTCCACCTCACATGACTAAACAACGATGTAAGAATAAGTGGAGTATGTTTTTGTGAATCGGAAAATTTTCATTGTACAGGACACACAATTTTTCGATTCATGAAAAATTGTTCCACTAGTTTCTACATCGTATTGAAAATTGAGCCATGAAAATGTTCAGATTCTTTAAACGATCTTTCACTTTTTAACGTTTCTATATATGAATTCAATCAATTTTATGAATAGTGACGAATTGCTACTTAATCACTGATATTCGTTAAGAACGGAAAATTTTCCGGAAAAATATAGAAGAAAATTTTCCACCTCACATCTTGACTAAACAACGATGTAGGAATAAGTGGAGTATGTTTTTGTGAATCGGAAAATTTTCCGTTTGAAAATTTTCCGGAAAATTTTCATCACTGGTGGCATACCTCCTTGAGGAGTTTTCTTTCGTTTGCCTGGAGCAATTTACCATGTAAGGTGGATGGGAAAAGCAAGCTACTATTTAAAATATTTCTCTTTCGCCAACAATTTCGTTTAACGAAGCTAATAGAAACGGGTCTTCAGAGAGTATGCACTTTCTGATCCGACTATATGATCACAGTTGGCTTAAATGTGATCAAACATCCCATTCACCATTACAAGATCTACAATTTTTGAAAGATTTGTATAGTTAATTAAAGACAAATAGATGCTGAATTATCTGAATTGGCTCTTTCTAAATTTTCACGCCGACTCTGGTACTTGACGGAGGGACACGTAGCATTGGGGTTTTTTGATGATGGAGTTACCATAATGGAAAAGCAAAAAATGGTTGAAAGAATTAAAACTATAAAGGGAAACCGTGAAGCAGCAAAGAGGCTTGACGCAAGAGATGATACCATAAAAATTCTTGTGAAAAGAGAAATCAGTGATTTTGTTACAACAAACAAATTTTCCTTGGGAGACTTAAAATACTTAAAGGGTTTCTTGAGTGTGATCCGACTTCATGGCCAAATAACAATGACTATCTTCAGTGACAGACAATAGTTTAATTCATCCACGTAACAAACGGTGTGCAGAAAGCAGAGCGTAACTAATAGAAGATTACAACAACATTCTTACGAAAAATGAGGAGCACGAATCAGTTTCTTTTGCAGGTAATAAAGGCCCACAGATAATCTTTTCCTATATGTGACAAAGTGAACTATGTAGCAAATAAGATTCATAACTTACCAAAAAGATACTACATAAATAAGGGATATTTCAATTTCTTCCAAGTTATAATTTTTCTTTTTCCTCATAATGGTCTATGAATCATCTTGATGAAGAAAAAAAGCTTATTTATAGTTCAAAGCGAAACAAGCAGTTTGTTTCAGTTTATGTAAAAGACTTCCAAAATTCTTACATATTTGTGTTCCATAACTGCAATAAAATAACATTATATGAAGCATCTTGTTTGTAATAACTCTTACATGAATATAGGTAACTTGAAAATAATACCAGATTGGTGTGTCTGGTGAAATGCTACCTCAAAAAGATATGTCACATGACCCTCGTACTATTTAAAAATTTTGACCTGAATTCAAGATGGCGGACTTCAAAACGGCCGCCATGATAACGTATACAAGATTAGGTTGGCCTCTTTCTCTAGTTCCATTATCCAAGATATCTTTTCATTCCCTTGAGCCGTTTCTAAATTACGAGAGTTTATTCCAGCTTTCCCCGATACACTATGTATTATAAACGCATTCAAAATTTTAGGTTGTTTGAGGCACCATTAAAATTATTCAATGGATCTAATTTTTCTCCTGGCTTAATTTGGTTCCATATGGAACCATTTTAGGGGGTGAGTCCAAAGAAATTCCTAAATTTATTTTTCCCCATATAAATTTGGACCACCCTATATATATTGGGGAAAAGAGGGAAGCAAATATATTTCCCTTATAAAAATCGACAACTAATAATAAAATGGGAATTTTAAATGTATAGGGCCTACTGAAAATATTAGGGTCTATATTTTTAATTATTAAGTTATACGATAAAAGGTACAATGCAAGTTTGGTGAAGTCTTGCTTTTTAATATATCCCACTCCCATGAATACAGTTTTGCAACGACACAGAAAAGTTTGGAATAATAAAATGTGTTTCTGATCCCTAAAAATGTGGATGGAGATGTGCGGTGGTTCTCTGGTAGGACACTCATCTCTGGTGCAAATGGGTCCTTGGTTCGACCCCAAACCATCTGAATTTGATATTAAAAGTACCGTGTCCGTGGATTTTCAAGATATTCTCCCCTATCAAGGTGTTCAGTGTTCTCTCATCAACTGCAAAATAATGTATTGGGTGGCGTATCAATAGGGTAGGTAGGTAGACATTGCCTACGGGCACAGAGCGTTTCGATATGTTATGGGGTGACCCAGGATTTTAATTTTAAAAAAAGAAGCAAATTGTATAAATGAAGCCCCAAGTTTTGTGGTCTTCATTTGCGTATCAAATTATTGGCATTACTGTAAACTCGTCGAGGTTATAGCACTGTATGATTAAGAAATTAATCCTCCTGTATTAATGCGATATCAGTTCTATATTACATATACCGAGAGTACTAACTTTAAATAAAATTCCCCTGCGCAACAGACTTTCAACAATAATGACAAATTCTATGACTTATAAGATCTGGATTAAAACGAGTTAAAAAGTTTTGCCATGATTATGGGGCACAGCACAATTGCCACGTACCGCGGTTACACAAAACCAAGTACAAGCACCAAGAGTCTGGCAAGTCGGGCAACTGCCCGGGGCGCCAACGTCAGGGGCGCGCAAACGAGCACCCCAAAATAAATATTCAAACGTATTTTCTATTATCACTATAATAAAATGTAAAATGTAGGCTAGGACTAGGCGAGGGACGCCAGAAAGACACTTTGGTTGGGTGAAAATTTTGCCTTCGTCCGCTTCTGATAAGATGACGTAATGTTTAATGGATGAGGAGGGTACTGACCTGTTTTGGCTCTAATCTCATAATTATTGGGAAGTAATAATTAGTTGATCTTTCTAAATATCGATTGGAATATTACTTACAGTATTTTTGTAGACGTGATGACTTTTTCTCTCTTTCTCTCTCTCTCTCTGCACGTATGTGTGTGTGTGTCTCTTTTTGTGCAATTAGTGGATTTTTAGCCCTGTTTTAACGGAAAGAAAAATAGCATGTTGACAACACTGCCGAAAGCTAGTCAAATGTGGGTTGTCATGTGTGGGATGTGGCAGGTTTGCAGCCTTCTGTTTTTGTTTTCAGTGAATCACTCGGAGCAATAAATTTGTATAATAGCAATAACAGTGGAGTATTTCATTAACTGATACCATGAAACGTGCTGCAAAAGTCTGTGGAGCACATTATCGTAAAAAGCGAAAACTAGAAGAAGGAAAAGCAAAGCACAACACTACGGACATATCTTCTTTTTTATATATAGGTGCTAAATACAGGGTGCGGCAGCTATTTGAGAACACATAGTATAAGTGACATAGTATCCTGTATGCCATTGTTGCAGGTAAACATGGCAAACCCTACGCTAACCCAGGAAATGAAGAGGCATGCAGTCATCGTCTGCTTGGCTGCAGGACACGCCAATCTTAAGATCGCTGCTTTCCTGGTCGTCGTCTTTAAAGTTCGGAGAGAACTGGAGTGGTGATGTGGAAATCGTTTCCCACAAGAAACGACATTGTCAGCGCTCGGACAGGACCAAGACGCCCGAATTCATAGTTTCCGTGCAAGCTGTTGTCGAAGTGGGCCCAGGGAAGTCCATGAGGGCACTCACAAGAGAGAAGCAGATTGACGAGGTCACAGTTTAACGTGTGGTGTATGAAGACCTCCGTTACAAGTCGTACGTGATGCGGAGAGGCCAGTTCATGTCCGCGAGAACCAGGGAGAATAGAGTGACCCGCGCCAGGCGCCTTTTGAACAAGCTGAAACATCTCGAGCAGCCAGAAATACTCTGGTTCTTCTCGGATGAAAAAATCCAGATCAGACGGCGAACCGCAAAAATGATCGGTGGCTGTGTGAAGTACCCAAGGAGATTCCAACCGTCATGCACACCAAGTTCCCCGCCTCCGTGATGGTTCTGGGGGTCGTGAGCAGTGAGGGCGTCGTGATGCCTCCACATTTCTTTAGTCAAGGTGCCAGAGTCAACGCTGTTGCTTACACCGATGTGTTGAAGATGGTTGTGCAGCCCTGGATTACTGCTATAGCACGTGGCAGGCCATATGTTTTTCAGCAGGACTCTACTCCCGTTCATATGGCTCATTCAACCCAACACTGGTTGGCCACGAATTTTCACGACCACGTCGCCCGAAACATGTGCCCCCCCCCCCAGCTTCCCTGATGTCAACCTTTGGACCTTTACGTCTGGGGCGTGGTTGAGAGGTCCTCTAATAAGCATCCACACAACACAGTTTCGGCTCTCAGGGCAGCCATTATGGATGTCATGACAAACATTCCTAGGACCCACCTCAATCATGCCTGCTGACGGTTTCGACATCGTTTAGAGGCTGTATTGAGGTGGATGGCGATTTCATTGAATGATATCCTGTATTTGGTCTGTCTTCACGTGCACATAATGTTCAATGGTCATTAAATGCTCTATCTTCCGTCTCTGCTCCCTTTTCCACGGATATTATTTTGTTATTAAATAGCTGCCGCCCCCTGTATATTTAAACAAAGACCGCCAGCTACTAGCACTCAATCAGGAGGATTGGATTTATTGGAAGATAAGGATACTATTTGTGTATTTACAATTTACAGAAACAACGTTCCTTCCATGTAAAAATGCTAAATTAATTTTACTCATATGTTCGTAATATAGGCCTACAAGCTTTTGAATCAAATGTAGGCTACAACAAACAGCATGCTCCTCGCCTGAACGCTAAATTTCTGGTACCTTGTAATTGTTGTATATAGGCAACAATGTAAAGTTGCTTTTTTCTATTTATGAATACTTTAAATATAACTTCGTTACAGCATATCATTAAGCTGGATATTTTTCTTTTGTTTACTGAATATTGCGAACAGGAAACTGACAGTAACGTATTATAAATTAATTAAGCGTACTCCAACGCGGATGGCCCTAATCCTGATTTTATACTTGCTGTTTTTAGCTGTACTCAAGAAAATTATGTGTAAGGTTATTGAACTGGTGCAAAACTGAATAAGCCTACAAAAATCGATGCGAATTCTTGCTCAAGTATAGGCTAAGCTAAAACAGGAACGTAAGACATGAACCCATTCCCCCCACCAGAATCAAGGCTTTAATGATAAAGGTTTTTTATATACAGTATATTCTAGAAGTATTTTTTAGTCATTGTTGAACAAAAGTAGGCTTATTGGTACTAACTTACTCTAGTAGATAGCATGGAGTTAGATACAATATTAACTGGAGTGCCTCCATATGTGAAGTTCCTATTATTTTGCTATATGACGGAATTAGTTCAAGTTGAGGCTAGTTTTCGGTTATATTTCCTTAGGTGTGGTCCTTCCTGTTACCATTAACAAGACAGATGAACTTCACATATGTAATTATCCAGTTCATATTACATCTGGTTCCATGGGGTACGAGTATTGTGATTGTTTTCTAAAAAAAAAAAAAAAAAAAATGATAGGTTTGCATTGGCGGATAGTGGGAGATGCACGGGCAAGTGGTAGCCTCATCTACTTTACTCAGGAGCCACTCCAGTATACATACATATAGGTATTTAGAAGGTTACTTACGTAACATTCTGACCGCTACCTTCCCCATTCTTTCCTTTACCATATCTTGGTCCGATTCAAGGATGTTTAAAGAAGTTATACTTCAGTTTAATTTAAGAAGAGGCAATTCAACCCAACCTTTATTTTTAAAAAATCAGATCATTTACTGTAGTACTTTTCTATATTTTGCACAAGTGCAAAACAAAGGAGCACCATATGTGTTCTTCAATTACAGAGTGAAACGTTACTCGTGCAGTAAATTTAGTATTATTAATTCATTAGTTTTGTTCAGTTGCTTCTAATCGCCAAAGAATTAACTTCCGTTTCACTGACATTCAAATAATACCGCTATTTCTCTTTTATTTTCAGGAGACAATGTCGATGTGGGATCTCTGCCCCTAAGTGACAACAGTCGTGTACAATGGAAGAGTTGCTTCAAGTTGAAAATTCCGATTCGGTATCACTCCCTGAAGAGTCGAACATGATGGATTTGAGAAAAGAGTAATCAACAGATATGGAGCACTACCCGTCTGAAGATACTATTCTGAAGAAACAGATTTTGAACTATGGCTCATGCAGGCCACGATTACCTGTATATCCTACTAATGAAAATGATAGAAATCGCAGATATTCCAATGAGCACTACACTTTTCGCAATGATTGGTGTTCTCCTAGAAAGACTATGGTTATGTTATTCTTCCAAGCTAGATGTGGTCTACTCTGAATCTTGCTGGCTGTTTGCAAATAGGCGGGGACGAAATTTCCGAGAAGAATGTATTAATGTCATAAATACATAGATGAACTTGTCATATTAAATAGCAAGACATGAAAGCTCAGAAAGCCACATTCAGTCGGTAATGACGAAATCTGCATGGGTCAAAAGACAAACAATGGTAAGCAAACTCGATTTGGAAATACAAGCAAACATCTGTGAAAGAATTCTACAACTCAGGTAATTTCCTTCGAATTATCAGTCTTATGGCAGAATTTGATGATGGTTTGAAGAGCCTTTTAGCAGACGACAGGAAAATCAAATATCTAAGCCCACAAATTCAAAATGAATCGATCTCACTGCAAACACAATTAAGACATCTACAATGAGATTCAAGAAGCTCTTTTTTCAGCATTATCCTTCATTAAACGCAAGACATTACAAAAATCAAGCAAGTAGACATCACCATTTGTTATGTTATCTTCTAAACTTAGTGATTATTTCTCACAGTTCGAAATTGCAGAAAGCTTTCGTGGATTTTATGATATGGATGAACAATGTGCAGAAAATTATGAAGGTTTAATACTAAAAGTCCTATTAGAAAATGAGATTGACATTAAGAAGTGCAGAGGGTAAAGCTACGATGGAGCAGCAGTAATGAGTGGTCATATTTCTTGCTTGCAAACGTAGATTCAAAAACATGCCATGTTCACTGCGTAGCACATAATCTGAACCTCGTGTTATCGGATGCTGCAAAAGTTAACACAAAAGCTGTTAATTTCTTTGCCACTCTACAAGATATACGTAACATCTTTGGTAGCAGCTGGAAGGCTTTACAAGACTATTTCCAAGGATATATCTCCAGAAAATGAAATAACACTGAAGAAACTCTCTCAAGCATGCTGGGATTCAAGTCATAATGTCGTGTTCGCACTAAGAAATAGATATGGGGACATTATCAAATGTCTTAATGTCATGCTTTACTGGAACATAAAAAGAACGGACAGAAGCACCTTGTAATAAACGAAAAATGGAAATATTCGATTTCGTGGTAATACTTGTGTTGTGGGAAAAATTTCTAAGAAGCATTAATGTTGTTGAGAAAAACTGCAGTGTCCTAGTATATGCTTGTCAGAGTGTCAATGGGAACTGAAAAATGCTGTACAGTGGTGCAAGATCTTAGAAAGAATGTGTCTCAAGTATTCGAGGGCCAATGTTTGTGCGCGCAAACTTGGTGTTCAAAATAAGTTCGAAGAAAGAAGGAAGCCACTGCCGAAAATATTTCTTGGTGAATTGGCACAAGATACGCGATTTTCTGATCCTGTCAAAGAATTCGAAATCAAAGTGCTATTGCCTATTCTCAACTCCATAATAGTAAATATAAGGGCACGCTCGGAAGGAAAGAGAGAACTTTGCTTAGTGTTCTCTTCTCCAGAAGTGGTTCGTAACACAGACGGGCGTAAGAACAAAAATATTTCACTGTCTTATGACTAGAGTCCGGATTTTTATGTGCTAAATAAAATATTTATTTTTTATGTGCTAAAAATGAAAAATGTTTGTTAAAAATATAAAAAAAAATATTTTAAATAATAAAAAATAACAATGAAACGTATGGGAAAATGTCCAACATAACCAAAACAAATACTGGTACTCACCAATAGCTCCTATTCATCAGATGCCGAAATACCATGGGCATTGCAGTGAATAACTAACACCTTTTCCAAATTGTCCATTGTGAAGCCGTGCCTATTGCCACGGAATAATGCCTTATATTGAAAAAAGGAACGTTCTACATCACATAATGTTAACCTCGCTTATTTGAAAAGGGGCATATCAAGAATATTCACACCATCAACTTACTTGTATTTTGGCCTTCCAATACTTCAGATATTTTACATAGGATTTTATAGCCAATGTTTTTCTCAAAGAAATCCTTAAATTTTTTTCTTAGCTTTCGAAGCAGAGAGAACACTCATCTTTCTTTCAACGCACTGTACTTCTTTAACCGAAGTACTCAATAAATCTCCCGTAGTTTCTAGTTTCTTTATAAAGTGAATGAAGAAACCGAAATTGGCAAATATCAAAGCCAAACCAGATTTCTAGAAACTGTCACTTATTAAATTTTGAACAATTTCAATGGATGAAGCATCGTCTGGGTTTAATTTAGTTACTACAGATACAAATGTTTCAAAATTCTCCGCATAATATAGTGCTGCATTAAGCCAGGTATCCCACCGCGTGATTACGGGTTCTGGAGGAAAGATCGGGATTTTTTTTAAAAAGTTCCATTCTAATTGGCGATTTTACGAAAAGTTGTTTTCCAATTTGAGACTAACTTGTCCACTTTAGGATAAAGGGTTCGGATTTTTTCGCACAATCGATATGGGACGTGTACAACACATTCATGTGAATCATAGGGTACCATACAGAAAGAGTTTCACCAACTTTCTTCTTATAAGTAGTACCATCAGTCAGAAAAAGCAAAATATTGTCACGTTTCACACCATTCGGCCACAAAATGTGCAAAGATTCATTGAAGAGCCTGGCAATTGTCACGTGGTTCGTAACTGAAAGTTCTTTAGAGGCTAGTAAGAAATGTTTGGAAATTATTTCATCATTTTTCAGTACACCTACTATAATATTTCCTACTTTTCTAACTAACAGAATCACTAGTTTTATCAATGCTCACCTTTTTTTTTTTTTTCATTTTCACATACGGACCTAATGTGTGCTAATGTTCTTCATAGCACTTAGGTAGATAGTTTTTCCGAAACGTCGTATATTTGATAAGAAAATTTCGGAGCTCGAGATTGTTTACGTTATACAGGGTATGTCAGAAGAATCAAATGCTTTACATAAATCTAAATAGTACTGTGTATTTGTTATGACGCTGGAAGATGAGAGTGCAGTAGGTTCTCCGATGAGAGCATCAAGAAAACAGATCAGAAGCCTTGCTTCTAAGAGACTTGGGATTAGCTTATGACTCCTTTCCGCAATCCGGCTACGGCAGCAGAAAGGAAATTCAACAACTACTTCACCAAGGAACGCGTTATAATAGAAAGATGCTTCTCCACGTTAAGCAGTTTCCCTATTCTGGAAAATAAAATAATATTGTCAACCAGCAAAAAGCCTTCGGTGATTCTAGCCTGTTTTGTTCTGCATAATGCGACTAAATATCTGAAAGAGGTAGATTTTGAAATTGTTGAGAGAGGGTTTGAAAAAGACGCCACTGCATAGCAGCGTGGATTCGAATGCCGGTAATGTTGGTCATCTTGTCTGAATTTTCATGACTTTCCATAGTCCCACCATACGAATTAAGGATAATGTTTTATTAGAAGCTCTATCCACTTCTCATTCCTTTCTTATCCCACGGAAAGTTTAAAATGTGATGGCATGTAGCTTTTGTTGATATGAAGGCTAGAAACACAGAAGTCAACATACATGAGCTTAGGAGCAGGGATTACTTTAGGCTACTCAATTTGACGATGCAACGTAGGGGAGGGGGAGAGAAATTTAAAGACAAAATGACCGATATTAGTGTTGAATCCATAGTTTTCGGGGTCGATGAGAGGAACAGTGACACTTCTGATGATGTTTGAATCCAAGTTCAGCCCTGATAGTTAGGGACGGAGATACAACGTAGGGGAGAGCGATAAACATTTAAAACTGATCGAAAATGACTAGTATTAGTGTCAAATCATTAGTTTTAGGAGTAGCTGAGATTAACAGTGACAATTCTGATGCCGTGTGGCGCAGCACGAAGGAAGGGAGCTATATATAATAATGGTCAAAAATGACCAATATTAGTGTCTAATCCATACTTTTGGGGATCATTAAGATGAACAGTGACATTTGCGATTTGGTTTAAATCCAAAATCAGTCCCGCCACTTGGGAGAGAGAGAGAGAAATGGTCGAAAATGGCCACTATCAGTGTCGAATTTATAGTTTTCTGGGTCGCTTAGATGAATAGTGGTACTTTCGATCCCCTTTAATTTCAAATTCAACCCCGCAACTTGGGGGAGGGAAAGGAAGAAATATTTAAAGATGGTCGAAAATGACCGATATTAGTATTGAATCTATAGTTCTTGGGGTAGCCGAGATGAACAGTGATACTTCTGATGCTGTTTAAATCCAAATTTAGCCCCGCATCTTGGGAGAAGGGGAGATAATAAAATGATCGAGAATGATCAATATTAGTGTCTAATCCAAAGTTTTCAGGATCATTAAGATGAACAGTGACATTTCCGATCCGGTTTAAATCCAAAATCAGCCCCGTCACTTGGAGGAGGGGGAGAAAGATATATATATATATAAATGATCGAAAATGGCCACTATCAGTGTCGACTTTATAAATTCAAACTAGCAACTTGGGGGAGAAGAAGGAAGATACATTTAAAAATCATCGAAAATGACCGATTTTAGTGCTGAATCCAGATTTTTGGGGATCGCTGAGATGAACGGTGGCAATTCCAATGCCATGGCCCGTCACTTGGAGAGGAGGAAATATATATATGTCAAAAATGGTCAAAATGGCCGATTTTAGTGTTGAGTCTATAGTTCTTGCGGTCGCCGAGACAGTGACACTAATTGAATTATGGAAAAAAATTAGTTATTTCTGCAGTATTAGAACAAGAATCACACTTAATTTACAACTAAGAGAAAAGATTGTTACCACGACATAACGTTCCCAAACATTAACAAAAACTGTCTAAACATGCTTGCTGCAATAAACAATAAAATACATGAGATACAAACTGTGCATTTAAATTATTTATTTCAACCCAGCGAAGTGGGTAATATATGCTAGTAAGATAAAATATAAATATAAATATATGTTTATTGGATCGTTTCATTAAACATGTGTACACTTAAGTGGATGATAATGTAAAAAATCTCGCTCATGTTCCCACTCATGAAAATGAGGACTTAGCATTATCAGCGCATTAAGCTTATATGAGAAAATTCTTTTGAGAAAAATAAGAACGAAAGATGTAACGTGCGAAATAAATGAACAGTACGGACAGTAGAATATAGGATAAATCTTAATTTTTTTCTTCTCAAAGACAGATGCTTAAACACATCCATGGATTCCCCGGGGTTCATGAATCCCAGGTTAAGAATTCCTGCTTTATTGTAAATTGTTATATTAACCAGAAATAGCATATGACTTATCTAAGTATACGAGTCTCACACTTTGGTATCAATTTTGTTCGTATTTACTGAGGAGAGTTTTATTACCTTCTCTAAAAATGTGAGTTTTATGCGTATGCAAGGCCTTTTTTGCAAGGTTTGGCTAAATATCCTCATTTTAATTCATATATATCTTGACTGGAAAATTATCATGTTTGCAAAATAAAGGCCAAACTAAAATTACGAAAATTCTTAAACATATTTTGATTAAACAATAATGATTAAATATTATTATTATCATTATTACTATTAAAATTACGGATGTGCGCTTGCTTTTCTAAATTCAATGATTTAATAGTGGATGTGATACATGTTTTCATCTAGAGATTTATATTTCAAAAAACAGCCGGTGACATGGTAACAATTTATTTACTTCTTAACATAGGAGCAATTATAATGTTAATTATATTATTATACTGGCTGAATATACCCATTCTTCGCATAGGGGCAGTATTTGGAAGTCAACGCCTGTGGAAGTATTACCATTCATTTCGGAGACCGCGAAAACTATGGATCTGACACTAATATCGATCATTTTGAATTACTTTTACATGTCTCGGTATTCCCCCTTTCGCTTACTCCCGGCCCACATACAATTGTAGCTGAATTTGCAAGTCATCGCTAATGAAAGCGTCACCACTGATCTCACCGGCAGCGAAAACGATGGGTTTGATACTAATATCGGTCATTTTGGGCTATTTTTCCATGTCTCGGTATCTCTCCCCTCCCCGGTGACCCCCGGCCCGGAGTCGAATAGCGTGAATTTGGAAGTTAATGCGATCGGAGTTTCACCATTGATTTCAGCGACGGCGAAAACTATGGATTTCATACTAATATCGGTCGTTTTGGGCTATTTTTTACATATCTTGGTATCCCCCCGCCGACCCCCGGCCCGCATACAATTGTAGCTGAATTTGCAAGTCATCGTTAATGGAAGTGTCACCATTGATCTCAGCGACCGCGAAAACTATGGATTTGATACTAATATTGATAATTTTTGATTACTTTTACATATCTCGGTATCCAACCCCCGGTGACCCCCGGTCCGGAGCCGAATAGCGTGAATTTGGAAGTTAATGCGATCGGAGTTTCACCATTGATTTCAGCGACCGCGAAAACTATGAATTCGACACTAATATCGGTCATTTTTTATTACTTTTACATGTCCCGGTAAACGCCTCCTGACCCCCCTGATTCGAATTTTGACAAAAGCATTTAACTCTGGTCTGGAGCCTGGACCAAGGTATTCGTGACTAAAATTTGGTAACTCTTCGTCAATTTGTCTGGTTCCCAAGCCGGTTCCGGTAAACGTTCCCCTGAGACCCTCCTGGTTCGAAATTTGGAAAAAGGGCTTCGTCTTGATCTGGGGCCTGGGCCAAGGTACCTCTGACCAAAATTTGGTAACTCTCGGTACATTCGTCTTGTCCCCAGGCTGCACACAGACAGACAGACGAACACACAAACAAACTCTTTATTTTATTTATATTAGATAATTATCTTTTGGATGGATTCAGAGTCAACTTCAATCTTTTTGGATGTTTTCTGATCATATTACTAGATTTCTACAAATAATTTAAATCACAAAATGCTTTTATAAATATTTTTTCACTATTTACAGCTCATTAAGAGTTTCCATATACCAGAGTCCCTCCTTGACATAATCCATCAAGTGAATATTTCATCATTTTCTTTCGTTATCTTCTATTTATCCGTGTATCCGTTTAATCTTCTCTTACATTTCTCAGTGTATATGCTTATGTTCTTAACAAATATTACTATATAATATGACTTAACATGCCGCTCACCCAAAAAGTGTTAGTAACTTTTTTTTTAAAAAAAAAAAAAGAAGTAAACAAACTTTACATAACACAACAAAAAGTGGACTAAAACAGGATATAAATATATTTTAACATGAATGACATTATGATTCATAATTGTTTGGTAAAACACAAAGTCCTTTGATTGAGCGTTTATATAAATCATTGGAAGTGTTAACAGTAGCCTCTCGAACTAAATCAGGTCCTGGATGCACTTCAGTAATGACTTCCAACTTCCACGATAGAGGTGGTAGCTAACTTCTTTGAGAACCACCAAATGACCTGGGCGTTTGTTGGCACAGCATTTCTTCCACTTATTTCTTCCTTGTAGTTGTGAAAAATATTTCATATACCATCTTCTCCAAAACTGCTGAAATTGTTGTTAGATCCTTTGCCATCTTTGAATCGAACTAATCTTCTTCTGATGTAAGTCACGTTCTGGTAATGCTGTCAATCATTATGGTTGACCAATAAGAAAATAATCAGGAGTTAATGCTACTGGATCATAAGGATCATTAGACAATGCTACAAGAGGTCTCGAATTTAAGCAAGCTTCTATTTGTGTGATTAAAGTTGTTAATTCTTCAAACGTGAGATATGACATTCCCATGACTCTTCTTAAGTGGTAGTTAAAGAACTTTCCCAAAGACCAATTAAGTTGTGCTAATATGGTGGGATAAAATGCCACTGGAATCCTTCAATAGTTGCTAAATTCATAATCCTTTCTTGATGGTCAACAGTATGCATCAACTTTGTGACTTCTTCAAGTTCCTTGTTGGCACCATTGAACGTAGTTCCGTTGTCGCTAAAGATATACTTGCATCTACCTCGAGGAGATACGAATCTTTCTAAAGCAGCCAAAAATGCCTAAGTAGTGAGATCACTCACAACTTCGAGATGGATAGCATTTGTTGCTAAACATACGAACACTGCAATGCAGTGCTTCACTTTGTTTTTTACTTTCTGGTACCAGTTTTGATGTAAATAGGACTGGCAAAGTCAATTCCAGAATTTGTGAAAGATCTTGTGAGTTCCACTCTATGTTTTGGTAGTTGTCCCATTAAGTGTTTTGGTCCATACGCCTTTAATCTTTGGCATGTACTTCATTTTCTAATAACTTGCATAATGGCATTTTAATATTAGATATCTTATACCATTGCGTTAATGATGCTAGCAATAACTGACACCCAGAATGTAGCAATCGCCTGTCTTCATGTTCTTTAAAACACCCCATTACTTTCCCATCTAACTTCACAAACTCCTACCAAATATAGATTATTTTGTTTCATTTCTTGTTTAAGATTTTCCAATTTCCTCCCTTGTAACATAGTACGTACGTTCGATATCATTATCCGAAACTTTTTGCTCTTGCTTGTCTTTCTCTATCCATTTTCTCCACATTGTTACTTTCTCCTCCAATAGTTCTTCCTAAGACATCCCGCTCCCAGACATCTGAATGGAGGGGGGGGGGGTATTTTATCTCCGGAACTACATTTTGACCTGCGAAGGACCATTGTACATTTGTTCTATTTTTGCTGTCAGCAAACTAGGGAAAATAAAGTGGTTCTTTCCCACAGCATAGTTTGGAAGTGTAAAAAGTGGGTATAAACATGCTTCGTTTGACATGAATTTTTTCGTCATTGCAGGATTATAGTGCGAAAAATGCAAGATTGTGTAAGAATTATTAATAATGACAATGACGAATTGAAACCTAGTGATCGAATACTCATTATGTGAATTGTTTTACTCGAATACAACCAACTGTGCTAAAACAAATATATTATACTACAATTGTATGCTTTTAAAAAGCGGGATACATCGTGATTCAAGTTGTCGCAAGTTCTAAGAATGTTTCTGACAAAAATTATAACACAACAAACAATGAAGTTTTGTTTAAAGATTTTTAGGAGAAAGTATTTATAAAATGTTCTTTTTGTGAAACATCTTTTGCTGCATTCATTATATTTTGCCACTACACTTCCATAATGCATAAAACTACAAGTAAGTGGGTTGAATTTACAGCTTATTGATACAAAAAGTAAAGATTGGTTGATGTGGGATTGAACCTGCTACCGATTACAAACCGAGATGCTGCCTATTCATGCGTATTTGCTATTTATTGCAACAACAAGTTCTATATAAACAAATAAACAAAATATTTAACAATGATAACCAATGTGATTGTAGAAATATAAACAAAAGAAAGCAGCACGACCTGGGTTAAAACAAGGCTTCTCAAGAATTTTAAATTCAACGTTTAAGCCACTATGCTACGGAACACTTATTGGGGCATCTCGGGCTTATGTGCAAGCTATACCCGATTTCAATTTTATGTTTTTGGTAGAACTTTAACCCCAATTTTCTTTTCACTCTTTAAGAATAAGAATTTAACACTTCGTAAGTGAACTTATATATATCAATAAAATAAATAAGATTTAATATATTCAAGAATAAATTCATGTGAAATATCCATATCCATTGTTACATGCATTCGTTATGTCAGGATACAAAAACTTATTACACTGTCGCCAAACTTTGCAGGTACAATGTTGGCATCTTATGAAGGTCCTCATTTGGACGGTAAGCCAATTAATTCCGTGAGTATACATTACAAACTTTCCACCATTTGTACTAATTTCTCTATTCTCACTTTTTTTTAATTGTAAATCTTTCTGTGTGTGCTTAATGTTCCTCGATTAATTTGCTATTGCAAGATTTTCTATTTTCCATTTTTGCCTTCTCTATTAAATTTATTTCATGATTGTCCTTTCTCCTCTTCCTATTGAAGTTCCTCTAACTTTGTTCATTTCCTTGGATGGGAAACACCATTGCATCCGCCATACTCCCCGGACATTGCACCGTCCGACTATCACCTGTTCCATTCCTTGGATAATCACCTTAGAGGACGCCAGTTGAAATCCCTAGTAGAAGTGCAAAATGCACTTGATACCTTTTTCGCCAAGTTCCACTGCGATGGAATCTATTCCCTTCCAAAACATTGGCAGAAGGTCGTCGATGCTGATGGGGACTATTTTTAATCTGCCAGGTACGTCTTAGATGACATATCAATGTTCGAAAGTGGTGGGTGATAAAGCAACAGAACTTTCTTGGTTACCTTTATATTATATATTTAAACTTATATTTTTACTACTGCACCATCAGAATTATTCTTTATTACCACTCTAGCACATCATTTGACTGAAATGAGAAGTTTTTCTGACTTTCAGTCGGTATAGGTATTAATCTGCTACTACTGGTCATCAATCTTCTTTCTTCTCCTTCTCCTTTGATTATCCCTTAGAATACAGGCTGTGCTACAACAATATCTTAATCAGTTTATTTTTTCTTATATTAATTATTTATAATTGTTTATAACTAATTAGAAAAAAAACACTCCATATCTTCCCATTTTATATTATTGAGTTAGTCTCTTTCATTCCCAAAATATTTAACTCTACTCATCCTTCATATATAATAAATCAATGTCATAAATTACTTAAGTATGACTTCTTTCTCTCAAATATGAACAAGGTGCAGTTCTCTATAAATCTAGTATGCAGTTCGAGAATTTTCTTTGGATATTAGTTTGAACCCGACAATCAATCGAATTGAGAAGATTAGTATGCACTGCTCCATCTTATCTGCAACTTAAAATTGCGTTCCTACATGTTGTTTCAGTATAACATCATGTGTGCGATTTGCCGCACGCCGACAATGGTGTATAAGCTGCCAAATCTGTAGTAATAGCAAAACTTTGCAAAATGGAGATTGTCTTACACTATACCACAAGTGTGTCGTGAACCTGTACGAGAATACACACTCGCAACTAAGTAGGGATGGTATCGAGACGAGACGAGACGAGACTTTATATAGTCTCGGTCTCGTCTCGGTTGATAAGTAGCGGTCTCGGTCTCGATCTCGTCTCGAGTCAAAAATCGCCGTCTCGGTCTCGGTCTCGTCTCGGTCAACAGATGCTTGTCTCGATCTCGGCCTCGGTCTCGAAGGCCAAGTCTCGGTCTCGTCTCGAAAGTCTCGAAATAAATAGTGTGAAATTAAAATTGTGAAAGTATTATTATCGTACCGTCTGTCGTTTCCGCTTCTTATTTTTTGCCTTCATTCTTGACTTAGAATTATAGTGTGATGTACCTCTTCGTAGCTAATTTGCTAGCGCTAATGTTTTCCATGTGTGTGTTCCAGCTTCAATCATCAGTGAGTATAACATACCTGGGATAAAGCAATAATAGTAACCCATATTTCACTTTCAGCAATAGACTTTGTCTCAAATAACCTCAGTACTGCCTATACAATTAAACCCTATTAAATTAACTCCAGTACTATATAATAGTTTATTTACTTCCTTTGAATCAAAATTGTTCAATACCTCCTAACGGATAACGCAACACATAGGAGTACGAATGTATTTAATGGCACCGAAATTGAAATTTACAATTTCTCAGTTATTATCCAATACATTCTGCTTTGACTGTCATTTTAAAAACAGAATATAACGTTCATTATCTTAACAAATGGAGTAAATTATTACTACATTATATTTTGTTTCAAATTGACCAAATGCTTTATTACCGTTTTACATATCAGTGTTTAACTGATACTTTGAAACAGGAACTTCTTGAACCTTGTGGTGGGAGCTACAGCACTCATATGTGCTATCTGTGGTCTCGGGTTGGATCACCAAACAAGTTAGATTCAAAGTCCGATGTTTCGTATATTTCGCGTCTCACTTTAAGTACATTCTGTTTCTTATACAAGTTCATAAGGTCGTAATGTATTACATAAGCATATATCCAGTGCCGTAACATAGATTAAGCTTATTCCTGAGCTCTCAGCGGTGCATGTGGTGTGGAGAAAACTAATCGTGCGTTCATTATGTTGAAATTTTATATTGCTTGAAAATTACTTGCGAAACATGGACATAGATATTATATAAGTATATAGGTAATTCGATCTATATGTATCTATTTTCTCTGTCCCGGCAAAACAAGTGATTCTTAACTTTCTAGTTTTCATTTCTATTAATTTTCGTAGTTTTGCTGCAATATGAAGAATCAATATATATATATATATATATATATATATATATATGCGTGTGTGTGTGTGTATGTATGAACTTTAGAGATAGACTATGCAAAGTCACTTTTTGGTCGAAATTGAGTTAATACTTTTTTAATATACTATGTTCTTTCTAGTGGTGTAATAATGTTAAGTCTAAAAGCATCCTATTACTTTATAACTACTTAGTATAGTTTGAAAAACAGTAATATAGGTCTTACTTAAGGAACCGGTTTTTCGCTTCTCCTGTATAATTAGGAAATTATGACTTGGTTTAGTTTATCACTGAGGTCCAGATATAATAAAATCATGACCATAATCATAATCAACCCACTGCTGGATAAAGATCTTCCAAGTCTTCACTACAGCTATCTATCTTGAGCAATTCTTTTTCAGGTTACTCCCCAGTTGTCCTTGACTTCGTCAAACCTTCTTGTACAAGGACGTTTTCTACGCTGTTTTTATCTCGTGATATCCTGTCTAAAATTGTTTTTGTTCATCGATCATAATTTCTTGCAATATGTCCAGCACATTTTCTAGTTCATGTTAAAAATCATTTCATTAGCACCAGTCAGTTGCCAAATAATTCATTTCTACTGTATATATTTGGCCTACAAATAGTTCAAATCCGCTACTTTTGGAGCACAGACATGCTAGTTTTTGATCTTCGAATCTGATAACACTGACTCAATGATTTAAATCAACGCAATGTGAGGACCTTCATTTGGTCTAGTGGCTAGGACGCTTGACTTCGGTTCGCGCGGTCCCGAATTCGATTTCCGGTGGGGGTAAAGTTAAACGACCGAAGTGGTTCGGATTCCATTATAATCATTAGCTCCACGTCTCCTTTAGACACCCTAGCATGATCGTGGGCATTAAACTAAAACAAACCAAACCAAAAATCAACACAATGTGTATTACTAACTGTAAGTCCTTGAATAATTGCATATAGCTATATAGTATGGATCGAGTTTGAGGTGGTTCGTGGTCAAACTAAAGTGAAATGTAACTAGGGTGTAATTAGAACTTTTAATTAACCATGGTTTTGTGTACATCAGGATTAAGGATTAGGGAAACAACTAGGGTTACTGAAAAGTTATCAGTTACATTTAATTTTAGTTACAACTTGCATTTACACGCATTGCTGGAACCAAAACTTTGACATTAACATTATAAAGACTACGAAAACAATCATCTTTTGAAAGCATTCTTGCACCATAAAATAAATTACGAGTAATTTTAAAATATTTTACAGTTTAGCTACGTTATTTGCACTATATTTAGAATATTATTTAGCAATTTATTTAAGTTGGCAACACTACTTAAAATAATGGAACTGCGACTTGTAATTAAAACCACCAAAAACTATTGTTGTAATGTTATAGAAGCAAACTGAAGCAACAATCATTATAAAAATTTAACACAAATACGTTATTTTAAGCAGTATAACAATCACTATCCATGTGCTTGCTATCTCTGAAACGGTTTGAAATAACAACTGTTGTAAATGACATTATGATCACTTAAGTCTTTTGGAAGCATCTGCATGATGAGACGTGATATGTCAGCGCGTTTTCGAAGTAAAGTCTTTAGAGAAAGTTAAATTTTCCATTTCTGGTAACTTTGTTTCTTATACCACGATCATAGTATTTGACGCTAAGATACAAATGATACGCATTGCACCGTCTATGCCATTTGAGTTATTAGAGATCTCCAAAATGTTGATGTTGGTGATACTGTATTGTCCTTTGTTACACTGAATAATGTATGTGTTATTGTGGTTTTATTTAATATCTAAATTAGAAATAGGTAATACCTTACATAGTGCAAATTAAAAAAAAAACACAACTTTATTTTGCGTTGGTAACACTGCTTATTTATCTAGTGGTATTGCAGAGTATCTGGAAGAATTTTCCCTTCAATATTTCACACAACATGGCACAAATTTTCAGCATTTTTAATTATATATATATAGGCGCGGATCCAATGGATAAAGAGGCAAAGTATAATTTAGCCCCTCCCTTGATCATATCCTGGATCGATCATATTATATATATATATATATATATATATATATATATATATATATATATATATATATATATATATATATATAGAGAGAGAGAGAGAGAGAGAGAAGATTATATACAACAGCAGTGGATTTTGTTTCGGGAGAGGCTTGAGGAACGGGTAAGAAACACTTGTGTTGTACGTGCAATGCGAAAAAATGATCAGAAATTTATTTCGGGAGGGGCTTGATCCCGGCACCTACCCCCTAAATATGCCACTGTACATCAGTCAACCATTCCCGTATTATCTCACACAGCAACGAAATACATTTTGAGTAAAGGCAAAATAGCTGTCAATATTCGAGACGAGACCGAGACTTTCGAGACTGTCCAAGGTCTCGTATCGGGCTCGTCTCGATTTATAGAGGTCTGTCTCGGTCTCGGTCTCGTCTCGGTATGTAAAAGCCCGTCTCGGTCTCGGTCTCGTCTCGGTATATAGAAGTCCGTCTCGGTCTCGGTCTCGTCTCGTATTATCGAGACGAGACCGAGACGATACCGAGACTAGTCTCGGTCTCGGTACCATCCCTACAACTAAGTGATATACTACTCGGTTACCTCCAAGAATAGAACCTAGGAAAAATAGAAAACAGACGAGATTTTTTTAAAAAGCATTTCAAATTCTGCTCGCGAAAAGTAGACTTCAAAGAGTAGACTTAACGATGTCATGATAATTGAATAGTCTAAAAGAACTACAGCGTACCTGACCTCTAACAGATTGGTTTTCAAAGTTAAACATAAAACGTATTTGAGAGAACATAAATATTATTGCACCAGAAAGTGTAAATACATAATAGTTAAATACAAATATGTTTTGCTTCTACAAACTTCCTTTGTTCTTTCAGGTTTCCAGAATTTCATGGATGAAGATATACGGATCTACAGAATGACATCAACATCAACAAGATTCCAAAATCACGAGGATCTTCAGGTATGTATGTTATTTTTCTTAGAATTAGTTTATCTGAACTTATTTGTTATCAATTGCAAGTTCATGTGCTTTGTTTTATTAGCTATAAATTTAAGATAAGTATATCTTTCAATATTATTATTCTTCCTTATACGTATTTTAATAAAAAAATATTCCGTTATGTAAATGCAATTCAATATCAACCACGAACAATGTACTACAATGATATTTCATCTCACGTTAGCTAACAAGTGAACTATTAATACCTAAATGATCGTATGCATGTATCATAAGAAATTTGACAACAGTTGCGCATTGCATATAATAGTATGAATCAATTCATTATAAAGGTTACCAATATTTAGCTGTAACAGTTGTTGTTTGATGGATGTTGATTTCTGATATATATATATATATATATATCAACATATATTTCTACAATATATATCAGCAATATATATATATATATATATATATATATATATATATATATATATATATATATATATATATATATATATATCTGCAAATTGATATTTAAGTTTTGCTAGAAATTTGAAATTTGTATTTGGTTTTATTTACTGTTAATTCACATCAGAATCATAAGTATATGGAGACTTAGATGGGTTAGATCTTACAGCTTCATATAGTTAGGTGCCATTATCCTCAATATCAATCTGCCTCAATAATGCCTTAAATTGATTATATTTATGTTACCTTAAATGCTTATAAACGGTGATCTTTGGAACGTCTGTTTAGATATAGTTATAACAAGTCGTTCTTTCAGAAAAAATGTTTCGGCACTGCTGGTACTTTTTTTATTTATTATTATATTATAGACGTATTACTTTGGTCTCCTCCGGGGGCAGTGCCCTCCAAAAAACATGTCTGGAAGAAACACTGGTTATAACTGGTCCAGATGAACGTACGAACAATAAGACTTACAAAATCTAGATGGAACCTTTATAACTTATTAAAACTTCGTTCATTTTATTTTCAGTTCGACAACATTCTAAATTTCTACTATTTTATTTATTTTCTATTTAAATTTATTTTCAGGGAGACAGGGTGGCTCAATGGGTAGGGTGCTTACCTCTGGTGCGTGGAGTTCCTGTTTCGATTCCGGGCCAAGTAAGTTTGTGGTGGACAACACCGTGTCCGTGGGTTTTCTCGGGTACTGCAGTTTCCTCCCACATTCTCATTCCACCAATTCTCCCATTAGCATTCACTTGCATTAATCATCGTCTGCCTTAGCCTAACGGACGCACTCATGAGAGGTTAAACTAAAAGATTTCATTTAGTTTCAGTTTAAATTTCTTTTCATTTGAAGATAGAATGGGACACATATTCCGGTTAATATTGCTAATTGGGTATTGAATTTTGTGGTACATTTAAAGTGAATGTCCATTTTCCGTAATTGTTATGAGTACATAACATACAGCAATAAAATAGCAATGGTAAATAATATTTTGGAATCTCCTTGCAAAAGCTTGGGCATTACAAATGTGATGGGGCAAGACTCTTTTATGTTAAAATGGCTATAATTTTTGAGAGTTTAATGCTACAACGGAAAAATAGGATATAATGTTATTATGTCGTATTATGTCATTTGTTTATACTAACGTCAAGTCATAAGTTTATACTAACATCAACTACAGAATGAAGTCTTTCGCGATTAAGAAGCATAATAGTGAACAATATCAGTAGAAGTATTTAATTAAGTTCTTAAGAAACAAGAAAATGAATATACTGTATTATCCTAATTGGTATTAATGTTTGTGATCATGCAATACTTATGATAAAGTAGTATTTAGTGGAAGAGTTTCGGATCTTTTTAAAGAGCTTAAATATCCCGAAAGGAAAAAGCTTTCTAAATCCATTAAAGGAAACTTGTCCACAAATACCTAGTATGCGTTCATACGTATATCCGACGATAATACTAGCATTTTAGAGAAAATCCATTTAGTAGGATATACATTGTGCAATATTCGTCTTGTTCTTCTTCTTCGCTGAAATTCTGAAAATGAAGGCTTAAAAAAAATCCTGACTATCAGGAGAAGCAAGAGAGATCTAACGAGAGAAAGACAAAATAAGAAGAGATCTACTGTAGCTACCAACAATTTCGCCAATAAATACGCATGTGCACAATCTCAGCCTATCATAGAAGTTCTCGTTGTTGAAGCCCTGATTAGTTCCAGCCAATCAGAATTCTCGTAGCTGCTGACGTTTTTCTTCCCAGATCTAATGATTAAGAAAGAAAAGAAGTGCAAAAACATCTTAGAAGTTCTACGAGAACCTCCAATGATGATCACGCTTTTATTTAGCTCTCGGATGACGTAAGAGAAACGAATTTTTCTTACCTCTTTCTTACATTTTGTTAAAGGGTTAGTGGTCCATCAATAATTCCAACGTTTTTCCTCCTACTTTATATATATATATAAGGATAAAATGGATAGAGATGAACAAGAAACGGAAAGTTTCTGCTGAAGGAATTCTAATTAATTTCTTCCCCTTCATAACCCACTTATTAAATATTGTAGAGAAGAAATATGATAGCATGAAAGCAAACATTTTTCCGCTACTTTTGAAGATACAACTGAAAATTACAAAGTGCAGTACAATTCAATACTTTTTCATCTGGAATATTTGCAGTAGTTCTCTTCCATGCGTGTTCTCTTTCCTATAGACCCTATTATTGTCTCCCGAATAGAAATTCTTCCAAACATTTTATTCACTTTTATGAATCATAGGAATTTTAAACTAACATGCAAACAATATGGTATAAATTTAAGTATTTGTATAATTTAGAGATTGATTTGTTTTCAGCGGGTGAAATAGAAAATATCTTGAAAGCTAATACGAAAATGAAACAAAAGTATTTCAAGCATAGATGATCATCACGCGACCGACTCTCCTGATGTTACATGAGCATTTTAGTTTTGACTTCAGTGGTTGTGTGAACTGGGTAAAACAAATAGGGTAAAATGCTAAACACTTTTCATGAATTGGCATATGGCAGCTTTCCTAATTTTATGGAGTTTAAGTTATGACTAGAGTTGAAATTGTCCTCTAACAGCGGAACAATAAAAGCACAAGGAAACAATAATGATTGATAAATGAAGAAAATGAATTGAAAATACATAAATAATAAAAACAATGTTATCAGCAGAGAGTGTGAAAAGTCCTCTACTAAAACAGTAGTAAAGACAAAGATGTTGCTACATGACACTATAATATAGGCGAGCCCTCGCACGAAAATACACCATTCAATTCTACATGTTTCTATTCTAGAACATTTACTATAATCAGTCAAATAAAAAGTGCAGGAAGAAGAAAAAGAAAAGCATAGAAAGGAGATTGAACAAAGAACTATTATGAATCAATTACATATTTGCTTTTACCATTTGAAATTCAAACCGTTCATTAATAAGCAGTACTACTTCGGTTTACACTGAAAACTTATAATTAGATAAATAACGTATTGTAAACATTTCTTAAGATTTCACAAAACCAATCACTATTTAACATTAAGGTTCCCAAGGTTTAGATACATAAGTGTAGAACACTTAGGTGTAATATTTGATCCAAAGCTTAACAGAAAATCACATCATCACATTATTAGAGAAAAAGAAAAGAACATACTTAATTTTCTGGAGCGTTTATCTCAGAGTTTATTATCCTACATTCTTATCCACTACTACAAATCTTTGATTAGTTCCACAAATCCTTTTTATGGGAGGCTCCAAATTTCAGAATGTTTCGGCTTGCCACATTAAATTGCATAACCCAATTTCTTATTTGACAACTTACTTACCTGTCTATATTTAACATAAACTAGAAACAACACAAGCTCGTTAGGTTGACAGGAGTGGGTAGAGAAGCATGCCACTATTATCAATTCGGGTATAAACCTCAAAACCTACAGGACATTTAAGTGGCATGATAATTAATTGAGTACTTCATTAACATGTTAACCATTATCATATCTTTGAGGCTTATAATTCATATTCACTACATTTATCATAATGTACTGTAAATAATTCATATTTTCATTTTTAATTTGAAAAGTCTATACAGAACCTAAGTTTCAATACCCTGGACAGTTACGAAGTGCTGTAGTAAGGATTTGTACATGCCACATTCTCACGATTCAATAAGTAAAGAACTAGATAATAATAATAACTGTCGGCTTTTGTTCTGCAAACGAAAGTTAAGTTGCAGCTCCTGAGATGAATTAACCAAAGTTTAACAAAGATTAGAATCGGTTTAAACCAGTGGTTCTTAACTGGTGCATCGCGACATTAGTGTGGCACAGAATTCCATAGGGTTTTTATTGTACCCTAAAATTTTAGATCCTAAAAATCACGGAGCATTTAATAATTATTTCAATCAATTTTGAGACAGAGTGTACCAATTAACGTTTCCAGGTGTAGCAACAATGCTCACTACTACATACAGTCACTACTTCATTGAAACCTATAGCCTTATATTAATATAATATGTATTGCTAGCTGAAATACTGGCTTTTCTTACGAGAAAAATAGATGTGTCGGAAATATTTGAATTCTTTTTCTCCGTAAGATGTGCGTTTCAATGAAACTGTAATGATCATATTTCCTAAGGTCTCTGCTTTTGACATAAATTTTGAAACACCCTACCACGTAGAATGTGAACTTCAATCGAAGTGACATGATAAAAACCTATCTTGAGATAGATACTAACTATATTCCCTAAAGTTATTTGAAACGAGTCAGCCGTTTTCCCCACCCTAAAAACTATGATCTCAATACAAATTCTTGATCATTTTGAATATTTTACTTTCGCCCGTTTTTATCTACCATATCGGCAGGGTGATTATGGACTTAAATAGCATCCGGAGTGTGACGGTTCATCTCAACAGCATCGAAAACTATGAATTCGATAGTAATATAGTTTTCTGTGAATTATTTTTGCATGTTAAGCCCTTTTGACTCCACCTTGAGTTTGTTAGGGGTGTTTTACTCATATTGGAGTTAAACTTCACGGCATTGGAAGAGTTCCCATTCCCATCTGCGACTCCAAAAACTGTGTATTCGAAACTACTATCGATTGCTTCAGATGATTCCTTTGTCTCCTCCTCCCACTCTCCCTAGCTATGCTAGGGGTTTTTACTCCAACAGTATTTTTCCAGATTGTAAATAATATGTCTACCAAGTTTGGTTAAAATTGCTCCAGGTGTTCTACAGTTCTGCTCGAACATACACACATCCATCCATCCATTTTATATATACTATAAAGCTAGCTGAAATGCAAGCTATTGATATTGGAAAAATAGTGTATGGGAAGTATTTAAATCCCTTTCCCCTTAGGATATGCATTTCAACGAAACTCTAGTGATATTAGTCCACAAGATACTCTAGCTTCGGCATAAATTTTGAAATACCCTACTTCCCTAGAATACGAACTTTAATCGAAGTGGCATGATAAAAATCCACTTTAAGGTAGATACTATGTTCCAAATGTTATTTGAAATGGGTCAGACCTTTCCCCACCCAGAAAACTATGGGTTCCACACTATCGTCGATCATTTTGGATATTTTATTTTCATCCTTTCTTACCTAGCTTGCCGATGGGGGGGGGAGGGGTTAAAATGGATCGAAATGTCATCGCGAGTGGCCGTATTCATCTCAGCGATTCCGAAAACTATGGATTTGACACTAATGTAGGGCATTTTCCCTTACATTTACAGGCCACCACTTACCATCCCCATGCTGGGAGACGCTAGGAAGTCTTATCCACACTGGAGACTGAACTTGAACGGTACCAAGAGAGTCAGTATTCATGTCAGTAAAACCGAAAGCTATGGATTTGTTTTTGCATATCATCCCTTTTACGTGTCACCCTAGCTGTAGTAGAGCTAGAAGTGTTCTGCTACACAGTATTTTTTTTCCATATTGTTAATTATACGTGCACCATATATACACTACGATCAAAAGTATCCGGACACCCCCAAAAATTTACGTTTTTCATATTAGGTGCATTGTGCTGCCACCTACTGCCAGTACCCATTATCAGCGACCTCAGTAGTCATTAGACATCGTGAGAAAACAGAATGGGGCGCTCCGCGGAACTCACGGACTTCGAAAGTTGTCAGGTGATTGGATGTCACTTGTGTCAGAAGTATGTACGCGAGATTTCCACACTCCTAAACATCCCTAGGTTCATTGTGTCTGATGTGATAGTGAAGTGGAAACGTGAAGGGACACGTACAGCACAAAAGCATACACGCCGACCTCGTCTGTTGACTGACAGAGACTGCCGACAGTTGAAGAGGGTCGTAAAGTGTAATAGGCAGATATCTATCCAGACCATCACACAGGAATTCCAAACTGCATCAGGATCCACTCCAACTACTATGACAGTTAGGTGTGAGCTGAGAAAACTTGGATTTCATGGTCGAGTGGCTGCTCATAAGCCACACATTACGCAGGTAAATGCCAAACGACGCCTCGTTTGGTGTAAGGAGAGTAAAACTGGACGATTGAACAGTGGAAAAACGTTGTGTGGAGTGACGAATCACGGTACACAACGTGGCGATCCGATGACAGGGTGTGGGTATGGCGAATGCCCGGTGAACGTAATCTTTCAGCGTGTGTAGTGCCAACAGTAAAATTCGGAGGTGGTGGTGTTATGGTGTGGTCGTGTTTTTCTTGGAGGGGGCTTGCACCCCTTGTTGTTTTGCGTGGCACTCTCACAACGTAGGCCTACATTAATGTCTTAAGCACCCTCTTGCTTCCCACTGTTGAAGAGCAATTCGGGGATGGCGATTGCATCTTTCAACACGATCGAGCACCTGTTCATACTGCACGGCATGTGGCGGAGTGGTTACACTATCATAACATCCCTGTAATGGACTAGCCTGCACAGAGTCCTGACTTGAATCCTATAGAACACCTTTGGGATGTTTTAGAACAGCACATCGTTTCATACTATAAGTATATATATATATATTTTCTGAACTCCCTTGCCGATGGAGGCCGAACTTTGACTTTAGCACTATCGAGAACATGACTATTCATCTTAGCGACACCGAAAACTAAGAATTCAACAGTAGTATAAGTTTTAATAAACACTTATGACCAGAGTTAGTGTCTGATGAAGATAACGTTACGTTGTCGAAACCGTTATACTGTGTTTGTTTTAATATGCTCTGGTCAGAAGTATTTATTATGCCTTTAGTGAGTTCCAGAGTCGTGATGGATGGAGTAGTATAAGTTGTTTTCGATTATTTTTACATTTCACTCCGTCTCATCCCTAGATGCACTAATTAGGGCTAAACGTGGACTTAAATGGCATCAAGAGTGCAGTTTCCGTTTAAGGGATAACTATGGATTCGACACTAATATAGGTCACTTTTATTATTCTCCTACGTTTCCTTTTTGTCTGAAGACTACTGAAGAATCAGTAAGCCAGAGGGTGACATTTGCAACATCGCTTTCTTTTTCAGCAGGTCAACTGGCAGGCCACCCTCAAATGGAAGGGCATGTTCAATTATCCCTCCCATGTAACAAAGAAACACGCGGTTTTTTTGAATGGTGTTCCGCTTCCTTTGTAGCCGCGTGGGGAATATTTGAGCGATTTTACTATAATATAGGTTATTTTCATTATTTTACATGTTACCATTAAAGTTAAAGGGTGTTAATGGAGGTTGAACTTGGACTTAAATGATATCGGGTGTCATTATTCATCTCAGTAACCCCAAAAACTATGGATTAGAAACTAACACCGAATGCTTTTGGTATTTCTTTTATTTCGCACCCACTCTCACTCCCTCTAGATGTTCTAGGGCGTCTTACCCCACTAGGGGTTGACGTTCAACTTCAAGGGCATCAGATCTTTCATCAATTAACTGAGGAACATCGAAAACTGTGGATTCGTCACTACTATCTGTCGTTTTCGATCATTTTATATTCACCTCCACTTTCCTAGCTCTGCTAGAAGTCACCCCTACAGCGCTAAAGTTCAAATTCAACAGCATCGGATGGCTCAGTGGTAGAGCTTTCATCTCTGGTGCATGGGGTCCTTGGTTCGATCCCATCTCCCGCTAAGTGAAGTTTGTGGTGGAGAAACACCGTATGCACTTGTTTTCTCGTGGTTCTCCCGTTTCCTCCCACTTTCTTCCTTCCACCATTTCATTTATTTCTCATCATTACCCTCTCCTTTAGCATAGCCAGCGTAACCATGGAATGTACAATTTAAAAATTTCATTTCATTTTCAATCGCAACGGAACAGTCAAAAATCAACTGAGGGACCGCGAAAACTATAGTTCAGCACTAATATTGATGTTATCGATTATTTTTACCTATCAACATCTTCCGTCAAGGGTGATAATGGGAGCTGAACTTGGACGTAAATGGCATCTGGGTGTTACTATTCATCTCATCGACCCCCAAAACTATAGATTCGGTACTAATATAAGTCGTTTCGAATCTTTTCATGACACCCCTCCCACTCCTCCCAAGTATTCTATTGTGTCTTACCCCCAGTGAGGGTTGGAGTTAGACTTAAGGAGCATCATAACTATCACCAATCAAAATAGGAACCTTAAAAGTGGTCAGTACTAATATTGCTCGTTTTAGATTATTTTTACGTATCATTAATTCCCCCATTCCAGTGGTGCTTAAAGGGCATCAGGAGTGCCACTATTCTCTTAAGCGATCCCAAAAACTATGAATTCAATACTAATATTGGTCGGACCCTACTTCCCTTAGCACAGCTATTGGGATCTTATTCCACTGAGAACAATTTAGATTCGAAAGGGGTCAAGTCTGTCACCAATCAAGTTAGGGATCCCTAAAGTATGAATTGAACACTAATATTAGTCGTTTTCAATTGTTTCTCTATGTCACCATTCTCCCCAGGGGTGCTAAGGCTAAATTTCGATTTAACTGGCATCAAAAATGCAATTATTTAACTTAGTTAATCCGGACACTATGATTTGTCACTAATATCGATCGTTTTCGATCATTTCTACATGTAAATCCTCTCATTTCCTACTTGTTATGACAGAGGGACTTATCCCAGGAGCGCTTTTTCAATTCTAAGTAATATGTGTACCAAGTTTGGTTAAAATTGCTCCAAGTGTTCCATAGTTTTACTACAATACATACATCATCTACATATATAGGTAATTATTAATAAAAATCAGGTTAATCTGTCACGATGCCATGGGTAGTCAATAAAATGGGCTTTAGATCAAAAGAGGTAGAGAACCAATGTCTTAAACTAATGTTTTCAGTCGTAAAGAAATTCTTGTAGTTATAAGGTAATTTGACCTAATAATAGAAACCCCTAATAACAGTAACAATATCAAATTTTTAAGTAGAAGTTAACTATTTTGAATTTTTGTTATTACTTTAATATCTGAATTTTAAATTTTACCTCTGGTGATTATTTTTCGACTTAACCCGAAATATTATCTACTTCATAAGAACAATTTTAGTTACAATTTACAAAACAATTTGTGCCATCTTTATTATAACGTATATATAAGGTAACCGAGAAAGTTCTATCGCGTTTTGTGGAGGCCGGTGTTCAATTGGCCCTCACATCATGAGTTGAATACGAATGGAGATAAGATGAAGGTCAGTTGTTGTTGTGGGTATACCCAACGTACTAGCTAGTTGTGGCAGTTCAGTTTCGCCGTGAACTTGCGTAAGGACAGAGTGAACACGGGACCTCCACAGAGCGTCATAAGGGCATCTATGCTGTATGAGTTCAAACTGGGTTCAAACGCCGCTACAGCGGGGCGGAAGATATAGCAGGCCTTTGGTGAGGTGTTGTGACTACGTGGACAATGCAGCGGTGGTTTAACAAGTTTAATAACGGTGACGAAACACTGCAAGACGCACCATGTGCCGGAAGGCCAACACATGTACAAAATGAAGATCTTCAATCAGCAATCGAGCCGAACTGTGGCCAAGATCTACAGGCAGTAATTGAGGCTGTGGCCAGACATATGGGGAACTGCAACTACAATTCAGTGTGAATGGAGAAATCATTCAGTAACACCTCCATCAACTTGGGGAGCACTACAAGTTGGGTCGATGGATCCCACATAATTTGACTTCGGGCCAGACAGCAGCGGGAGTAGACACCTGTTTTTTTGCTGTCTCATCTAAGGAAGGAGCCATTTCTGAACAGGGTGTTGACATATAATGAGAAGTAGATTCTGTACGAGACTCAACGGCACCGTCATCATTGGTTAGCATCCCCTGAACCGGTTCGAAAGCAGCCGAAACCAGCATTGCACGAGAAGAAGGTCCTCCTGTGTGTTTGGTGGGCTACTCGCGGCATCGTGCATCGGATACTGTTACTAGCTGGTCAGAGCATCAATGCCACTGTATACTGTCAGCAGTTGTACCCCGTTTAAGAAAAACTCAAAACTCTGGAGCCTGCACTTCTGAATCGCAAAGAGGTCTTCCTGTTACACGTACGTGAGTAGGATCACCCCCACGTGAGTAGGATCACCCCCACGTGAGTAGGATCACCCCGGACACTATTGTACTCCTTGGATGGGAAACACTATTTCATCCCGGACATTGCGCCGTCCGATTATCACCTGTTCCATTCCTTGGACAATCATCTGAGAGGACGCTAGTTCAAATCCCTAGTAGATGTGCAAAATATACTTGATACCTTTTTCGCTTCACGACCCATCAAGTTGGATGAATGTGATATTATGGCATCCTTAGTTTGCAACACTGAATAATAAATGTGGTATTTTAAGTTTTCGTTTAACATATTGATTTGAAATATGTAATAATCTGACGAAGTGCCATTTGAAAAATATAACTTTATACTGGGATGGCAACACTGTTCACCGGTTGATGTTATTTAATACGTAAAACGATGTCCCCATTCTTATAATAGCTTCATGCAAACTTCGATTTTCTCCGTCTTCTTCTTTCTCCGTTATAACGGGTGTTCCAGATAAATTGTCCATGTAAAATTTATATGTAAAATTTGGACGGCTGGACAGCGTCCTGAACCTCAGCGTCAGACTGAAATCTCTGACCTTTCAATGCCTTCTTTAGAGGCCCAAAGATGTGAAAGTTACAAGATGAAAAGTCAAGGCTGTAGCCGCATTCACCTTTTCACGCGTGTCTTCTGTGCCAACAACATGGGCTTTACCAGGACGGGGATAATCAGTGGTTTGTTCACGCCCCTACCGAAACATTCTGGCCCAGTTCACCATTGTTGTTTTGGAGACGCATGCATCACCATACACGTCTTTCATACGCCGGAACATTTGAGCTGGTTGACAACCTTCGGCACTCAGAAACTGGAAGACGGCACGCTGATCCTGTTTGGACGGATTGGGGATCTTGAACGCCATCTTTCACTAGTTATACGTGCAAAACGGAAACACGTATCAACAACATTCCTACACCCAACACACAGGGACATTAGCCATTACACACTATTAAACAAACAATATCCTCCTTCACACTATACCAATAATACATGAAACGAACGGGTTTCAGTTGATCGCCCCTTATGGTAGAACGTTTGAACCTGAAGCGATAGATAAATAATGGTTATACCAAAATGAAGCTTTGTTCATGCATACATTTTTAAGCTAGGAAGCAACTATTGAAGTACACTAGGAACCACAAGTAATCTTTTGTGAACACCGCGTAGAGGGCTGTGCTATGATAAAGTAAAATATACCTGTACTATAAGGATAAGTTGGGGCTACCCTAGCTCAGTGGTTAACACGGTTGACTTAAATGCAAGAGAAACGGGTTCAAATCCGGGTCCAATCTAAAAATCTTGTGAGTGCGGCGCACTCACAAGATTTTTGTGTGGGTGCCGGAGAACCGGAGCACCCACGTAGTTGGCGCGCATGATGTAGACAGATCCTTAACACATCTTTTATGCACTGAAACATCAATGTTGCCAATTCAGAGTGTTAATTTATGTAAACTACAATTTCCCTAGTTCCTCCTTACATAGGCTTCATCTAATTAGTTATCGGTGGAAATGAAAAATTATTTTTTCTGCTCCATAGTTTCGAAGCTACTCCAACTAAACAAACTGAAAATTAGCGACAGAACATCCATACGTATGAGTTATGAGTCAATTTACATGTTTTGCAAAAAAAAAAAAAAAAAAAAAAAAAAAAACGGTTACATATGGCAATATTGTGTGGTTCCTAGTGTACTTCAATCGTTGCTTCCTAGTTTAAAAATATATGCATGAACAAATCTTCATTTTGGTATAACCATTAATTGTGTATCGCTTCAGGTTCAAAAATTCTACTATCCAAAATTCCGGGTTGTATTGTATATTGGACATCCTGTATTATCATCATATGAAGCATTTCGAGTGAGTACGAACAAACATACAAGGGATTTAGAATTTGATATTTTAAACCATTCTGAGAGGATATGGTTGAAACTGTTAAATATTGTAACACTGCTTAGAATTATGTAATTCCGAGAACTTGTTGGAATTACACCTACGAAAAAGTATTGTTGTGATATTACAGAATCAAAGTAAATCAAAAATTGTTTTTAAAAGTTCACCCAAATAAGCCATTTTAATCAGTATATCAAATTTTACCTACTTTTTCTCATCTCTCGAATGGTTAAGGTATCAAATTGCTGCAAACGGTATTATTAACAATTTGGCTATTGGAAATTGGATGTACATAACTGGATCTGGTACTTGTATGAAAGTCGAAATAAAGTCCTTTAAAAAAGTTAAATTTTCAATGTTTGTGACTTTGTTTCTACTTGTTCGAAGTACGGCATATGATGACCGTAGTATTCGACACTAAGGTTCTTTCGACGTGTGTTACCCACCCACTTGCATTGAATTGTTTTAGATCCCTAAAAATTTGGTTACTTTTCGATGTTTCTGATTCTTTTGTGTTCTTAGTTTGCAACACTGCGTGATAAATGTGGCATTGTAAGTTTTCGTATTATAAGTATATTTCATGTATGTAATAACCTGATGTAATGCCGTTAAAATTGGGTTGGCAAAATTGTTAACCTTCTAGTATCACAGAGCAGGCCAAACAATGTCTCCTTATCGATGTTTGCATGGTACAAAATTTCAAGGCTTTTCGTCCCTTAGTTTAAAAGTTTCAAGAGCGTATCATGATAAATTGTCCATTTTTTGCATATATAGTTGGGTGTAGGTATATGAATGTATATTCTAGAGTAACTCTTGAAGGGCTGGAGCAATTTCAACCAATCTTGGAAGAAGTATAACTTACAATATGGAAAAATTACAATGCGAGTAAGACACATCAAGGGTGGGAGTTGGAAAGAGTGACTTGTTAAAATAATCTGAAACCTTTCAATATTAGTGATTAGTACAATCCGTGCTTTCGGAGTCTCTGAAAGGAATAGTTACGCACCCAATGCCGTTTAAATACAAGTTGAGGGATCTTCAGATGGGAGAGAAAAAGGGTAAAAAAATATGTAAAAAATGACTGAGATTGTATCGAATTCATGAGAGTTTTTAGGGGTGGGAAAACGGTTGATCCATTTGAAACTACTTTTGGAAAATAGTTAGTACTTACCTCAAACTGGGTTTTTAACCATGAATTTGATACAGGGCGGGTAGGATTCTGTGGAGGTAGGGTGTTTCATTTCTTCAAAACGTATAGTATCTTCTGTATTTTTATCATTACACTTTCATTAAAATATGTATCCTGAGGAGAAACTCGATTCAAATATTAACCATAAACCTAAACCGTGCGAAGAACGAACATTTCAGCTAATGTATGAAACAGTCGATATATATAGTTTTGACTCTACAATGAAATACATGGAACAGGAGAGTGGCTAAAAGACTTCCTGACAAAGATCATGATGTTGATGACTAAGAAATCGAATTCAAATAGATATGAGGACTATAGAACTATTAGTCTCATATCTCATGCAGCAAAAATTTTGCTTTGAATTCTGAACAGAAGGTTGTATGGAAGAACAAATGAAAAAGTTGAGAAGGAACAGTTCGGGTTCAGGAGAGGTAAGAGCACAAGAGATGCAATTAAATTATTGAGGGTGATCCATGAAAGGTTTATAGAGAAAGGGAAAGAGGCGTATCTTGCATTTATTGATCTAGAAAAGGCTTTTGACAGCGTGAAGTGGGAATTGTTGTTGGAAGTTCTGAAGAAGGTTGGGTAGGAATGGAAAGATCGAATACTCATAAGAAACTTATATATGAATGATCAAGTATGTGTTAGAATAGGGGAGGCAATGACGGAGGAGAGTGCACTTGGAAGGAGAATTCGACGGGAATGCTGTCTCTCGCCAACAATATTTAATATCCATCTAGAAATAAATAGTGAGAAAGAGCCTACAAAGTGAAAACGGAATTTCAGTAGGAGGCAGAATGATTAGGTGTATACAATTTGCAGATGACATAAATTATCCCTTGTAGCAGGATCTGAAGAGAAAATGAATAAGATGCTAGAGGACTTGAGAAAGGGCTCTGTAGAATATGGAATGAAAGTAAAAGTTAAAGAGACAAAAGCCATGGTGACTGGAACGAAGGTGGTGTTAAATATTGAAGTAGAAGGGGAGAAAATAGAACATATGACTAGTTTCGATACCTAGGTAGTATTCTTAATCATGATATGAAGTGTGACTGTGAAATAAAAGCAAGGATAGAAATGGTGAAAGAAGCCTTTAGGAGGAAGTAAATACTATTTTGTGGGACCTTAAATAAAGAGTTGAGAAAACCATTCATAAAATGCTTCGTGTACTGCATGCGTTAGAAACATGGACATTGCGCAAGAATAATGAAAATCGGCTAGAAGCTTTGGAGATGTGGGTGTGTAGTAGAATGGAGAGAATTAGCTCGGTCGACGGAAAACGAATAAGAAGGTCTTAGAAATGGTAAAGGAAGAAAAGAACAGTTTTAGATATTATTAAGAAAAGGCAAAGAAACTGGAAGATTGGCAAAGAAGGATTGTATCATGAATAGGGATGCGCGCGAGTCGAGATTTGAGCCTGTCTCGACTCGTCTCGAATTCGAGACGAGACGTCTCGAAATTTGAGTCGAGATCAAATATGCGAGTTAAAATATACCCACACATCAGCCAGAACATTATGATTACCTACCTAATTGTCAGTATTTCCATCTTTAGCTCGGATAACAACGGCGACGCGTCTTGGCACGGACACAATAATCCTTAGTAGTTCGCTGGAGAAAGTTGGCACCACATGTGCACACACAGGTCACCTAATTCCCGTAAATTCCGGTGAGTGGGGCGATGCGCTCTGTCGTAACGTTCAATCACATCCCAGACGTGTTCGATTGGGTTCAGATCCGGCGAGTAGGGGGGGGGGGCGAGCACATCATTTGCAACTCGCCCCTATGTTCCTCGAAGCACTCCCTTATACTCCTGTCCTTGTGACATCTTGTCTAAAAATGCCACTATCGTTGGGAAACATGGTTGTCGTGAAGGGATGTACGTAATCTGCAAGCAGTGTGCGATACGCCTCGACCGTCATAGTGCCTTGCTCGAGCTCCACTAGACACATGGATGCTCACGGGCTTGTTCGCTAGAGCATAATTAAGCAGCCGCCAGCTTGTCTCAGTCCCGCAGTACAGGTGTCAAGACGGATTCGCACCCTACCATCGTCGTAATGAAGAAGATATCGGGATTCATCAGACAATGCAATGCACTGCCACTGCTCCAAAGTCCAGTGGCGATGGTCACGTGTTCATTTCAGTCGTAGTTGCCGATGTCGTGGTGTTAACATGGATGGGTCGTCGTCTGCGAAGGCGCATAGTTAGAAGTGTTCGGTGCACTGTGTATTCAGACACACATTCACTTTGCCCAGCATTACACCCTGATGTTAGTTCCGCCACCGTTCGCTGCCTGTCCTGTTTCACCAGTCTGACTCCTCGACGTTTGGACGTCGTTTCTCTTTGGTTTCGCCACTTGTTGAAGGCACTCACCACAGCACTAATCGAACACCCAAGCCCTGTAGTTTCCGAAATTCTCATACCGAGTCTCCGGGCCAGTACAACCTGCCCTTGGTCAAACTCAGGTAGCTCGTGTGCCTTCCCCATTCTACACACGGCAGCGCTCTCACTGATACTACTGCACCATATATGTGTCTGACTAGCAGACATTCCTCGGCAGGTGGCGCTGCTATCGCCTTCACGGGTTTATATCGATACTAGGTAGATCTGGAAGCGAATAATCCAGAAGTTATGTAACCCTATTACTTTCATGGGAACGAAAACACAATAATTATAACCAGCATTTTTTAATGATAAAGGTGCCGGTATACTGGACCTCAAGTTAAAAATAGTAAAAATTTGGATGCATACCTTTCAGGGTAATAATAATAATAATAATAATAATAATAATAATAATAATAATAATAATAATAATAATAATAATAATAATAACTTTATTTTAAGTGCTATGAACAGCTCATAAGCAAAAATACAGCACTATGTTAAATTCATTATATAATCATTTTAAACAGACCAGAAATTATATAACATAAAATTACTATTAGAGCAGGATAAAGCCTTTGTCAGAAGAGTAATATATTAAAATTATAAGGTTCAAACTGATATATAAAACAAAGAAATAAAAGAAAGCTGTCAGTCTCAAAATATACGATTAAAAGAACTATGCAAATTATAGTCTCATTTAACTACCATTTAAAATAATGAAAAGACCTTACTTAAAATTTGACCTTGACATGCAGAAATCTCTTTCACTTATTGTCATATTTTAACGTAAAAGACTGGTTCTTTGAGTAAAAGATTATAACATAAAAATACACTGAATATACACAATAACAATAAAATAAAGATAAGCAGCTAGAACCCTTGTCATAAAGTTAAAACTGTTTAATTTTGTAAGAAATGCTCTGATATTTCTCCTAACATTTGTTCATTTTAAATTGTAGGACATTGTCATCCTTCTTAGTATTTCACGTTTTAAGTTTAATGCAACCAATGTCGATTGATTCCTATAAGTCGGCACTCTTATTCCTATATTTTCTAAGCAATATTCGCTACTATATTTATTTTCCAACACCATTTGAATAAATAATTTATCAGTAACTTTCCTCCTTTCCGATAGTTCTTGAAGCCCCCAAAATGTTAACCAATATTCATATTCATGTGCATAGTAATCTTTTTTCATTTTATAACATAGTAGCCTTACGAAACATTTCTGTACAGCTTCGATTTTGTTAACAAGTGTGTTGGATAGACTATTCCAGACAACTGAACCAAATTCCAATTTAGATCTAACAAGTGTCTTATATAAGTATACATACGAACTACCATTTATAAAATCAGGCCATTGATAAAATATAAAACCTATTTTTTTCCTTGCTGATTGCACAACGTCATTTATGTGATTAGCAAATTTTAATTGTCTGTCATACAAAATACCGAGATCTTTAATTTGCTGTGATTTTATACTTGCTAACAAAATATTGAGTTTTATTAGTGAATGTCATATGTTTATTTTTCTCAGAGTTGATCATTAATAAATTATTTTCACACCAATGATTTACTGTATCTAAATCTTTCTGCAGCAGATAATTATCATACTCGTTATTAACTACTCTAAAAAGCTTTATGTCATCTGCGTATAAAAGTATTTTTGAGTATTCAACTTTTGCTGGTAAATCATTGATAAATAGAGAAAAAAGAAGTGGCCCCAGGGGAGATCCCTGAGGTATCCCCTTCCCTATTTGACCTTGACTAGATTTTACATTCCCTATCTTTACTTTAAAAGTTCTATTTGATAAGTAACTTTCAAACCAATTAATATATGACAATGATAGGCCAATGTTTGATAACTTACTTAGAAGTAATTTGTGATCAATGGAATCAAAAGCCTTTGACATATCGATATATATAACATCTACCTGTAGATTACTTTTCAGTGCAAAGTATGTATAATCAGTAAAATGGATAAGATTTGTTGCAATTGATCTACCTTTATAGAAACCATGTTGCATATCACTTAATATATTCTTTACATTAAAATATAAATTATTATTATGATCATAATAATAATAATAATAATAATAATAATAATAATAATAATAATAATAATAATAATAATAATAATAATAATAATAATAATAGTAATGAGAACAATATATAGCACAATTGGCTCCTATTGTTCAGACATGAAACCCTAATTTTGTGTAGAACAGCATTTTCATAAGAATAATTGAAATATAAGGATGTACGCAGAAATTTATTTCGGAAGAATCAAAAGCATTTGGGAGTTCAAATTCAATTTGAGGATAAATTATATTAAAATTTGTAAACTTGCCCCTAGAATTAGACTAAATTTGCAGAAAAATCGGGATTTCGATGAGAGGGATCCGGTCTCCCAAATCCTACGTACGTCCCTGTTGAAATATCTCCGTTTTATAGCCTATTCCAGACTGCAATGTAAATTACAAAAAGACAGCATAATAATTTAAAACATGATTTATAGGATAAGAAATGTACTGACATGATCATTTGGCAATTTTAAAAAGGCGACTACGTTTTGTCATATCTCGAGATAACTACTCGACGTTCCTCTACACACTACACACTACAAACTTATAAGTTTAAGATCAATTAAAATGTCCATAATTCGGAAATAATTACAGCTTTCTTGTCTGTCACATCACCCAACAAATCACATGACGAACTGAATTAAAGCTTACTTAATTGCTGAAAATCCCTCACACGACGTTTTAGTGTCCCCGAAACCGAAGCCTCTTGCAAAATGTTCAGATTCACGCGATCTCTTAAGTTACCGTGGACGGAACTTCAATCTTTTCCACCTGTAAGTCAACACAAACTCGAGGGCGCGTCGAGTTTAGTTGCTTCTCAGCCCGAAAACAAACTAACCATTTAGGCACAAAGCTTGGTTTGCTAAATTGCTTTTCTCAATGTGTCTGCAAGTAACAAAAATAAGCGGGCTCGATATCTAAAGAAGTTTCTGCCAAAGTTTAATTAATGTTCTCTTTAGCATATAAAGAAACAACAGTACAATAGTTTCGATAACATCTGTGTCGTCCTTCGGTAAGTTACACTTCCCGTAAGAGGCTCAATCCTAAATTGTAAAATTGGTACGGTGGAAAGGGTAGTTCGGACTGCACCCGTGGCAAAAACAAAAGAATCGTAGTCGGCTTGTATAGATAATTGAATAAAAATTTTGAAGTATTTCTGTACCTTGAATTCACATTTCCATTTATAGTTTACTCATGTCGTGTATGCATGTGAAGGGGGGGGGGGAGACTGACTTTTGCTCATCGTCCACTCGCCTTATTGCTTTATTTATCTCAGGAATTCAACCCTCAACTTTCTACCTCTAATGGCCATTGGACTTTAGCGACAGACAAATTTGTTGGGATTATTTTTTGTGAGGCGTCAGTCTTTTCAGAAAAAAAAATCTGGTCGGTTCAGAGTAGGGATGGCCAGACGGATCCGGATCTCGGATATCCGGATCCTGGATCTATAAGATCCGGATCCGAAATTTCGGAACTTGGATCCGGATCCGGAATTTCGGATCTTGGATGCGGATCCAAAGTTTCGGATCTTGGATTCGGATCCGGAATTTCGAATCCGGAATTTTGGATCTTAGATCCGGATCCAGAATTTTGGACCTTGGATGGGGATCCGAAGTTTCGGATCTTGGATCCGGATCCGAATATCCGGTTCCTGGATCCAGATCTGAAATTTTGAAGTTCAGATTCGAACTCCTGTTTTTAATGTTTCAGGCCTTAGATTCAGACCAGAACTAAAATATCATATGTATAAAATATATATAAAATTTACTAGGTGAATTTTATCTAACTCAGTGGGAAGGCAATTCAATTTAAATGACAAGAGATTACATCAAAATCTCATTTTCACATTTTTCGGGGTTAGACTACTGTTGCGCACAACCCCTTCATTTAGTCTTTAGTATAATTTTAAACGTACTACAAGTATGCCACTTTCATCTCAAGTCAGTAGTTATATAGATCTACCTTTTGTTATATATTAATCGAGCTTGGATTAAAAGTCGATTGTTTGTGAGACCTATGATAATATTTTCAGATTGAGTTATAACGTTGAGCAACTGCATAGTAATGCTGCATATTTTCTTTGCCCCACATTGGAAATTAATGTAGTCTATCTTATACAGTCGGCTCTTATGATTAATCCAATGATCCGAACACCTGAAGCATTATGCTAAAATCATTTATGTACTTGAATTTTCGTCATTATTTTTATTTTTTATTACTAGCAAAATAAATATCATAAGCTATATTTTACATAATATATAGACGCAGATCAGTCAGTTGATTGATTAAAGTTTACCGCAGAGCTATTACATCTCTAAGACACTGGCAGTCTTAGAACAAAATCCATGGCTTTCCCATAAAATCTTAAATATCTCTATATAAAAAGGGCAAAGTCCTGAGTGACTGAGTGAGTGAGTGACAGATCACTGTACAGGCCAAATCGCCTAAGCTAGAAATTTGAAATTTGGACAGTATATAGGATCTGTGACGTAGGATACCACTAATAAAGGACTTTGGGAAATTCGACTGGGAAGGGGGAAATAGGGTGGAAAATATTTCAATAAAATGGCCGTATCTCCGAGATTCTTGACATTAGATACTTCAAATGTGGTATTTGGGTTTCTCATTGAAAATAATTTGATACTTGTTTAAGTGTTTTTTGATATTTAAATTAGAAGGAGCAGGGAAGATGTAGAAAGTAAAAAAGGGGTGGAAACTGCAATTATTGCACTTAGTATAATAATATGCCTATATCTCGGAAACCTGAAGGGTTAGAAACATGGAATTTTGGTATTTGGACCCCTCACTTAAAATAATTAGATACGTATTTCAACGTCATTTCAATACGTCTATGTGGCCCAGACGGGAAGAAAAAGGGCGGGAAGAAAATTAAGTGGGGATTACAATTATTGTATTAATATGTTCAATCCTTTAAGGTTAGAGACTTGAAATTTGGTATTTGCATTTCTCATTGAAAATAATTTTCATGTGTTTCAGTGTTTTTTGATGTTTAAGTAAAAAGGAAAAGAAGACAGATGGAAAGGAAAGAGGGTGGGGATTGTAATTATTATAATAACATGTCGATATCTGAGAACCTCTGAAGGTTAGGAGCATAGAATTTGGTATTTGGACTTTTCATTTGAAATAATTAGATATGTACTTAAGCGTTTTTTATGTATGTATTGGAAGGGAAGAAAAAGGGCGGGAAGAAAAGATTTTTATATCTCGAAATCCTGGAATGTTAGAGAAATGAAACTTGTTATTTGAACAGAAATTTGTTATTTTTGCAGGCGTATGATGTGCGAGGCCGTAGACCGAGTAAATGTGTGGGCTGCACAGTGCGTCGAGCATATGGGAGTAATGGACAAAAATAAAACAAATCATACTGAAGCTTTTATTACATGTTTATTGTGTCGCAAGGCGTTCTTTGCTCACTTAGACTGAAGCAAAGTTGTTCTTGGAGTTATCGAGCTTGACAACTGTACTGATATAGAAAATAATATCCCGTTCAGGGACGTAAAAAAATTAAGTTAGACATTTAAGGCCTTATGCAGAGTAGGTTTGACGCGTGGTTAGTGCCATACTAAAGAGTTCGGTTAACAAATGTTTTCTGCAGTACTCAGGCCTTTAGTGTGACGCTAAACATATTTCAAAACGACTCTACATACGGCCCTTCCTGTTTACGGCATTCGTAAACAAGAACCCATACGACTCAAAACTACATAACACTAAAATATAATGAAAAGCAGTGCATGAAATGACTGAAATAGTTCTAGAGGTTTTTTTAAGGTCAGCCAGTACCATCACTGTCTAAGTTATCAAATTCCACAGCGACAGAATTATGACGCTGGACAGCATTAGCAGCATCAGTTTTGAAATAACTTTCCAGATCCGTATCTGTCTTCCTTTTCTTTGCGTGAATCTGTATCTTGGAGGAGACAATAGGGTCAGATAGAAAAAGCATACGTTTCATCAGGTCTAAATAAGTATTGAAGAGAGAAGTTATAAGATGTAGCCTAGAGTGACGGAAGGCTTTGTGGAGGGCTTCTAAAGCTTCTTCCGCATAACCGACAATCCTCTAACTATTCGTCATTTCTTGGTGTATTTACTTTCACTGAAGATTCTTTGGCAGAAAAGGCAAGCTCCTCTGCCGATTTAGTCGCTACAAGAGGATCTAAGAGCCTTTTCTTTGTTTTTACTGAACACTCTGCGAACTGTTTACTGGCTCTATCGCAAGTAGAGCAAGCTACATCGTTCTTCACGTTGCTGTGATACCGAGCAGTTGTCACTGTTGAAACATAGTTCGGAAGTGTATATGCACGATCAAACCCCTCTTTATTTTTAGCTACGAAAACCGATGAAACTCTGTGCAACAACCTTCGTTTTTTGCTCAAGGTCATATTAATAACTTAGTAAATTTCTCTAAGCTGTTGTACACATCTTCCGTGACGTCTTCAACTTTATAACGACTACAAATAGCCTGCATAGTTTCCGCTTTCTTTCGACTAGCACTGGTGGTTGTTATCAATCTTTCAAAAATGTCCTTGTTTTTCATGGTGTTTTCTTTCGCAATTTCACTAACTACAGTCAATATTGCGGACACTTGCACACGCACTATTGCTGAATCCAAAGGAAATCATTAAAGAAAGATATTCCTGCAGAGATCTCAAGACATGTTTAGGCTTTTTTGAGATATTCCAAATATACCAGTAAAAAATGATTACCAATCGTTCGTCGTAAAGGAAAGAACGTACCTGTGCTATAACTGCCCACTAGTGACAAAAGGTCTCAACTTTCGCTTTGGTCTGAAACACCAGTGCGATCGCTGTGGAGATAAGGACCCAGGTCGGTCTAGTATAGTAGTTATGCATGTGAATTGTTATCTGTAAGAGAGTAATCTCGACTCGGGTTGGTCTAATGTGGTAACTTTATGCGCGCCCTCTGTGGGGTGACGGGTTGTAATCAGTTTGTGGCTAGGGATTTCTGTCTTGTGAATCATTTGTGCTTCATTCCATGCTATTTGCAAGTCAGAAGAAAATTGTTTCTTTTCTCATTTTTGTCCATTGGTCAACGCACTGTGGGCTGGGGGAAAAGCTCCCACGTACACGCACTGAAATTCGGTATATCTGGGGATACCGGAATGTTATTACATTCAATTTGATATTTGAACTGAGATTCGGTATGGTTGTAGGTTTACGAGGTGCGAGGCCGTAGGCCGATCAAATGAGATATCAGAGGGTCTAAGGGCGAATCCTCAGACATTTCTTTTTAAATTGATTATGATTAGAGGCTTTTGTGGTGCGAGGCCGTAGTAACGGGGGTCTAGTGGCGAAGCCCCCAACTAGCCGCAGTCTAGTAAGTATATAAATGTATTTGCGTAATGACTGCAAATTGCATGTATGCCTGTGGACAAAATTGCATAAGTAGCCACGAGAAATGACAATCCTTTAAAATAACAATTTTAAAAAGCCAACAAAATGTACTCTTGAATGAGTTGTATATTATGTTTGCGCAGGGACGAATCCAGAACGGACTCCTGGAGGGGGTGGATTGATTCTTAGGGGGATGGTTGGGGATGCTAGAAGTGAAAAATTACTTAGATGATCTAAAATTGCCACAAATTACTACTAAAGTACACTGTTAATGTTGCCACTGGGTAGGGGCGAACGACTTTTCGCCCTCCCCCTGGATCCGCCTATGTGTTTGCATGAATGATATAGCTCCTTATACAACCTATACAGATTTAGTAGTAGTGGATTACTAATTATAAAGATACGTGTTACTGCTCGAGGCTGCATATGGTATTTTGTATACACATACAGCTACATTAATACATCAATTTTGATACATTAATTGACATTTATAACTTTATTTTTACTACAATTCTTAATACTAACTGGGGTGGTAGGTCACAGAGAAACGTATTTTTAAAGAAAGAAAAAAAGCTCATCAAGACCAAGAAAGGAAGTTGCTCCTTAATTTGATTTGATCTATATTTTATGGGTTGTTCTATTAGCTATGGCCTAGCCCATCACGACTAGAAAATGGCCTCATTCAGTGACCACAATAACTCAGAAAGAATTAGAAAAGTAAGCAGCCTGAGCCTAATGAAGAAGCTTGGGCTTGAGACTGAGGTTTCATCCCAGCATTTGACTAGTGTTACAGAAAACAAAGGACAAATTTCCATCAGGACGACCGCTTTAAAAAAGATTTACTACCCTCTCGATCGAGTATTTCCACTAGAATCGAATCTGACAGGGAGATTGCTCTGACCAAAGTCGACAGTTTTAGTCAATCAAATTTGGAGTAATGGTGACAGATTTAGGCTCAAAAACCAAATATCAACAGAATGAAGAGAACGCAAGACTGTCACACGATCACATACCATAAGTGTCTTAAAATCTTATTTTAAGCATAGGATTGAAAATCACTTTTTCAATAATTTCGAAAACTTTGCTGATTCGGAACACCCGAATTTTCTGACACGGAGTTTCGGATCCGGATCCAAGATCCGGTTTTTCGGACTCGGATCCATAATCCGAAATTTCGGATCCGGACCCAAGATCCCAAATCTCGGATCCGGACCAGTGTCCGGATATTCGGACCCAAGTGCATCCGGATATCCGGATCCAAAAATATACGGATCTGGCCATGCCTAGTTCAGAGCGCTTATGGTTTATATTACCATGCGAAAAAGGAATGAACAAAGGGAGGCGCGAGGATGTACCAGCGAGCGAAAGACAGATATTTCTAGTCCCTTCTGGCTTCAAGAAGAAACAAAAATTTACAGCTCTTTCTATAGAAAGAAAAAAAGGGAGACGAAATAATAATACATCTGAGTTTCTATGAAACTATAGGTATATATTTACTACTTGGTATATTTGAAGCTTCTTGTCGACCCATTTTTAAGTCTGAAAAGGAAATATTCCGTTCTCATTAAAAAGGTGTCGTACCCGTACCGTTGCGTACCGTCAAAAAATCACTGATTATAACTATGCTAAATTACTATAGACTGCCAATTGCTCATTCAGAGAATTTATGAAGTTCATTTTATGGCTATTGTTTTATACAAACTAGATATAGTCTATGGATAATAGTTTTATACAAACCAGATAATCAAATATTATTATTATATTTGAAGTACAATCAAATATCACGACATTAATTATTAGTTTTAATTAACTGAATTGAGCTGAAAATTAAATCTTGATCTTGAAAGATTAACTATTAAGTTTATGCGTTTTGTATCTTTCTAAAGTAGTAAATGCTGGAATTTGTTTCAAGGCTGTTTCTGAGTGAATATTTTCTTCAAAATAATATTAAAAATTATAGGAAGATTTTCGAGATATTCGAGTCGAGTCGAGATTTTTACAAGCAGTCTCGACTTGACTCGAAAATACGAGTCGAGACATACGTTTGTCTCAACTCGTCTCGAATTTTACTAAGTGTGTCTCGACTCGTGCGCATCCCTAATCATGAAGAACGTGCTAGAGATTATCATGGCAGAAATGGTGGGAGGGAGCGGAAGATACTAAAATTAATAGATGATATCAAAACAGCAAATTTGTACGTGAAGACGAAAAGGTTGTATATATATATATATATATATATATATATATATATATATATATATATATATATATATATATATATACAACCTTTTCGATATATATATATATATATATATATATATATATATATGTGTGTGTGTGTGTGTGTGTGTGGTGCATGTGTGTATATATGTTACAGCATAACTCTCTAACGCCTGAAACAATTTCAACCAAACTTGGTATATATTTAACTTACAGTTTGGAAAACTACTGGAGAGTAAGACGCCCTAGCACCCTAGGGGGGCCTGGGGAGAGGGTGACATGTAAAAATTATGAAGAAGGAGTGATATTAGTGTCAAATCTCAGTTTTTGTGGTCACTGAGGTGAATAGTTTTACTCCCTAGGAAGCATGGGAAGAGGATGGCATGTGAAAATTATCAAGAAGAAGAGATATTACATATGTCAAATTTCAGTTTTGGGGGTCACTGAGATAGATAGTGACACTCTTAATGCCATTTAAGTTCAAAGGTTCAAGTTCACTACCCATTAGGACTGCTAGGAAGTGGAAGGCTAGGAAGCGAATACATGTAAAAGTATTCGAAAACGACCGATATTAGTGTCGAATCCATAATTTTCGGGTTTGCTGAGATGAAATCTTATACTGCCGATGTCATTAAAGTCCAAGTTCAGCACTCACTGGAATGGAAGACAAGCAATTTAGCCAACTCTTATAGTTCCCTAGTTCTTGGAAATGGTAATAGGTCCAGTCCAGCTATTAGAGCAAATTCGACAATACTTCCCTATTTATACAGGATATTAATGAATATACCGGCAGAGTGTAAAAGGTTATTTCTCACATCAAGATGACAGAAATGTTTACCATGGGGAAAAGTACATAGGTTCAGAGTTAAAGCCATAGAAAGCATAAGTTGTAGCATACATTACTTCTAACACAAGAAAACATGAAATGGCAATCTATACTGCAGTAAATGTCACACATACTATCCAAAAATGCACATTTCAGCAATTTGTAATGTATGTGCAAGGGATTCTCCATAAAACATAATTCTCAGACATGCTCCCAACAGAAGCAAGTATTGATAGCAGTGCACAGAATGCATCGACGGGAAGTCGAAAATGTTAGAGTTTGTGAGATTCACGATTTCTCGTGTTAGGAATAATCCGTACTGCGATATATTTTCATGCTTCTGTACAACCTAGTTCTGAAACTAAACCCTTTTCCCCACATACCAAAAATATGCTCGCATATTTTTTCTTATTTTCATGTGAGAAATTATCTCTTAAAATTTGTTGGTATACTTCATTAACACCCTATCTATCTACCTACCTATCTATCTATTATTATTATTATTATTATTATTATTATTAAGTATTCTGCCTTTCGGCAGGTCCTGGGACTAATGAGGATTTTTTTCAATTTTAGATTTTGGCGGTTTAGATTTTGGTATTTTAGATGTTTCTTCCACTTTTGTCGATCTTTAGCTTCCTCTTTTAACCCCCAATATTTTCTCCTATCTTTCAAATTATCGATCAGCTGTATGCTTCTTCTTCGTATTCCTCGCTTCCCTTCCATCTTTCCTTCTATGGTGGTGTGAAGAAGACAATTTCTTCGCAAGATGTATCCAATCCAATTGGCCTTTCTACGTAGGATGGTGGCTAGAAGTGTCCTCTTTTCTTCTATCCGTTTTAAAACATCTTCGTTTGTTGCACTCTCTGCCCATTTTATCTTCTCCATCTTCCTCCAACACCACATTTCGAAACTCTCCAAACATTTCCTCTCTAACTTCCGTAATGTCCAAGTCTCTGAATCATACAGTCCAATGCTCCATATATAGCACTTGACCAACTTCTTTTTAAGTACAATATTGAGCCTGCTAGTTAAGAGTGGTCTTTTCTTGTTGAATGCTTCTTTAGCTATGGCAATTCTTGACCTGATCTCTTTGGTGCAGTAAGCGCCTCTCGTCAGAATACTTCCCAGATACGGTACTTGAAATTATCGAACTCTTCAAGTTCTCTTTGTCTACTCTGATCCGTAAGGGCGTGTTTCCACGAGATATTCTCATGACTTTCGATGTTAATTTCCATTCCATACAGCTTTCCAGTGTCAACTATTTTGTCAATCATCTCCTGTAGTCCTCCTTCGGTTTTAGCTATTATAACCGTATCATCTGCATACCTGATCTTGTTAATGATCTGCCCTCCAATCTCGAAATCTCCAATTCCCATTAATGCTTTCTTCATTAAATATTCACTGTAAATGTTGAATAATTGGGGCGACAAACTACATCCTTTTCTGACTCCTCTTCCAATCTCCACACTATTGGTTTCTCCTTCATTCAAGCGCAGCTTCACTCGCTGTCCTGTGTACAGGTTTTGAATGAGTCGTCGATCTCTCCAGTTGCCTCCGATTTCTTTAAGTATTTTCAGAAGTTTCGTCCAATTGACTCGGTCGAAAGCTTTTCGCCAGTCGATGAAGCACAAACACAACCCTTCCTTTACATCAAGAATTCTTTCTGATATAATTCTCGTCAATCCAATAGCATCTCTGGTGCCTTTTCCTTTCCGGAATCCAAATTGATCTTTTTTTAACCTCTCATCTATCTTACGTTCCAGCCGTCTATTCAGTATGCGTGCAATGATCTTTCCAGTATGGGAAATCAGGCTAATGGTTCTGTGATCACTGCACTTCTTTGCTTGTTTTTTCTTGGGCAATGCAATAATTGCAACATCAAGAAAATCCTTTGGCTATTCTCCACTCAGGTAGATCTTGTTAATAAGTGAAGTCAGTACTTTCATTGCGTTGTCTCCTAATCCCTTGAGCAAATCGACTGGTATGTCGTCTTCTCCAGTGGCCTTTCTCCTTCGCATGTCTTTGATTGCTTATACTACTTCACTTTTCAATATACTGGGCCCTTTTTCATCATCATCCACCACTTCCTCTACTTCGATCGCAATATCTTTGGGGTGGTTCTTCTGATCATACAGATCTTTTATGTATTCCTCCCAAATTCTAAGAATTCTTTGATGGTCAGTGGTTACATTACCTTCTTGATCTTCGATGCCGAACGTTCGTATGCTTTTGCCTGCTTTCCCTCCTAATTCTTGTGCTCTCTGGTACATCAGATCATATCTGCCGCGCCGTTGAAGTTCCATTATTTCTTCACATATCTGTTCCATGTACTTTTCTTTTGATTTGTCTGTCTCTCCTCTCAATTCATTATTCTTCTGTATTCATTGATGTCCGTGTTCTTCGCCCTTCTGCGTTCTTCCATCTTCTTAAGCATTGCTTAAGTTATCCATGGTTTTCTCGGTGCTCTTTCCATCCTGCCAATGTTATTGTGGAGTGTGTCAAGTAGAATCTGTTTAACTTTTCCCCAACTATTCTCTATATTGCCAATCAAATCACATAGCCCATTGTACAGATTTTTTTTTCAATTTCTTCCTTCACATCATCGTCGATATTTCTTAGTCGCTCCAAGTTCCATTTTCGATTTCTCTTCCCAATTTTCTTGATCGACTTTAACCAGGTTTGCACTTCCGCCACCAGGAGATTGTGATACGAATCAATGTCCGCTCCTGGCAGTGTCTTCACGTCTCGTACACTATTCCTGAAATGTTGCTTCACAAGAATGTAATCGATTTGGTAGCGTTTCGTATCTCCTAGACTTTTCCACGTGTACAGCTTGTTTTTTCTTTTCTTAAACCACGTGTTCATGACCACCAGATCATGTTTCCTACAGAAATAGATAAGCATTTGACCTCGTTCGTTTCTTCTACTTAGTCCAAACGTTCCCACTACCTTATTCTCAGTTCCTTCTCCTACTACGCTGTTGAAGTCTATAATTACTACGGCGTTGACCCTACCTCTTCCTTCCTGATGCAATATGTCACTAATCTGATCATACATTACTTCTACTTCATTATCATCATGGTCGGTTGTTGGCATATACACTTGTATTATCACAATATCCACTGGTTTTGCATGTAGGTTTACAAACATCAAGCGGTCACTGCAGTATTCCACTTTGGTTACACTTCTTGCTACTTCGTTCTTCATTGCTATCGCGACAACTTCTCGCCCTTATCGCCACCCGAATAGTATATTCTGTAATTTCCCGATATTATCTCATCTTTCCTTGGCCATCTCACTTAACTCAAGCCCACTATGTCCACTTTACATTTGTTCATTTCCACTTTTAAATCTTCAAGTTTCCCTCACGTCGTAGAGGCCATACGTTCCAGGTTCCTATGCAGAAATTAAAGTTATTATTTTCTCCTCTGATGATTCTTCCCGGAGCAGTCCCCACCCGGAGATCCGAACGGGGGACTATTTTACCTCCGGAATTTTTTAGCTCAGGAAGAACCATCATATTTATTTATTCTCCTCCTTCGTCCCTTCTGTGAAAAAGATAATGTGGTAGTATTCCCATTTCCTTTTTACATCTCCATGCCGTTGACCATCTAGTGGTTCATCCGCCTTTAGGACAGTTTCCCCTCCTAAGGACAACAAGGTGCCCTGACCTCCACCCGCTCATCCGCCCTCCGAGAAGGCCATTGGCACTTGGTAGAAGCTGACGCCTTATCCCGGGAGTCGGTCGGTTCCCACCGCCAAAGACGTTGCCCGCTTTCTCCCGCGATTTAAATATCTATCTAGGATCTATTTATCTATATGGACCATTTATCATCAAACGCATTTGTTGTGACTTTTAATTTGAACTGTGATAGGGTCTGAAATTTTGTGCGTAACAAATATTGGTATGCTCTGCAATACCACCAGATTAACAGCGTTTGCAACTTAGCAAAAGGTGTTTTTTCAATAATATTATGTTATGATTATTACGTATTTCAAATATACATATTAAACAAAAACTTACAATACCAACTTTATTATTTAGTGTTACAAACTAAGGACGTTACATTTCACAAACTTTGGAGACCTCTACAACAGTAATAATACGGTTTCTAAAGGTTTTATTTCGAAAACGTGTTTAGGTAAGTATCACATTCAATCACACAAATTTTGAATAATGCTGTAAAGATCATATGCTGTTTACTATCACAAAAAGTTACGATTGAATAACGCTCAGCCAACGATTGGATTTCGTGGCAAAAGAAGTCTGGAATCTACGATGCAAAATATTCCTCAATTTCCTTTTCTCCCAATAAATGCTCGACATTCAGGAAGAGGTGGTACTCGATGGGAGATACATAAGGAGAATACGGTGGATAAGAGAAGTTTCCACGTTGTAATTGAGTATCGAATCGTCCCGTATATGTACAGTCGAAGTTCAAATGAATGTAATATAGCAGATTATGCACTTGACTAAACAACATGTATCAATTTATTTAAAAAAAAAAAAAAAAGAAACTAGCGCTCCTTTATATTACCGACAATCTGGCTCATATTGGCAATTCGTCCAAAGATATTAGGAAAACGAAATACAGGAAGCTAGTATATTATTTTGCTTAATAGCGAGCGTAAAATACACATAGGGATATTATTTTATCCAACACTTGAATACTGTACACTAGTAAACTTATATATATATATATATATATATATATATATATATATATATATATATATATATATATATATATATATATATATATATATGTGTGTGTGTGTGTGTATTCTCGTTGAAACATTTTAAAACTAGCATCTTTACTGAAACCTATTTTGCTGCAGTACTGACCATTATATACTGCTCTAGTCTTCCTAACCGGAACTAACATTTAAGGTGTATGTTGTTGCTATTCTAGATGCTTCATATTTCCTTGGAAACATTATAAAAAATTAGAAAATGTCGGTTTGAAAAATAGGAGCTTCATATTTCCTTGGAAACATTAAAAAAAATTAGAAAATGTCGGTTTGAAAAATAGGATAGTCTTTTTAACTTTTCAATTCTTGATTGTTCAATATGAGTATCGCTATCGATTATAATTTTCTTTGAGCGTAATTGACCTTAGTTTTGGCTTGATTCAATAATTTTTGAAGAAATTCTCTCGCCGGATCAGCCAGTATTTTGAGATGTAATCCATGTTGTATTTCCTTCTCAATTGAAGACCACAGGGGAAAAAGAGGTAAGTCAAGAAATGGTCGAAAATGTGTTAACAGCAGAATTATGTAGCCTGAAGCATGGATTAAATCCCACAGTAAGAAGATTGGTAACTAAAAAAATTAAATGCTAAAAATTTCCCATAAAAAAAGGAGGAGATAAGTCAGTGGAAAACAGGGCAATTGTGTAAAGTTATAAAAAAAACCTGATTTGCCTCCTTTTCCTTGTAGTCTTCAATTTTTACAATCTTTATATAACTAGACTGGTGAATTGCACTGACTTCCTGATAAATATTATGGACAACTTCGATATAAACTTCTTAGATATTGCTATCCTAGTGTAAAATATTGATAACTACCAAGCTTAGATCTTTACTGAATCCAATGCTTTTCTGTAGTCAATGAACCCATCACAAGGTTAATTAATACCCATTCGAACTATCCGCGAGTATATGTGTATGATTAATTTAATTTAGGTATGTACAGGGTGTGATTGAAAAGTACCGGAACTTTTCCCTCCGCGCGGCTCCCTGGCGTTCGAAAAATGTGAGAGGTGGGGGAAAATGTGCGCATGACCGTCCTCTTTCAAGCGGAACTTGGCCCAGTGTGCTGCGAGCAGCGGTTGAGAAAGCATCGCTGTCCGCGCGAACGTCGTTTTGGTCGTTGGTCACGTTTTTTGAGCGCCGAAAATGGAGTCAAAGATTGACCAACGCTACGCCATCAAGTTTTGTGTCAAACTAAAAAAGACGTTCACCGAGACCCAGGACCTGCTCAAGGAAGCCTTTGGGGAAGATGTGCTGTCCCGTACTCGGATCTTTGAGTGGCACAAGGCCTTCAGGGAAGGCCGAGAGGACGCCGATGACGAACCACGCTCTGGGAAGCCGTCGACGTCGAAAACCGATGAAAACGTCGACCAAGTTCGCAAAGACCTGAACCTGGACCGTCTGACAACCCTCCGGGAGATCAGCGAAGAACTTAATTTGACATACTATGCAGTGCAAAAAATTGTGACTGAAGAATTGAACATGCGGAAGGTGTGTGCCAAACTGGTCCCCAAGGTGTTGACCGAGGAGCAAAAAGAACTGCGAGTGAAAATGAGTCGTGAAGTGCTGGATTGTGGGAAGCCGACGAAGAGTTATTAGACAGTGTGATCAGTGGTGATGAAACATGGTGCTACGAGTATGACCCCTCGGTGAACTTGATGGCGTAGCGTTGATCAATCTTTGACTCCATTTTCGGCGCTCAAAAAACGTGACCGACGACCAAAACGACGTTCGCGCGGACAGCGATGCTTTCTCAACCGCTGCTCGCAGCGCACTGGGCCAAGTTCCGCTTGAAAGAGGAAGGTCCCGCGCACATTTTCCCCCACCCCTCACATTTTTCAAACGCCAGGGAGCCGCGCGGTGGGAAAAGTTCCGGTACTTTTCAATCACACCCTGTATATTTCTAAACCTACATGTTATTTTGGTTAGACAAGGTCTCTTTCTCTTATTAGTGAATCACTACTTTCATGAATATATTGTAAATTTCCATATGAATTTATTAGGTTATTATTAGGCCATCTTTCTGCTCTTTGTGCAGAAATACCATTATGAGTCTTATCCACTTCTCACAAATTTTACATTTTCGTTGACATTAGAAATATACTATCTGAAATTCCCATTCTTCCCACGGGGAGAATAAGTTTATGGGAAATGTTTGAACCCCCTTCCTCCCTTCCTCCTTAGAACATTTATTTCAATGAAAGTGTAATGATAAAAATTATTCTTATTCTTCTTATTATTATTGTATATTTTCAGTGTGCTATCTTATTGAAATATAAAACTTAAAAGTGCGTGAAGTTAGAATCATAGGTTGTTGGAAATGAATCAATAAAGTATTCACAAGGAACCAAAAGTTGTTTTTCTCTCAAAAGCTCATTTCTTTTAGTTTGCGCTTCTGTAAATGTGAGTAATTAAAAGAACAATTTTTTATTATTTGACACTTCATGATTACGCTTCAGTGCTGAGGAAGGCCGTTGATGTGGATAATGAATGAAATGTTTGAATGAAGAAAGTAGAAGGAAACGGAAGTACTCTGAGAAGATCCTGGTGTTTGTCCACCATAGCTCGAAGAAAATATTAAACTCAGATATTCGCAACTGTTCACACCCAGTTAGGCAAATGAAAGTAACGAGCTGGATGATTAATCTTAGTTATTTTTATTAAATTTAAGGTGTAGACAAAATTTAGTTTTTCTTTAACTTCTTTTTCAAACATTCTTCATTTACTGTATTAACAACTTTAATATACGTATAAGATTCGAACCCTCATTTTGAGGGAAAGGTGGATAGGGTTTTAAAGCCGAAATCCTACATTTACGCAAACAAAGTTTTAATTCTGATTTACCATAAAATTAAGGCTGTAGGAGTCAGAATACCAGTCACACGTGATTAGCCACAGTCATACGTCAAGTGAAGTTTTGTAAGAAGTCTAAGGAGGTGTGCATTTTATTCTTAAATCAAATGTTCCTGACAAAAGTCAAATTTAAACCGACAGGGACACAAATGATTTAAGAAACAATTTTTCCTCAAGGACATGAAATATCTAAGACTTTATTTGATATTTTGCATATGAAGTATGTCCACAAACACCGTGCAAAAATCAGTTAACAAATAGGTTTTCGGTTTTTAGGTGATGCGATGACAGAAGAATGGTCGACGCACCACATGAAAGCTTTCCTCAGTTCAATTTTTTCTGTATTTTTATAAATAATTTAAATGTTTATGTCTTTAAAAACTTCCCTACATGAATTGTAATTCACTGTAGAGTGAAAAAGATGTCTTGTTTATAACCAAAATTGTTACAAATGTATTCTTTAGAGAAATAAATTCAGGAGATGTGTATTTGTTATGTACAGAAACTGCAAGCAGCAAACGTCCATCCAATATTTCTTCTACAGAATATCTTACTGGACTGTCTTTTTTTTCTTATATGAGAATTCGATACCTAAGGGAAATAACAGTCAACGCGATGTAATACATTTTAATGAACAAATTATTACTCTATTTCCTTTGAAAGTTACTGTATCACTTTCCACACATAAAGGAAAACATCAATCACAAAATGAAATCTACAATTTGTTGACTGGAAGTAGCAAGCAGTAAAAATAGTAGTTAAAGAAAAACTAGCTTTCTTGTAAACTTAATCATTTTTTTTTTTTTTTTGTTTTCACTGATGAAATTTAAAAATTTGCTTGAGTTCATGTGATAACAAGGAATGAGGAGAATTAGAATGTACTACAAAATACTCCTTTGTTTAGGGTGAAATTTCTCCTGATTAGCTGCTACTTCCAATCGAGAATAAATCATTCTGTGATAAACTAACAAGAGCTTTAAATAATAAAATTAGTGAAGATCATTGAATAGGTTAACAAATAGATATAGAAAGTAATATTAGCAACTATTATGTATGAGGGTTGTCCTTAAAGTACATAACAATTGGGTATATTGTAAAGGTTGGTTGTAGTCAAATTTATGATAAGATAAAATTGACCTTGATTCCTGTATATACTGGTTGACAATTGCTACGAATGAAAGACATTTAAAGTCATAAGTTCTGAAGTTCTGAAACGTGGATATGAAGGGGCAAAAATATATCAGTAATATGGGTACTAATGATCTATTATATCCCATGCTAAACAGAGTCAGAAGCTTGCACTCAAAAAACACGGCTAAGGATGACGGCCGCTGTTGCGAGTACAATACTGTAGTGCAAGCTAATTGGATTGTTGGAAAATCGCGCAAAGAGTTCATCTTAGTGATTATGATCGTTGAAAAGCTGTTGATTGTCTTGAAGCAGGTCAAAGTGTTACAGAGGTTGCACGTGTGATAATAGTAGCACAAGGCGTTATTTCCCGACGAAAGAAAAGCTGCTATAATCAGAGGAACGGCTGTACGCGTGCATGGTGGAGGTCGTGGTAGGAGTACAACAGCTTGACAGAACAGCTACATTACGTAGTGGGCCAGAAGGAATAGACGTGCCACTCCTGCGCGAATTGCTAGTGTGTTTGTGTTCGTGTGTCCCCCCGAACAATTTCCCGACGGCTCAATAGTGCGTGTTGTATGCGCTTAAGTCTGTTAAGTGTGTTCCAATATTGCCCACCTACTGCCGTGTCAGATTACAGTGGAGTATGGTATATCGTGATTGTGACGAGAGGAACTGGGCAAATGTTAGGTTTTCGGATGAGTCACGGTTCTGTGTGTCCAGTTATTCTGGCTATCAATTGGTGTGACGAAAACAAGGAACACGTTACCATTCACCGAACATCCATGTATGGTAGCAGTGATCTTATGGTATAGGCGGGCATTATGAAAAATGGACAAACACCACTTCACATTTTTGCAGGTGGATCTATGACCGAAGAATGGTTTGTAATGAGACCCTGACAGGATATGTTTGTCTTTTTAGTGGTGCCCACCCAGAATTCGTGTTTATGGATGACAACGCACGTCTACACAGAGCGTGAGAATATTTACCGCATGGACTGGCCACCGAATTCTCCTGATCTCATTCTCATTGAGCGTGTCTGGATGCTCTTGGATGACGAGTTGCACAGAAAGATCCACCACATATGACCCTTCATGACATAAAAACTGCCCTAAGAGAAGAATGAGACAACATACCCATGTCACTGACTGGTTTGCTTCGAGCTCATCTCTGTTCATGACACCTGACATTTCACATCATTACTCCATAGTGCTCTCCGTGTATTTCTTTTCTTCTTTTCACATCCTGTTCCTTTCCGCGGCGACAAATTCCTGCCATATTTTATCAATAAAGCTTGTAGAATATGTGTACTCATTTGTTTGTCACTTACTGCACCCTATGTCACAAAACATTATTGCTGAAAATGTGTCTCATCCCTAGCAATTGTCAAGCAGTGTATGAGTATGTGCTAATTTGCCTAAAACTCTCGCTAAATCTGAATAAATTAATATGTAAATTTCGCTTGTCTAACAAGGCTGTGCTTTGATTATATTATGATTTGTTCCAGGATGTGATATACTTGTAATGTATAGTGAGCTAAGTCATGGAATGCTGAAGTTAACGCCATGGGGCTCGAAGTACATGTCTTCAAGTCTAAAATAGTGGTTTCCCATAGATCGAAAATAAATTTAAAGTAATATTACTAATAATATAAAGATCTCGGTGTACTGCTCTTCCTCCAAAACGGTGTAACAGGATGCTGGAAAAAAATAGGTGCTTAGTTATTTCGAACTTTAAATATAGAAATCACACGATAATTTCAAGATACGCCCTACTACTAATCTAGTACTTATGGTATTGGCTGTGCTCATTATTTTATAAAAATCCCATATATATATATATATATATATATATATATATATATATATATAGATATAGATATAGATATAGATAGATAGATAGATAGATAGATAGATAGATAGATAGATAGATATATAGATATATATAAATCAGAAAAGGCAATTAAATTTAGGAATGTTAGAAAAAAGTCTTTTTAATAGAAAATGTTTTCGTAACCCCATTCTGCAATACTAATTACAATTTGATTACAATGTTTAATTAGATTTCACTCACGAAATCTGAAGATTTCGGCTTCCAGTATTATTATTATTATTATTATTATTATTATTATTATTATTATTATTATTATTATTATTATTATTATTATTATTATTATTAATAATAATAATAATAATAATATTCCAAAATCAAAGCATTTCCACCGAAACAGTATTTTAACAGTTTTTGGACTGTTACTGTTGGAAAATCTAGAATTTATATCAAACACGCAAGAGAATTAATTTAATGTTTTTAGGGTTACTTATCTATACAAAACAGAACAGTAGCAAGCAATTATCGTTTGAGCAAACATAAAAGTATTTTATCAAGAATATATGTTATCAATGAAGAAGAATTTTAAAAAGAAAGTGTCTAAATGGAAGGTGGATAAGTTAACGAAAGACGATTAGGTAGTTATGAATTGATTTAAAAGTCATGAGTTACTAGCAAAATTAGAACAATCAAAAACATAGGGAAGGAGATAGAACATACCTGCACTGTTAACCTTAATATTCACATATTTGCCCATATAGTAACTATGTGAGTAACTATACATATTCAACACTAAAAATATTCCTCAATCATATCAAAAAGACACTCAACAATTTCGATAATATCTAACAATAACCATATACTGGATATTTTATACACTTTGACACATACACATAATATTCATACTGGTAATCAGGGAAGTTATTTGAGTATTTGGCCATTTACTCCATGGAATGTCGACATCTGAATTTAAGATTTTTTAAAAGATTATTCATTCCTTAATCATCATCATCTTTATTTTATAATGGTTCTTTCTCGAAGGATTTTCATTAATTTTAGGTTCCTGATTTAGCTTAATCTAATGTCAGGCACATTGTAGTTAATAATTTCATGCTCTAGTATTCCATTGTACATAATGCTGTATCAGTTGGTCTATATTACGTAACAACGCCTACTAAAATATTCTTGCCATTATATCCTTATTGGGTATCCAAGGATTAATAGTTTCGCAACTATACTCTTTCTTATATACTCTTAAAACATCGAGTATATTATTCTCATACTAATATTTAATAGAAACCATGATGCTGCAATTCAATATTATTAGCGTTGTCCTGTAACAGGAGGACCCCTTAGTGATTCAGAAGTGCTGGTTCCAGAGTTTTGAATTTTTCTTGAACACGGCTCAACTTCTGACAGTACACAGTCACATTGATGCTCTGACCAGCTGGTAGCAGTTCCCGATGCACGATACCGCGAGCAGTCCACCAAACACACAGGAGGACCTTCTTCTGTTGCAATGCTGATTTCAGTTGTTTTGGACCGATTCATGGGATGCTAACTAATGATGACGGCGCCGTGGAGATTCGTGCAGGTCCCACTTCTCATCACATGTCAACAACCTGTCCAGAAATGATTTCTTCCTCAGACCATACAGCAAAAAAACACGGGTGTTTGGTCACGTTGCCTTCTGACCTGGAGTCAAGTCATGTTGGACCCATCGATCCAAGTTGTAGTGCTTCCCAAGTTGATGGAGGTGCTGCCAAATAGTTTTTCCACTCACACTGAATTGTAGTCCCAGTTCCTCACATGTCTGGCGACTGGTCGCCTCAATTTCTGCTTGACGATCTTCATTTTGTACATGCGTTGGTCTTAGGACAAGTAGTGCGTCTTAGAGTTTTTCGTCACCATCCTTAAACTTGTTAAACCACCACTGCACTGTCCGCGTAGTCACGAGACCCTTGCCAAGGGCCTGGCATATCTTCGGCCCCGCTGCAGCGACGTTTGATACCAGTTTGTACTCGTACAGCATACACGCCCTTATGACGCTCCGTGGAGGTCCCATGTTCACCCTGCCCTTATGCAAGTTCACAGTGTAACAACTGCCAGAACCAGATAGTATCTTTATATACCGACACAAACAACTGACCTTCGCCTTATCTCCATTCGCAATTAACTCATGGTGTGAGGGCCAATTGAACACAGACCTCCACAAAAAACGACAGAACTTTCTTGGTTACTTCTATATCTTGAAAATGATAAACACATTTGTGATATCTTTAATGCATCATTCAGTCTTTTTCATCACACTGTTCATGAACTGATTGAATTTTTATACTCACTCGGACAACTATACATCGGAGTGCACAAGAAACCGCGATTCTTACATTTTTATTTCAAACTTATATACTCAAGTTTCTGACAGCTACACAAAATAATCTCTAAAGAAGCCTTGGGAATATCTTCGAGTGTTTTCAAAACCGGCTTCAGAATTTGGTCCTCCAAGTACCATTGGGAGTCTTGTGGCCTTGGTAGATCAATCTCGCATTTATCAGCATTTCCCAAATTGCTGTTTGGTAAGGGGATCTTTTTTTATGTTGTTTCAGATCATCACTAGCTGGAGGTAATTTCTCCACAGTGCCTTTTTCTAAAAGTAGTAGCCTAGCTTCATCGCAGAACTTCGCATTAACCTTGAGGAGCTTTGTGAAAAAGTTCTAAGATTCAATAGCACTTGCTGATCAAGGAATGTGTCCTAAGGAAAATAAAAGGCCACAGTTTTCTGACATGAGTAAGTAGACAGTTCTTAATCTTTGAAGTTACAACTGGATATCATGTTATGTCGTATACAAGTGGAGCGTGATAAGTCATTACCTCTCTTCTCACTCACAGATAACTGGTGGCAAAGATGGTGAACTTGTCTTTGAAATAACACCATCATGTATATACAATTCTTTAGAGGAAATTCTGTTATAATGATGTATCAACAGCAGGAATACATCGGTGTCTCTAGTCATCACAACAATTCTTTCTGAATTATAATTCATGGTATGAAGTATCATTCTAGAAGTTGTTTCTTCATGCCCCCTTCAAGATTTTGAACATCGATCTCGTAGTTTGACTTCACAGTCTTCTGATCTTTAAAACTACCGGAAAAAACAAGAGAATTCTAAAGGTGATAATTCCAGCAATGCATTATATGGTCTACTTACTCAGAGAACTATGATCCTTTATTTTCCCTATGACAGATTCCTTTATCAGCAAACGCCATTGAATCTGCAGAACTGCTTTTCACAAAGCTTCTCAAGTTAATGTGAAGTTCTGTGATGGATCTAGGCTCCTACTATTAGGAAAATGCAGCATGAAGAGATTACCTCTTGAAAGAAAACGTTAAAAAAAAAAACGAAGAAAACAAGTAATAATAATGTGCAATGTACTGGAGAGAAGTCGCTAAAATTAATTCTCTTTAACGAGGACGATTACGAAACATCACCTACTGATTGAAATCCGGATTATTTTCCAATAAAGTAAATTCCAATAAACTTTCTTGTTATTGTTGATTATTCCATATCGGACTCCCGAAGAAAACTCATCTAAACAACTTATTGACCGTGCCAATAGCGACTACTCTCAATCATGACTCCGTTTTCTTTCATTTAGAAATAGAAAAGAAAGAGAAGAAAGTAGAAGGGTAAAAGAAGGAGGTAGGAAAAGAAGAAAGAAAAGAAATAGGGTATTTTAATAAGAAACAGATTACTGGATAATTCCGGAAATATAGTAAGAAGTCGAGAAAGTCGTTGAAAGATGAATCATTCTAAATGTTATTAACGACTAATCAATTTCGGAATGCTTCGGAATAGACACATGTTCCCTCATATCACCCAGACCTAGCTCCAGGCACCACGATCATGGGGTTGCCCAGACCTAGACCTGGAAATGAGAAAAGTGAAATTTAATTCTTTGTACTGTTACTCTAACCGGTGATTGATAACCATCCAGCATCTGAACTCTGTTCTCTAGGATCGACCACACATATGAATTAGCCAAGAAGAGAGAGAGAAAAAAGAAAAATCAAACTTATAAACTCAATATAAATTGATGTATCGTATCAATAAGAGTCTCAACTTCCTGGAAGAAAGATGTCGTATTTAGGCTCATCCTGCTATTTTTGCTTCACTCCTCGAGCCGATTTAAACCATTAGTAGCGGTCCTTCATGACCTAGGTTATTTACCTTAACATATATAGTAAAACATGACACATATATTACAGATGTTAACATGACAAACGATATCACTAAAATTACTTAAATTAAATCTATCATGCATTCACTCGCTCACTCACTCAGGACAGTGTATGTATGTTAAAGGAAAGTAACTAACTACAAAGATACAAATAATTTATTACATTAATAGTGAAAAGAGAAGACAAAACAAATAATTACAAAGAAGATCTTAAAAGCACAAGTTCTTGGTTATATATCAATAGAATACATAAAGTTATACTCTAGTAAATTTCTTATATATTCAATCATCTTGACAAATGGAAAGGAAAAAAAAAAAATAATTACATGTATCATATCTTAGGCATGCTAAAGCAAAATTATGATTTGCGACATACGCAAAGGAGACACTTATTTCACTTGAAAAAAAAATATGAACAAAGAGGAAAGAAAGGAAAAAAAAACTTTTAGGTGTATTAAACTTATATGAGTCTCTACCTCACATTGGGCAATAAAATATTCATGATTTTGAACGTTCAAATCACAAATCACGCACTACTCGTAGTGTCCAAAACATTCCGCTCCATTTAACTTAGTTTGTGTTTATTTATATATCTATATATATCTAACTATTGGTTTACAAAGACCATTCATCGTCTATATTTGGTTTGTAACTCTTAACAGTTTATGTCTGCAATCGCACACTACGACGCTTTACCCATTTAGGGATTTTGAGAGAATAACTTTCACTAGAGGATGTTTCTCCTCTTAGACGATCCATTTCCAAACTTATTATTTGAATAGTTTTAAGTTATTTATTTAACACTGGGACACGTCATGAGACCTTTCTTTAGGATCACTTTCGTATATATGTATATATGATTCGGATTTTAAAAACGATCTCCCGCAGGTGTACGGAGTATGAAGGTTTAAATTGAGGATAAAAAAAAACTGGTCAAGTCACAGGATACATATGCAGGTGAGAAGGATTCAAGGTACACTTTCCACAATGGTTTTTGGTTAGTAGTTCAGGGATAATATTCGTTATGATGTGAGCTACGTTTAGACCTGCCGTTACTTTCCAATACATGCCATTACATAATTACATAAGGTATCATTTACATTTATTCAAAAGAAAAGGAAAATTACTTAAGTGCACGGCGGTATTCTTAACAAAATCTACATTCTTACATTCGTCGGAGAACTTACTGGTAAACTATAGCAACCAACACACGTTTAGGGGGACAGACACGAGCGCTCTTACATATATTCATATAATATATTTAATATCATACTTTCACTTTAAAATCATATTCACATACTGAGTACATATACATTTCGACGTATTCATTTCTCTCTCTATATATATATATATTTATATTCAATAAATGCGCACACATTTAAATTAATCACCCCAATAATAAAATTTTGACAAGGTTGCAAACATTGTCCAAAAACAAATGACTTCCGACATTACATATGAAAAAGAAAATCGCTTTTCTACCTGATACTGCGCATCTATAAATTTTTCACTTTTATATAATCAATTCGTGCTTAAATCATGAAGAAAAAAAAACTTTGTGAGGCAGGCACGTAACACAGAGCATTTCTAAAGATATAACTAGATAAACCAAAGTACAATTTCTGGGCCCAGGTTAACTACAAGGTAATCGAAAACCAAAACAGAAAGGAAAGTGACCAACGGATTACAAAAAAAAAAAAAAAACTTAAGAGGAACGACGGTGAAAGAACGTAATCGAAGTGTCGTCAAATACTAAGTCTTTGTTCATTTCAGCGATAGGTCAAAATGTGATGGAGGACCCAATCATTATCTACTCCATTCATGAATCGTGTCTTGCAACGTCTCAGCTGGTAATTTCAGATCAGAGTTGTACGTTAAATAAATCGTAAGCGACAAGTTCAAAATCGGGGGAGGGGGGGAAGGTTGAAAATAAAAAAAACTTGAAGAAATGAAGACAGAGAGAGAGATAGAGAAGAAGGAAGACGAAGAATAGGGGCGCCAAAGACTTAAGTGAGAAATAACTAACGCTACAAAGATAGAAGTCGAATTTCGCTCTCAACAAATCCATAGCCAAAATATTCTTAACATGCCAAGAGGGTAGTCTACTCAAATACGTAGACTCAAAGGGGCGCCCTGCTGCCAAGGATGCAAGTTCTGTGTCCATGAGATCCCAATCCCACAAGAGTTTGGTTGTAAGATTGAAATCTGAGCCCCGTATCCGGCCCAAACCAGCAGGATAAAAGGAGAGGGGGAAGGGACCAGGTAACTGCGTCCCCAATTTTGAAATCTCTAAGTAAAAAAAATATTTGACCCCTTAGAAAAACTAAGAAGGTTCGAGGACAGTAATGAAACTAGAATAGAAGTATTATCTAAGATATCCCTAACTAATGATTTGCCGAAATAAAAAAAAATTAAATAAACTGGATTTTGGATCGGTGATTTCTATTGCCAAACTTCACCGATAGCTCCCCTTCGCAGAATGTGCTAAATTCTGAGGCATCGATTAATTTCCATCACTATCTAGTTTGAAAACTAAGAAAAGAAAACGAAAGTATTCAAGAGGGGAGAGGTCGATGCCCGGGTACGGTATAATAAATTTCAATAATTAATTGTTTTGATTCTGTAACCCTATCAAAACCGTCGCCTCCATGAACATTGTAAGCTAGCCTGAGTAGGTAACGTGAAGAGAAAAAAAATCTCACGGAGTGGTACATTCTATTTTTAAAACCGACCAGAAGATATGATTCACTACAGCCCTGTTGTATAACTACTATTGTCTTTTCATAATTTATTATTCAATATGTCTAGTCAGCGATTATATGATGCTACCCATTCTATCAGATGGTATTACTATGGTTGATTATTATTATAACACATAAAACTACAAAGCATTACCATAGTCCGAATATATATCGCCCTCCTGTCCGCGTGATCTTATGGTGCAGGGGTCAGAACCTGAGATGTTTGTAGCTACACGTATCTATTCAATATCTATATATCAACACGCGGCGAAGTATTCACTGGGCTACTATATATATATATATTTAACTATATGGGTGTCCTATCTTCTATATTCATTTACTACAATATTCATATACTTTCATATTCATATTCATATTAATATTCATATAATATTCATATCATCATCTTTTTCATTTACTACGACGCTATATTTTACAAACACCCTGTTTCCTCTATCTACGCCCAGCCTATATACACATTTCATCATAACACTTTAAAATCTATAGTCACTACAAACATTTCCCATTCCGACCACCGCACGACAACCTCACTCGAACTCAAGACTCTTTCACCACACACACAATACTATGTAATACTCGGTAGCTTTATTAAGAAGAAAGAAAAAAAAACCTACGTATGTTCACTGAAAATAGAATTATCTGCGATAATGTTTAATGTTTATGAAATTCTGCGAAGTCATTTCCCATTCCGACCACCGCACGACAACCTCACTCGAACTCAAGACTCTTTCACCACACACACAATACTATGTAATACTCGGTAGCTTTATTAAGAAGAAAGAAAAAAAACCTACGTATGTTCACTGAAAATAGAATTATCTGCGATAATGTTTAATGTTTATGAAATTCTGCAGCAACAATGAACTTCTGCAGCCACGAAGAAAAAATGGACATTTATTATAATTTCAAAGCGAAGAACTAGCATCATATCGCCCGACTTCTGTTAAAAATTTACGTGTTGTTTATTTACTTAAATATTTCGATTTCTAGACTAAGCAGAATGTTGTAATTTTCAGAATATATTAATTTTGGGTCACTTGACCTAACTGTACATTCATATGGGCTGTGAATTATACCTTCTAGGTTTTATTTCGGAAAGAAAGGTCAATTTCATGAAAACTAAATCACTAAGCACCTCGACAGAAGAATGGCGGTTAGTACTGACTTTTGACACTAGGGCTAGCGACGATATAATCAACCCTTGAACAACTGAATGTGACCTTGTACACGGAATTATTATACTATATTACGTTCACTTTTAAATATTGTGTATGAATTCACTTAATGACGGAATAATAAAAATTATCGCATAGCAAACACTACACTGTCCATGTTTAATTATCTCACACTCTCTTATATCACTTAACTATCACAATTACTACTACTAGAACATGTTTCTACATTACGAACACATACATGCCACATTCATACTACACACTACATTAATACATGTTATACTAATAAATATACACAGAAAACATTCATATTTTACCATGTTAAATCGGCTCGAAAAGAAAAGGAAAGAAATGAACAGGGCCAATTGGCCCTTATATTTACTAAATCACATTATTTACTCAACCTGTTTAATCAATGCCCTGAGGGGACATATCGAAGTAATAACTAACAATAGGACCCCTGCCCTGAAGGGGCAGGAACCCGGAACAAACTACATGTTCAACTCATCCCGCTGGAAGCCGTACTCCCAATTTGGGAGTCAGATAGGAGCCCTTACTGTAAATTTACACGTGCATTATGGTTACTATCCTAACTACAACGAAATTAAATACCGCCATGTATGTAATTAAAAAAATACAAAACGAAATCACATCCACTATATACACGAACACAAACGGTAGTGGGGCAGGTCTTACGTAACTAGAAAAGGAATAATTTTGAGGATAAAAGTATTTTAAGAGGAAAACACCACTTTCCGAAACTATTTGTGGATCCCTAAGAACAACTCGCGAACTGATGCACTTCACAAAACCAGTCCACTACTAACTATATCCGCTCAACATGGCGTTACTAAATTATGCTTCCTATCTTTGCTTTTTAGTCCAGTTTTTACTATGAAATTTAATAGTTTTTGGCTCCCCAAGACTTCCAGTGATTTTTAGACGTTAATAAAGTCCCAATATTACCTTGTTTGCAGCTTTTCTAACTCCTTTTCGAGTTTTTAAGTTAGACGATCAGAATCTAGTGTCTGCAGTAACACTTCCCGGCATGGAATGGAATAATTGTGCCCTAATATCATAGCGTGGGTTTATCAGCCAATCAAAACTAAGCATTTTGGCGGTGGGGCTTTGAAACGAATAAAATTTGGTAAAATCTGGATTAAACTAGATTTTAGAAGGACCTAGGTATCTAAAAGAGAGGTGAAGGGTGGTCCTGAAAATTCTGTCGAATTTTAGATTGGTTATTTGATCTGGAAAGTTCCGTCCAATAGTGGACCTATATTTTCGGATAGCACTGACACCGTAAGAAATGTAATAATCCACTTACACATCCATATACAAGATTTATGATTAATTTAAAATATAAATAAAGATATTGATTCCCAAAACTATAATTCGCAATGAATTTTTTACAGTTTTCCATGTTAATTGAAATAGAATAACAAATAAAATTACGAATTATATGAACAGCCAGAAATTTTTTGTTAAACATCAAGTACAGTCGGTGCAAAAAATTTCGGGCACCCTCCTATTAAGAACATAATATCATTAGACTGTAATGGCATATTACATTTCCCTGCGTCGTTAAAAAATTTTGTTTGAATAACAAAATTTTGTTGAATAGAATTAACATGTATTAATACTAATAAACTAACTACTCACTCATACTCTCATGCACTCAAATGAGACAGTGTAAGATTCACTTTGGGTATTGAGATAGAAGTTCCCGTTTTTTGTCCTCGGTACAGTTGAAAAGCTTAAGATTTTGGAAATTGTGAGTTCCGATACTTTCACCTTTTAGATTGTGTAATACAGCGCAATTTTTCAATAATTTAACTGCTAAAAACGTTCACAAAGGAACAGGACTGACCGGAGTTCCAGCTGAGATATTGAAAGAGACAACTCATAGGGTTTCACTCGCAAATTGGCATATCCAATGACATTAAGATCTAGTTCCTCGACTATCACTCCCTTCATTTGCTAGAATTCCATTTCCGCCATTAGTTTGTATTTGCAAAGGGGCAGAATTCTGAGATCTACTTGCACAGTTATTGTTAACATGCCGTTTTGAACAGTACCGTTTTCTCTTCTCAGGTACGCCCCGTTAAAGTTCCTCCTATTATCGTCCCTATTCGGGTTCGATTCCCCCATTGTGCGGTCATAGGGGCGATAACCCTGGCGATTGTTAAACATCGGTCGGTTACGGAACAGACGTCGACCATTATATTGATTGCTTTCTGAGCCACTCCCACTCGGATAGCGAGATCCAGCTTGGGTGTAACTCAGAAAGTCCGTTTGGCAACTAGCCGTTGCCTTGCTTTTCACGGGTTTCACAACTTTTGCTTGTCGGGCGAAATACCTCTTCGGAGGGCCTCCAGTTTCTTTCCCACACAGGGCAGCTAGGCGTGACGTAACTTCTCGCACCGTTTGGCACAAGTGGGAAGCAATAGCCCGCGACTCATCTGGTGGAAGAGCGTTCACTATGATGTCTACTAGTTCGGCTTGCGATGGATTTTCTGCAATCTGGTAGTATAGTTCGATGATCTTCCAAGCATAGTCCAAAAGGGACCCATACTTGGCTCGATCATATCTTAAAGATTGGAGGTTGCGTTTCTGAAGCCTCTCTATATGTTCATTGCAGTATTCTTCCTTAAAAAGGATCAGAAAATCATCAAACGTATGAATTCTATATTTAATAGAAGCAAACCACGCGCCTGATGCTGCAATTAAAAGTTTTTCAACTATTTGTAAACGTTCTCTATCGGTCAGCCGATACATTTCTAAACACTGCTGCAATCTACACAGAAAAACACGAGGCTGTCCATTGGTAATATTCCCGTCAAAAGTGGGAAAACGTTCGATGTCCCTCAGCGAAACCTTGGAACCCATACTAACATAAGCAGGGGAATAGTTACTGGGAATTAACATATTATCCTGCACAATCGGAGTCGTCACCGGATTTACCACCGACGACGTCGTAGCGGTGTTATAATTACCCATGTAAGTGAAAGGGATTCTGTTGGTCGTATTGAATATGTTGGGCTCCATCCCCGGACCAATCGCACCCGTGAACAACGACTCAGAATGGTACCCATCTCCTCTTCCCGGCAACACGCTATGTGATTGTATACCTCCATGTAAGGAGGGAGCACTCACGCTAGTGACCGTAGTCGTCACAACACTCGACTGATTCGGCACACTATTGGAATTGAACCACGACTTTGGTTCTGACCGATGCATGGGGTAGTGCGTCGCAATATCCCGTGCATCAACTGACGTTAGAGTTTCTTTTCCTGCGCCACGGGTAGTTGTTATAGCGGGTAATATTTCTGAGGAATCGCTACCGGGGAAAGGATAGGTTACCTCTGATTTTTCGCGACTAGATTTCGTCATTTCTTTTTGAATATTTACTATCTCGTTTTGAATTTTCGAAATTTTCTGGTCAGTTACTTCCAGTTTGGTTTCCAATGATAAGTCTGACAAGGTTGACTTTAAACTATCAATTTCGACCTGCTGTGTTTCTAATTTATTGTTGATTTTATGCAATTTGGTATCTATTTGTTCAATTTCAGAATTTACATGATCTAATTTATCCTCAGTCTCCTGCTGAAGCTGCTTTAGAGATTGCTGAGCCTCGCATCTGACCAAATCAATTTCAGTAGACGTTTGCTCCCTCAATGTGGTTATTGAGGAAGCAAAGTCCGAACATATGTTGTCGATTTTCTGGGTTAATACCTCGAATCGAGATTCGGTTTCTCGTTTCGAGGTGTCAAATTTTTCATTTATTTCACGTCTCATCTCTCGGCTATTCACATTCATTTCGTGTCTCATTTCCAGGCTATTTTCATTCATTTCGCGTCTCATTTCCTGTAGCATTTGTTGCAATGAAAGGAGGAGAGCGTCATTATTAGATGACCCAGTCTTCCTTTGCTCTTCTTTGGTTTTATCACCACTTGAATCCCCATCTTTTTCATCATCATCGAGGTCAGATATCTCCACTGGAGATATTTGACCTCGGTTCTTCGGGGTACTATACCCTCGCTCACCGTCTGAATCGGGATGTTCCTTTTCTCTCTCAGAGGATAAACTCATGGGTTCACGCGACTGGTGGAGCTTCCCCTCACATTCTTTGCAGTATTTAACTATCTCACCAGCCCGGACCTTTTCTGCATTTTCAGCAGTATCCTCTAAATTAATACAACTGAAATGAATCCATTTCAGCCCACATTCGTGACACCTCACTAGCCTACGAGAGACGCGAGCTCTTTTCTCACTACTTTCTAAAGTACATTGTGTACATGAGACTTCCGCGTTCTCGTGTGATACTACTTCCCTATTGGTTGCCATAGTTTCCATATAAAAAGACACAATATAAACACATGCAATTATATACTTATAGACTAACAATACTTATTATTCAGGTACTATTCATAAATTAAGGACTCCTATCTAATTCCCTCCTAGGGTCAACTTCCAGCATTTTCAAATTTTAGAAGTCACTTTAGCAAATTCCTTCATTTCCCCCTTTCTACAGAGAGAGACAAAGATAGCAGAACAGCCAATGACTATAATTATTTAATCTCACTGTAACTTTTTAATTATGCACCTTTTGTGGCCAAGTCAATATGTGCTCGATCCTAAACAGTGTTTAATAAATAATTTCAGATTCGTTACCAGGGAAAACAATAGTTTCCTTGGTAACTGTCCGATGTCAACGGTCGCCAATATTGAAAGAAAACAAAACAAAGAAAACAAATAATAATAATGTGCAATGTACTGGAGAGAAGTCGCTAAAATTAATTCTCTTTAACGAGGACGATTACGAAACATCACCTACTGATTGAAATCCGGATTATTTTCCAATAAAGTAAATTCCAATAAACTTTCTTGTTATTGTTGATTATTCCATATCGGACTCCCGAAGAAAATTCATCTAAACAACTTATTGACCGTGCCAATAGTGACTACTTTCAATCATGACTCCGTTTTCTTTCATTTAGAAATAGAAAAGAAAGAGAAGAAAGTAGAAGGGTAAAAGAAGGAGGTAGGAAAAGAAGAAAGAAAAGAAATAGGGTATTTTAATAAGAAACAGACTACTGGATAATTCCGGAAATATAGTAAGAAGTCGAGAAAGTCGTTGAAAGATGAATCATTCTAAATGTTATTAACGACTAATCAATTTCGGAATGCTTCGGAATAGACACATGTTCCCTCATATCACCCAGACCTAGCTCCAGACACCACGATCATGGGGTTGCCCAGACCTAGACCTGGAAATGAGAAAAGTGAAATTTAATTCTTTGTACTGTTACTCTAACCGGTGATTGATAATCATCCAGCATCTGAACTCTGTTCTCTAGGATCGACCACACATATGAATTAGCCAAGAAGAGAGAAAAAAAAAAGAAAAATCAAACTTATAAACTCAATATAAATTGATGTATCGTATCAATAAGAGTCTCAACTTCCTGGAAGAAAGATGTCGTATTTAGGCTCATCCTGCTATTTTTGCTTCACTCCTCGAGCCGATTTAAACCATTAGTAGCGGTCCTTCATGACCTAGGTTATTTACCTTAACATATATAGTAAAACATGACACATATATTACAGATGTTAACATGACAAACGATATCACTAAAATTACTTAAATTAAATCTATCATGCATTCACTCGCTCACTCACTCAGGACAGTGTATGTATGTTAAAGGAAACTAACTAACTACAAAGATACAAATAATTTATTACATTAATAGTGAAAAGAGAAGACAAAACAAATAATTACAAAGAAGATCTTAAAAGCACAAGTTCTTGGTTATATATCAATAGAATACATAAAGTTATACTCTAGTAAATTTCTTATATATTCAATCATCTTGACAAATGGAAAGGAAAAAAAAATAATTACATGTATCATATCTTAGGCATGCTAAAGCAAAATTATGATTTGCGACATACGCAAAGGAGACACTTATTTCACTTGAAAAAAAATATGAACAAAGAGGAAAGAAAGGAAAAAAAACTTTTAGGTGTATTAAACTTATATGAGTCTCTACCTCACATTGGGCAATAAAATATTCATGATTTTGGGCGTTCAAATCACAAATCACGCACTACTCGTAGTGTCCAAAACATTCCGCTTCATTTAACTTAGTTTGTGTTTATTTATATATCTATATATATCTAACTATTGGTTTACAAAGACCATTCATCGTCTATATTTGGTTTGTAACTCTTAACAGTTTATGTCTGCAATCGCACACTACGACGCTTTACCCATTTAGGGATTTTGAGAGAATAACTTTCACTAGAGGATGTTTCTCCTCTTAGACGATCCATTTCCAAACTTATTATTTGAATAGTTTTAAGTTATTTATTTAACACTGGGACACGTCATGAGACCTTTCTTTAGGATCACTTTCGTATATATGTATATATGATTCGGATTTTAAAAACGATCTCCCGCAGGTGTACGGAGTATGAAGGTTTAAATTGAGGATAAAAAAAAAACTGGTCAAGTCACAGGATACATATGCAGGTGAGAAGGATTCAAGGTACACTTTCCACAATGGTTTTTGGTTAGTAGTTCAGGGATAATATTCGTTATGATGTGAGCTACGTTTAGACCTGCCGTTACTTTCCAATACATGCCATTACATAATTACATAAGGTATCATTTACATTTATTCAAAAGAAAAGGAAAATTACTTAAGTGCACGGCGGTATTCTTAACAAAATCTACATTCTTACATTCGTCGGAGAACTTACTGGTAAACTATAGCAACCAAAACACGTTTAGGGGGACAGACACGAGCGCTCTTACATATATTCATATAATATATTTAATATCATACTTTCACTTTAAAATCATATTCACATACTAAGTACATATACATTTCGACGTATTCATTTCTCTCTCTATATATATATATATTTATATTCAATAAATGCGCACACATTTAAATTAATCACCCCAATAATAAAATTTTGACAAGGTTGCAAACATTGTCCAAAAACAAATGACTTCCGACATTACATATGAAAAAGAAAATCGCTTTTCTACCTGATACCGCGCATCTATAAATTTTTCACTTTTATATAATCAATTCGTGCTTAAATCATGAAGAAAAAAAACTTTGTGAGGCAGGCATGTAACACAGAGCATTTCTAAAGATATAACTAGATAAACCAAAGTACAATTTCTGGGCCCAGGTTAACTACAAGGTAATCGAAAACCAAAACAGAAAGGAAAGTGACCAACGGATTACAAAAAAAAAAAAAAACTTAAGAGGAACGACGGTGAAAGAACGTAATCGAAGTGTCGTCAAATACTAAGTCTTTGTTCATTTCAGCGATAGGTCAAAATGTGATGGAGGACCCAATCATTATCTACTCCATTCATGAATCGTGTCTTGCAACGTCTCAGCTGGTAATTTCAGATCAGAGTTGTACGTTAAATAAATCGTAAGCGACAAGTTCAAAATCGGGGGAGGGGGGAAGGTTGAAAATAAAAAAAACTTGAAGAAATGAAGACAGAGAGAGAGATAGAGAAGAAGGAAGACGAAGAATAGGGGCGCCAAAGACTTAAGTGAGAAATAACTAACGCTACAAAGATAGAAGTCGAATTTCGCTCTCAACAAATCCATAGCCAAAATATTCTTAACATGCCAAGAGGGTAGTCTACTCAAATACGTAGACTCAAAGGGGCGCCCTGCTGCCAAGGATGCAAGTTCTGTGTCCATGAGATCCCAATCCCACAAGAGTTTGGTTGTAAGATTGAAATCCGAGCCCCGTATCCGGCCCAAACCAGCAGGATAAAAGGAGAGGGGGAAGGGACCAGGTAATTGCCTCCCCAATTTTGAAATCTCTAAGTAAAAAAAATATTCAACCCCTTAGAAAAACTAAGGAGGTTCGAGGACAGTAATGAAACTAGAATAGAAGTATTATCTAAGATATCCCTAACTAATGATTTGCCGAAATAAAAAAAAATTAAATAAACTGGATTTTGGATCGGTGATTTCTATTGCCAAACTTCACCGATAGCTCCCCTTCGCAGAATGTGCTAAATTCTGAGGCATCGATTAATTTCCATCACTATCTAGTTTGAAAACTAAGAAAAGAAAACGAAAGTATTCAAGAGGGGAGAGGTCGATGCCCGGGTACGGTATAATAAATTTCAATAATTAATTGTTTTGATTCTGTAACCCTATCAAAACCGTCGCCTCCATGAACATTGTAAGCTAGCCTGAGTAGGTAACGTGAAGAGAAAAAAAAATCTCACGGAGTGGTACATTCTATTTTTAAAACCGACCAGAAGATATGATTCACTACAGCCCTGTTGTATAACTACTATTGTCTTTTCATAATTTATTATTCAATATGTCTAGTCAGCGATTATATGATGCTACCCATTCTATCAGATGGTATTACTATGGTTGATTATTATTATAACACATAAAACTACAAAGCATTACCATAGTCCGAATATATATCGCCCTCCTGTCCGCGTGATCTTATGGTGCAGGGGTCAGAACCTGAGATGTTTGTAGCTACACGTATCTATTCAATATCTATATATCAACACGCGGCGAAGTATTCACTGGGCTACTATATATATATATATTTAACTATATGGGTGTCCTATCTTCTATATTCATTTACTACAATATTCATATACTTTCATATTCATATTCATATTAATATTCATATAATATTCATATCATCATCTTTTTCATTTACTACGACGATATATTTTACAAACACCCTGTTTCCTCTATCTACGCCCAGCCTATATACACATTTCATCATAACACTTTAAAATCTATAGTCACTACAAACATTTCCCATTCCGACCACCGCACGACAACCTCAGTCGAACTCAAGACTCTTTCACCACACACACAATACTATGTAATACTCGGTAGCTTTATTAAGAAGAAAGAAAAAAATCCTACGTATGTTCACTGAAAATAGAATTATCTGCGATAATGTTTAATGTTTATGAAATTCTGCAGCAACAATGAACTTCTGCAGCCACGAAGAAAAAATGGACATTTATTATAATTTCAAAGCGAAGAACTAGCATCATATCGCCCTACTTCTGTTAAAAATTTACGTGTTGTTTATTTACTTAAATATTTCGATTTCTAGACTAAGCAGAATGTTGTAATTTTCAGAATATATTAATTTTGGGTCACTTGACCTAACTGTACATTCATATGGGCTGTGAATTATACCTTCTAGGTTTTATTTCGGAAAGAAAGGTCAATTTCATGAAAACTAAATCACTAAGCACCTCGACAGAAGAATGGCGGTTAGTACTGACTTTTGACACTAGGGCTAGCGACGATATAATCAACCCTTGAACAACTGAATGTGACCTTGTACACGGAATTATTATACTATATTACGTTCACTTTTAAATATTGTGTATGAATTCACTTAATGACGGAATAATAAAAATTATCGCATAGCAAACACTACACTGTCCATGTTTAATTATCTCACACACTCTTTCATCACTTAACTATCACAATTACTACTACTAGAACATGTTTCTACATTACGAACACATACATGCCACATTCATACTACACACTACATTAATACATGTTATACTAATAAATATACACAGAAAACATTCATATTTTACCATGTTAAATCGGCTCGAAAAGAAAAGGAAAGAAATGAACAGGGCCAATTGGCCCTTATATTTACTAAATCACATTATTTACTCAACCTGTTTAATCAATGCCCTGAGGGGACATATCGAAGTAATAACTAACAATAGGACCCCTGCCCTGAAGGGGCAGGAACCCGGAACAAACTACATGTTCAACTCATCCCGCTGGAAGCCGTACTCCCAATTTGGGAGTCAGATAGGAGCCCTTACTGTAAATTTACACGTGCATTATGGTTACTATCCTAACTACAACGAAATTAAATACCGCCATGTATGTAATTAAAAAATACAAAACGAAATCACATCCACTATATACACGAACACAAACGGTAGTGGGGCAGGTCTTACGTAACTAGAAAAGGAATAATTTTGAGGATAAAAGTATTTTAAGAGGAAAACACCACTTTCCGAAACTATTTGTGGATCCCTAAGAACAACTCGCGAACTGATGCACTTCACAAAACCAGTCCACTACTAACTATATCCGCTCAACATGGCGTTACTAAATTATGCTTCCTATCTTTGCTTTTTAGTCCAGTTTTTACTATGAAATTTAATAGTTTTTGGCTCCCCAAGACTTCCAGTGATTTTTAGACGTTAATAAAGTCCCAATATTACCTTGTTTGCAGCTTTTCTAACTCCTTTTCGAGTTTTTAAGTTAGACGATCAGAATCTAGTGTCTTCAGTAACACTTCCCGGCATGGAATGGAATAATTGCGCCCTAATATCATAGCGTGGGTTTATCAGCCAATCAAAACTAAGCATTTTGGCGGTGGGGCTTTGAAACGAATAAAATTTGGTAAAATCTGGATTAAACTAGATTTTAGAAGGACCTAGGTATCTAAAAGAGAGGTGAAGGGTGGTCCTGAAAATTCTGTCGAATTTTAGATTGGTTATTTGATCTGGAAAGTTCCGTCCAATAGTGGACCTATATTTTCGGATAGCACTGACACCGTAAGAATTGTAATAATCCATTTACACATCCATATACAAGATTTATGATTAATTTAAAATATAAATAAAGATATTGATTCCCAAAACTATAATTCGCAATGAATTTTTTACAGTTTTCCATGTTAATTGAAATAGAATAACAAATAAAATTACGAATTATATGAACAGCCAGAAATTTTTTGTTAAACATCAAGTACAGTCGGTGCAAAAAATTTCGGGCACCCTCCTATTAAGAACATAATATCATTAGACTGTAATGGCATATTACACTCTAACTAGTGATGCTCTGAAACAACATATAAAGAGATCCCATTACCAAGCAACAATTTGGGAAACGCTGATGTGTGGGATCTATCTACCAAGGCCAGAACAGTCCGCACGGTACTTTGAGGACCAAATTCTGGGACCAGTTCTGAAAACACTCGAAGATATTCCCAAGGGTTGTTTAGAGATTACCTTGTGTAGCTGTCAGAAACTTGAGTGTGTAAGTTTCAAATACAAATGTAAGAATCGCAATTCTTGTGCACTCCAATGTGTAGTTGTCCGTGCGAGTGTAAAAATTCAATATCAGTTAATGAACAGACTGAATGATGCTTTATCTTTTGTTTATCTCTTTTAGGATATAAGAGTGGCATAACATTATTCAGAACTAATTCAAGAAATCAAATAATTTGTTCTCTTGTGTAGAGATTTCTTAAGCATATTGTTTCCTTCTACTACGTTTCTTAATATAGCTGTATTGTATTGTAGCAATTGTACACAATCTTAATAATAAACGAGTGATTCTTCTGTAAATAAGATTTGACAGTTTAAACGTTAAAAAATGTGGAGGGTAAATTGTTCATGATTGTCTTTCAAAGGCAATTTTGAAATCTGGTTCCTGCTCTATTTCACTCACTATCATTGTAGTACATAAATCGAACAAAAACAAGCCTTGTCGAAACAAGATGTTTTTCAGAAAAATGAGTAGGAAGTTGCATATTTGTGCATGTTTTAGAAGGTATCATAGACACGTATAAAAAGATCTGCAGAGTTTCTCATACTGTGTGCTAGAGAAAGCTCTCATTTCATTCTTCAGAGAAATTTTGTGTTTTAACAAGGTATTTTTTCGCCTCAACTGATATTAAAAAATGGATATTTTTAATTAGATTATAGAGAGAATTAATCATCAGGATTATATACTTGCAGGCAGACAAGACTCTATATATATTAGGGTAGTCCAGCATAGAATAGTAAAAAAAAAAAAAAAATCTCTGATAGCATAGTTGCCAATTTTGATCCATGTGGTCTAAATATACTGAATGAAAAATTTCATCGCACTAAAAAAGATATTTAGAGGTCGCTCAAAGCCTTCAATTATGCTCCATACCTGTTATTTGAAATATTGACCGTATCCGCATTTAAGCGGTGATGGCCTTTTCGTTGTTTTGTGCAATGCTTGTGCATTTCATCCAAAAACAACATTTAAAGTGGCCAGGATTTCGTAATAGGGGTAGAAGGGGTCCGTGACATGAAATAACCTCGTTACAACAATATTCATTTTTAACTTACACCCCCCGTTTCCTCCACACAAAGTTGCTCATAAGAAAGAGTAGTCAAACGCTTGCTGTAGCTTTTTATTTTTAACGCTGATTCTCCTTTTTCTCGTTTCTTTTTGTTTAATCCTTCCTTAATTTTTCCATTTTTTTGGTTTCGAAGGGGGGTCCATACCCCCCTTGGCTACGTGCCTGAAATGGCGTTTCTACACTGTTAAAAATAATTTCTTAAATCCGAGAAACCGTTTCTTATCTGTGCACCGAGACAATATTTTCTTAAAAATAAGATTTGGCAATTCTCATTCATAAGGAAAGTAACAATATATTTTCTCGTTTCTCTTTATACAACCTCATCTACTTTTCTTCATTTCTCATTAATGAGAGTTTCAAACTCTTATTTCTAAGAAAAGATATTATCGGTGCACAGATAAGAAACGGTTTCTCAGATTTAAGAAAGTATTTTTAACAGTGTAGTGTAGGCATAAATATAAGACATATAAGTCCACGACTGGAAGAGAAACGGAGTTATATTTATGATTCGTATCGTCTAAAATACGGATAAATTTCACCTAATTAATTATGCACCTCCCACAATTTTGTAGAACATACTAGAGGTCCAAATATTCCACTGTTTCAACATTTTCAAGAATTTTGACCAAACCTTAAGCATTATAATTTTAAGGCACTGGAAGACGAACGCCTTTCCATGCCATATGTACCAACACTGAAAAATGAAGTTTGTGTGCATTATCAGTTTTCTCTCTCAGAAACAAACAACTATTGAAACAAACCCAAAGGAACTGTTCTGATATCTTCAATGGTTCTCCCCTCTGACCGGACCTTGGACATATTCCACATCTGTAATATCACTATGTATGTCAGTGACCCCGAAAACTTTGAATCCGACACAAATATAGGATTAGTCGATTCGATTTACCTCTCACCCTCTCACTCTGACGTGCATGTCAACCAAGGCTTAACTTGGACTAGAGCCGCATCAGCATTGTCACTATTCTCTTTGCGACCCCGAAAACTATGAACTCGACACTAATATCATTCGTATTCTATTACCTTTAAATGTCCCCTCTACCCCTCCTAGAAATTGTTCCAATTTCTTACCTCCCACAATATATATTTCAGATGGTAATTTATATGTATACTAAATTCGTTTGAAACTCCTCCGAGAGTCCATGTTGCAACGTACGGTCAACTATACGTTTTTTAAGAGTCAAAAATTTCTAAAGGTATATAAGTATATTACAGTAACAATGGAATATTGCATTACTGCCCGACTGTTTTCGTTGTGCAAAACTTCATCATGATATGACATAGGGAAGTATGTTCAATTACGGTTATGAGATTTAATATCAAAGTTGAAACATCATAAGTTAAAGAAAAGCATGTAATAACAAATCTCATATTTGAAAATACTTTTGGCTTAAACTAGCTGCGGCTACATTTAATCCAAAAACGAACCATTAAGATTGCATAGTATAAGCGTAGCTAAAAGAAAGGAAACAATAGGAACGGCCTGGATTCGAAAATGGGTCATCCATGTAAATTCCCTTACACCAACCATTCACCTAACACATAATCACCAAAAACGCACGATTTTATGAAGGTATCGGTTACCATCCAAGTAACACACTCATGCATTTCCATTGCTCTCTTGAAAAAAAAAAAAAAAAAAAAATAGAAATGAAACACTTTTTCTTTTGAAAAGTCTAACATGTTTAAGATTAATTGTTTCATTTTCCACTAGAGTTTCGGAGAAGGAGATTTAAACAAACATCTAATTATTTGGCACTACATCAACAAACGGTTCTATCAAGTATAACTCAATTAACATAGTAGTAATAAACTTTTACTGCCTTAAAGTGTGTTCCTGAACGAGGGAAAGTTTATTATGCACCCTGTAACTAAGCTACAAGAGGTGTAAACGGCGCGCTCACTGAGTCAACTTTTGGAATTTTCCATTGTATTACTTTCTCAACGTAGCTAAGGGCAACCTTATGAATAACTGCATAAAGTTCACCGTGGCTGAATGGATAAAGTCATGTTTCGTTAGGAAGAAGGTTCGTGGGGTTCGAAACCATTCTCGGACGCTGAAGACTTTTTGAAATCTTAATCCCCAGATTGTAATATCTTTCTCCTTTCTTGATCATCTGATGCTCTTTACATAGTTATTCACCTTAATTCAATTTTGCGATGTGATGCTCGCAAATCGGAAACTTGCCTGCTTCTGTTTTACAAAATCACAATTTTCGTCATAATATGGATGCTGTCCGTTCATTTTTTCTCGAATTCTAAACTTGCATATATAAATCGTCCCCCTCTCTCTCTTTCTCCATATTTGAATTTCTCTCTCTCTCAATGTTGTTCACGATGAAAGCATATGGCTTGAGATCAAACCTTCGACTCTTGAAATCAAATGTAAGCGCTTTGGCAATGTGCTATCCCAACTCTATATGTTTGTTGCTAAAAGTAGTGCCATTGTTAATTTTGACCGGGGGAGGGGAATTCTCCACTGACATAAGAGTTTCATTTTATATTTTTGTATCACTACACTTATACAAATAGAATGTGTTTATGAAACTCTAGGGAAGGGGGAACTACACCTTCCTGTCCTGGCCAATTGACGCTCCTGGAACATTTGCCTGCAATTACTGAAAAGAAATTAAATTAATCATTGAATATAATTTACTTCTGTCAGTAGATTTTAGATCTCTGCGCCTGCATTACAGACTTTGGGAAGTACAAAACCTACTGCCAAGATTGACAATATCCTAGATTTCACAAGGAGCATCTTACTAGCTTGCAATCATTGAATAAGGTAAAGAATACAAATAAGGCGTTTATGAAGCTATGGGAACATTTTATAGCATTTTTTAAAATTCAGGTTTTAAAAATGCATTTCAGAACAAACGAATGAAAAAGACGATTTTAGAGCTATAAACCTTGTAAACCTGGTTAATGTTATTTTCGTCTAAATGGAAAGATTATATTCCATGAAGAGTATATTCTTCTGAATGAAGAGTATATTTATTTATTTATTTAACAATCTCCAGATACAGCTCAGAGGCCATTTTATACTGGATATCCAACAACAATAACAACAATGGAAAGATTTGGAAATGTATCGGTCAGGGCCTGTTTAGTAGGTACCATCCCGGCATTTGCCTGGTACGACTGAGGGAAACCCTGGAAAACCTCAGTTAGGATGATCGGCAGCGGGATTCGAATCCCCAACCTCAGCGACTTCGCTTCATTACGTCACACAGTGCAGTAGATAAGGAGAGCTGGAGGAGGGGTGAGTTGAATGAATACCAGAAGGAAGCAGTTGATCGAGATGTGTGTTTCTGAATGCAAAAGCAAACGCGGCACGAGTTTGTTATTGACTTGGATTTAGAATGTTGGCAACGATTTCTATGCCACGAACTATACAAAACAATAATTATATACAGTATGTTTTAAATGCTAACCACTAATAGGAATAAATATTCAAGTAGTAAGTGTGCAAATCTCTTGTAAGTTGGTCTTGGTCTTGCGCTAGTCTTGCGGTATGTTCTTAGTCTTGGTTTTGCTCCTCCAAACCTACTGTAAGCCTTGGTCTTGGTCATACATTTGGATCCTTGTTTATGTCGGTTTTGTATACAAGACCAAGGCCTAAACTGCAAGAGCAGGACTCTTGTGCTCTTCACTACTATTAATGGTTGAAGTCAACCCACGTATACCAAACACACACAATTTACTTATTAAAACATGAATGATCGTTATATACTGCACTGCAAAAGTATTGCGTATAAAACTTTAGTATTGAAAAAATTCAGAACTTATGAGACAAAGTTGGGAAGAAACATTAATGTGATGGGAATGTGCATTATTGTCAATTAAAAACAACAAATATTTTCATAATTTGTTTTTGTTCTTTTCTGAGTTTTTTTTATTCTACGCTATTGCTCTCACATATTAAAATTTATTATCAATTTATAGGCACATAATCGTGATTAGATGCTTTAATTCAATTCGGTATCTTTGTCTTACTATTAGAGATTCTTTATCAGACTTTTCGAGATTAAAAAGAGTAAAGTTATGTAAAGTATTTAATAATGGCTATTTGTAAACTTTTCACTCTAGAATGCTCGAAACAACAATACAACTAACCTTATTATACTAGAGAGCAGTGGCATTATTCTTAGGTTTTGCTTGAGCGAAGAGTAAACTTTCAACGGACGTAAATAGCTTTAAGTTTTTTTTTTATTTTGCCATACAATTGCAATTATTATATGTAACATCAAACTGAGGTAGACAATTGCCCCCTGTTCTCCTAAATTAAGCCCTTAGGAGTAGAAATTCTACGTTGCAAGAGTACATATTAGGAGGTGAAACTGTGAAATTATATGTTGTATTTCCCAGTACAAAGATTGTGCTGGGCAAACACGTGCGAAGAAAAAATATATTTGCTGACTTTGCTCTTTAATATGGTAATTCTACTTCTGTTATCTGCGATTCGCCAAAATCATTCTAATTACCTGAATGATTCTTACACCACTGCGTCCTTTTCATAAATGTAGAAACTCACTCATGGAAGAGCAAAGGGTTTATATTGTATTGTCACTTCTTTCTTGAATATTGAGACAGTTGTATGTCTCCTGGGCAACTTAGCCAACGTTAAAGGATTTCCATCAAGTCTGAAGGTTTTAAATCACGTTACGGAGAAAATTGGTCATCAACGGTTTGAAAATAAATTGGAGATAAAAATTTATGAAACGTTTTGCAGTGTTTTTCGATAGCACATACTCTTGTGCATCTTTTTCTCCATTTAGGGTGCGAGGACTAGTGTATTACAAATACTTTCGAATCCATATAGGAAAAATGGCAAGATTACTTAGTAATGGTAACATGTCCTTTCTTTTCTCCTTCACTAGGTATACATCGCTTTCGGCGTATGCGAATTTGTTTCATGTTTTCACTTATCTGAATGCATTTGGGATCAAAATAGGAATGACAAAACAGGAAATTCACAGAAATTTAAAAAATCTGGTTAAATTACCCAAATTTGAAATACTAAGTGCAGGCTTAAAACATATAAAGAAATTATACCATGATTTCGAATTGGTTATTTGCCTATTTCAAAGCACTGATACTGTGACAATTGCAACTTAATCTACTGCCGGAGGAAGTCAATTCCGGCAATTGTTTAGCTCACATTAATTATAAATACTTGGAATAACCTAAATATGTTTTTTTTCAGTATGTAGACTGAAGTTAATATGTATCTTTTTCAGCAATAGTAGTATTCTGGCTATATTTTTAAATCATTATAATTCCTAGTTGCATTGGAGTAGTTTACTACACATATGTAACAGGATATTGAATAGTCTCGTCGGTAACACTGCTTCTCGATAGGTTTTGTTGCTCGCAAAACTTCTGGAAAAACTCTATGTGGGATCTATATGGGACAAAATCGTATGTGGAAGTCATTACTAAGAGGAAAGCAATTTCTGCATATTATAATGTTATTTATTCAATATTAGCATAACACCTGTTCTTCGCATGGGGAGAATACGTTTAAGTTTGGACATAAAGTGCTGAATTTGGATTTAAACTGCATCGGAAGTGTCACTGTTCGTCTCAGCGACCCCGAAAACAATGGATTCAACATTAACATCGGCCATTTTCGATCACTTTTAAATGTCCCGCACCGTCAAAGTAAATAGATAGAATGCATCATAGGCCCAAACCTCATCTATGTTGAAAATATGATCGAGATAAGTCGCGTGATTCAAGAGTTATGTAGTCACAAACATATCAATTTTCATTATCTATCTATCTATCTATCTATCTATAGCTGCTTGAAAGTGGCTTATTTGCCGACTCGTAATTTATAGGTCTAAAAATAGTACTACGGCATAATAAATTATAGTTGGTACAGTGAATTGCGTAGAATTAACCAAACAATAAAAGCCGACTACTGTTTCATTGCAAAATTGTGCTATCAACTGAGAAAAACATGTCCCAAAGTGGTGTATTTGCCGACTATGAAAAACATAAAGAAAAGTGTTTTATTTTTAGAATATTGATGTTTGATAGGCATTAGAAAGCTGAAAGGAACAATTTAATCTTTATCAACTATATTATCAACCTTCAAATAAAAAAGTTTGCATTTTTGGGACAAAAAAGTCAATGTGTTAGTCAAGAATGATGTTCGGTCATTAGAGGGAAAAGTGAAAAAAATTGAATATTTAAAATTTCCCATATTAACTATTGTGAGTATCTGTAATTGTTTAATGTGGTATTATTAGCCATTAAAATAGGTTTTCCATCTTGATTGAGCGTTTAATATGCAAATATTTATTATAAACCGAAAAAAGTGGTCTATATGCGGAAAAAAGGACCAGATTTCGCGAAAAACCGGAATAATCAAATTTTCTGTAAACGTTTAAGGAAAATAAGGTCTGAAACATATTTCCCTTTAGGGTGAGATTGTACATGACAATTTTTACTTCAATATTTTCATTAAAATGCTTAATAATGTACATACAATAATTAAAGCTGCTTGTGGTCTATTTGCAGAATTCAGTGTCACCATCTCCTATCCGAAAACTTCAATGTCATTTGACCGGTGTTTCAAATCAAATACTTAAAACCGAGTGTAAGTTAATGGTGACATTCAATTTATGAACATGAATTCCTTATTGACATTAGAAAATGCAACATGCGGTTCCTTTCAATTGTCACATGATTAATTTTCTTGCCCAATTAATGTTTTATTTCGTGCTACTTAGTTTGCAACATTGTGTTTTTGTGGTCTAAATGCGGAGTAAGGCTGCCAACCTTACACAGTAGATAAATTACAATATAACGATACACAGTAGATAGAAAAATTTCTAATGTCGAACATGAATTAAACGTGCCACACATTTTACGAAATTAAAACTAGATTTCAATCGTTTAAATGTGGAAAAATACAATTGCCATATATTGACGAAAAAGCAAAAATTATTTACCAGCATTAGGGAGGAGATGCGGAGAATTACACAGACAGAGACAGAATTTTCTTATCTTACAAGTTAGTCATACTTGATATTTGTGAGACTACTTTCACATACGTCTATAAAGTTGCCTTGCCCCCTCCTCGGCCTGGACTCTCAAATTTCGACTTGAAACTAAAATCAACCGTTTGTTTTTTGTGTGTTGTTGACTCTTTGGAAGAAATAATCGTTGGTTTCGATAAACATTAAGAGATATATACAAAACAATGATGGGGCAAATTCACAGTAACTCCCTGACTTTCAAATTTGAATTTAAAACCAAAATCAATCTTTTATTTTTGATTGTTTTGAAGAAAAAATAGTTTGTTTCGAAAAACTTCAGGAGATATTTGCAAAATAAAGTTTGGGGCTTCTTTACATTGTCCTTCAATTTCAAAATCCGACTCGAAACCAAAATCAATCATTTTCTTTTCATTTTTTATTGATTGTTTTGAATAAAGAAAAAATAATTTATTTCGAAAAACTTCAGGAGATATTTAAAAATAAAGCTGGGACTAACTTCACACTCACCCCACTTTCAAATTTTGATTCGAAACCGAAGCCAATCGTTTCTTTTTCAGTTGTTACTGATTCTATTGAATGAAATTGTTTCTTTCGAAACTTATTAAGTATTGCTCTACATATAACAAAAGCAATATGAGTCCGCTTCCAACGCTTCCACGAGTCATAAAGTGGAAACGGTATTATATAGCAAGAGCGGTCATCTGTAATCAGTTAAGCATCCCAAGAATATATTTGGTCTCCACTCTAATATCTCTACTAAAACTAGACGTGATATAAATTGTAACCACTTATGATTTCAATAATAATTGAAAAAATATCATGCCAATAAAACTAAACACCATCAAGTGGTGTATATGTGACACTTGTTTAATGTATAAAGGGAGAATGAAGCACTATTTTTATTCAGTCTTTGTTCCATCAAATAGTATTACGTTCTTTCTTTTCAATTTGTAATAAATAAAGCAATTTTAAAGCGTTATTATCTAATCCGTATTCGTTGTGTTTCACTTCTTACTATCAAAGTATAAAAGAAAATAATGAAATACCGTACTGGTTTCTTATGGAATCTGTATCGTATCGGGTATTATTATTTGGCCTTTTCCTTTTTAAAGTTTATCATAAAATATGTTCTACTTTCAATTGATATTAATTATTCTGTCATATATATAAACACTTGAAATTATATGAACTTCGAAGTCTGGACTCCCCTTGATGAATTTCTGCGTACGGTACTAATTGTGTTCCTCTTCACATTTTTCTTTTACTACTTTCTGCTCTGAATGCAATTTGGAAGTGCAGAGCAACCGTGAAGATGACCACCAACTTTATTATCAAAATATTTTAATGCTCTTCGATTTTTCTTCAAAACAATCAATAACACGGAAAAAAATGATTGAGTTTTTTAAAATTGAAATTTGAAATTTAAACGACTAGTATGAAGTTGATCGACCCAACTTTATTTAGTAAATGGCTCTTAATATTTTTCGAAACAAACTATTTTCTCTTAAACTAATCAATAAGAAAGAAAAACAAACTTGACTTGAGCTTTGAATCGAAATTTAAAAGTAGAATAAGCGATGTGAAGTGGTCCATCAAATGTATTCTGTAAATATCTCTAGTTGTTTTTTGATTTTTTTCTTCAAAACAATCAACAACGATCGAGAAACAAACTAATTTCACCCAAACCACATCGTAAATATATTCTTATGTTTAACGAAATAAACTACCTTTCTTCAAAATAATCAACAACAAACCCTGATTTTAGTTTTCAATCGAAATTTGTAAGAAGAGGGACCAGAACAAATCTGTCCATATTCAAAATTTGTTTTGTAAATATATCTTTATGATTTTCGAAATAAATAGTTTTTTCTTCAAAACAATCAAATACAAACGATTGGCTTTGGGTTTGGATCAAAATTTAAAAGTAGGGGAATTACAGTGAAAGAGTAAATATCTCTTCATAAGTGTTGAAGGTAACTACTTTTTTTTTTTCAAAAGAATCAATAACAAACGAGAAACAAACAATTTGCTTGGATTTTGAATCAAAATTGAAATGTGAGAATCGAAAGTAAAGTTAGCTACACCCCAATCAGAAAGTTAACTAGAGTCCAGTTTGTAAATATCTCAGTACGTTTATCGAAACAAACGATTTTTTCTTCAAAACAATCAATAACAAATGAGAAACAAACGATTCAGATCGGTTTTAAAACAAAATTTGAAAGTGGGGGACAGTGTGAAGTTGCCCCCAACTTTATTTTATAAATATATCTTGAAGGTTTTTGAAACAAAATATTTTTCTTCAAAAGAATCGATAACAAAAAAAAAAAAAAAAAAAAAAAAAAAACACGCTATTGATTTTGGTTTTGAATCGAAATTTGATAGAGGGCCACTTCACACTGCCCACACTAACTTAAATTTGTATATATCTCTACGTTTTCGAAACAAACGATTTATTATTCAAAATAATCAATAACAAACGAAAAGCAAAGGTTTGCAGCCCCGCATTTATTAATTGTGCACCCCTGTGTTCTACATAATTTGCCGCCCCTTCCCACACAACCTTATGATTGATGATTATGAAATTGAGTTTAACGTCCCTTTGAGCAGCGATTCTATATGAGACGTGGACTTACTGAGTAACGTGATATCCGAACCACACGAACTCCTTCCGGGAATCAAACCCGGGTGTCCCACGCCATAGGCGCGTACACTAACCGCTTAGCCACGAAGGAGCTCCAAACAAACTTAAGTCTCAAACAAGCTTTGATTTTGCAAATATATCAGCTCTTGTTAACTAGCAGTTTAGGTATTACAAGTTACAAACGTTACAACGTAATTTTAAATAGCCTAATTCTCTCAATGATGACTACGATGTGGTATTCTGTCCAAAGGTAGGTGTTTGACCCGAAGGTTCCTGGACAAGCTGAACCCATGGATAGTGCCATTGCCTTCCATGAGATGATGATGACGTACCAAGGACGAGACCTACAGCTTAATTTGGGATCAGAACCTCTTGTGTCCCCACCGGGAATCTAACCCAGAATCCTTTGATTACAAGGCAATGAGTTTAACCGCTCATTCATTGGGGACACATTCTCTCAATACTGGCATGTAATTTATTCATTTATGTTTTAATTTACTGTCCGGAAAAAATACATTTTATTAATTTCTAGAGAGAGAGAGTAGACTACTAGAGATCTAATGGGGGGGGGGGGTGACTTCGAAGCTGGGATTGGCTGACATCCATCACTGAGACACCAATAATTATTGGTAATAACTTATAAGAAAAATAACTGTTTGCATTATTCGCCATCAGCAATGGTTTAATGGCATCCATATTAATGATACAATAAGCTGTTTGTCTGCCTGTCTGTCTGTAGCACTTTTCAACTAGAGAACCATAATAGATAGAAAAATGAAATTTTAATATGTTTTAAAGCTCTAAGAGAAATGATCCGAATGACTGTTCCAGGTTGTTAGGTCACACTTGAGCTGAGATATGGGGGTGCAAAGTACCCATAAGAATAACATGGAGCATTTTAAAAATAATCGAAAACGCTGTTAGAGTTGATACATAGTTTTTGAGATCAATGAGATGAATAGTGACAGTTTTAGTTCAATTCAAATTTAAGGTCTTACTTCACTCCCCGGGAGAGAGTGAGATTTTAAAGGTAATAGAAAGCGACAAATATTAGTGTTGAATTCATAGTTTCCGAGGTCTCGAGTTTAATGGTGTCAGTTTTCATTATGTTCAAGTTCATCCTCACCCCAGTGAATAAATTACTGTAAAATTTCCTGTAGTTACATCCTTCCATCAGTTTCAGTGTATACAGGAACGAAAGCTAGTTCATAGAACAAAATATTCATGTTAGGAATAATATTTATAGCAAATTCTTCCCTGCAAAAACAATGTAACGTACTTCATTTTATAAAACTTTTAGTAGCATATTTTACATTCTCCTTTTTGTTCAGTACATCACATTAGTTATAAACGTATATATATATATATATATATATATATATATATATATATATATATATATATATATATATATATATATATATTAATAATTGCATATATATTATATTAATATTATTAATAATTATTCGATTTTGAGAAAACACAATGTAATTTTTTTTTAGGGAATTCCAATATCCCAGTTCGCCACGAAAATTTGCCAAGAATGGAAGGGTGAATTTATACCTCATTTAAATAAATATGGTCTAGGATAACTTTCGTTTAAAAAAATGTTGACGCAATATGGCATATATTTTTTTGAACCTCTCTGGGAGGAGCCGAAATCAGTAAAGTATAAAGAGATTGATTACACCCCAGGCGGGGGAGACCCGGGTTCGATTCCCGGCGGGAGCTCATGTGGTTCGGATTCCACGTTAATCAGTAGGTCCACATCTCATATAGCCTCGCTGCTGAAAGGGACGCTAAACTAAAATCAACTCAACAACTCAACTGATTACACCCCATCCGAATATTTTTAAAAAATCCAAGATAACGGATAAATGTTAATCGATTTTGATAAAAGTTCTTTAGTTACCATTTTCTTTTACGATTCTTCACAGTCTTTAGTGCTTGGGATCATCCAGGAATAAATCGATGGGTTTACCCCTAGTATAATATAAATTCCCCCTAAAGGGGTGAAAGGTGGATCAAAGCAACCCCATGTTGTAAACCTTCAAAACAATTTTGCAGGATATGCTACACTATAACTTTCGTAATAATAATAAATTTGACTCAATATGGTGATAATAATAATAAATTTGAATCAATTTGACTCATCCCTACTACGTGAATTTAAAATTAATAGAGAACTAGACATTGAACTTATCTCATTTCCCTGGTGTTCAAATAAATAAGTGTTCTACAATTACATACGTAACATTGTTCTATTTTGACATGTCAATAATGAGGGAGTGAATCCCTCCTGATTGTAAATAAAATATTTCCACGGCAATTTCATAGGTCTCCTATTTTTATAAGACATATTGTGTATTTTGTTCGAGATTATAGACTTACTCGTAGGGGTGTAGAGGGAGAATATGGGAGGAAAGGGAGAACCCACGAACACAATGTTTTATTTAGTTAACGTCTCACGTTATGCATCTAAATTAAGGGAGATGGTGATGATGATAATGAACGAAATTATGGAATGAAGACGAGAGACAACAGGAGAACCCCTTGAAATTTCGATGCACACACTGTGTGCCACCACAAAACAACTTAATGAAAACCGGGATCGAACCAGGGACTTTACGCACCATAGATAAGCGCTTTACCATTGAGCATCAATAGTTGAGTTCTTTACCTATTTAACGAAAAATGAATTAAAGTACTGTATTAGAAATCTAAATTTATGTTGTTTATAAAAGTAATAAATTATACATAACTTAAACATGTAGCTATATTGATAAATATGTTACATTAAAAAAATATAGCAAAATTTCTGAATACAGTATTTCTTATAGTCACACGTTTAAAATGAACATCATGGTGTGAAATGCACTTGAATTATGCATATTTTTTTAGAGTGATTGTAGTACGTTGCAATGCTCTTGAATTTTCTAATTATATAAGCATCACTGTTAATTTCTTATCTCAATTTAGAAAAAAATCAGTGCATTTAATTCATATTATTAATAAGCATACAAGTTTCACTAACATAAAGTGTCGTTATTTAGAAATCTTAATCCAAGAATATCAGTGTCATATAACTTTGAGAGTATTAAAAGATGACTATATTAACAAAACTGTATTGACGGGCTTCCACGACAACTTATTATAAAGGTAACCAAGAAAATTCTGTCGCTTTTTGTGGAGATCTGTGTTCAGTTTTCTCCCACACCGTGAATTGAACGCGGATGGAGATAATGCCAAGGTCAGTTGTTGTTGTGGGTATATCCAACATACCCACAACAACAGTTGTGGGTTGTGGCAGTTCACTTACACCGTGAACTTGCTTAAGGACAGAGTGAGCATGGGACCTCCACAGAACGTCATAAGTGCGTGTATGGTGTACGAGTTCAAACTCGGGTCAAACGCCGCTGCAGACGGACGGAAGATATACCAGGTCTTTGGTGAGATTGTCGTGACTACGCGGACAGTGCAGCGATGGTTTAACAAATTTAAGGACGGTGACGAAACACTCGAAGACGCACCACGTGCCAGAAGACATGTGCAAAATGAAGATCGTCAGCCAGCAATTCAGGCGAATGGTTTCCAGACAAACAAGGTACTGGAAATACAATTCGGTGTAAATAGATAAACCATTCGGCAGCACCTCCATCAACTTGGGAAGCACTACGAGTTGAGGAGATGGGTTCCACATGAATTGACTCCGGGAAAGAAGGCAACACGAACAGACACATGTGTTTGTTTTCTCATCTGAGGAAGGGGCCATTTCTGGACAGGGTGTTGACATGTGACGAGAAGTGGGTCCTGTACGAAGCTCCACGGTATCTTCAACATTGGTAAGCATCCCATGAACCGGTTCCAAAACAGCCGAAACCAGCACTGCACCGAAGAACGTCCTCCTGTGTGTTTGATGGACTGCTTGCGGCATCATCCATCGAGATCTGTTACAAGCAGTTGAACCGTGTTCAAGAAAAACTCAAAATTCTGGAGCCAGCACTTCTGAATCGCAAAAGAACAAGAGGACAACGCTCAGCCCCAAGCGGCTAGGATGATCCGGGACATCATTCTACGCCTTGGATTGGAAACCCTATTGCATCCGCCACACTCTCCGGACATTGCACCTCAGATTATTACCTGTTACATTCTTTGGACAATCACCTTAGAGGATGCCAGTTCAAATTCCTAGTAGAGGTGCAAAATGCACTTTTTACCTTCTTTGCTTCACGGCCCACCGCGATGGAATCCATGGTCATCCGAAACGTTGGCAAGCTCGTCGATGTTTTTGGGGGTCATTTTTGATCTTCGAGGTACGTCTTAGGTGACATATTGATGCTAGAAGGTGGTGGGTGAAAAAGCGATATAACTTTTTTGGTTTCATTTATAAAATGTGTTCCCCTGAAAAGAATTTAACTCTTACCGCCTAGCGGCTTAAGCTGATAAGAACTATGTCAAATGAGTAGAAGAAGGCGTAGTCACTAGCGTGAGAAAAATAAAATGTGATGAACTAGTAAGGTCGAAATTTTTAGAGAAGAAGTATATATTCTGATGGAAATGATATGTTACGTCTACCCCTGAAATGGGATTTACCCAGATAAACCTAAGCAAGTATTGCCGACTAGTGCTAAACCTTAAATTGCATGATTGCCAAGAAATGAGGCTATCTACTGAGCATACTTATATTGTAGAAAATGCAGAGGTTGGCAAGCCTTATTACGCATTTAGACCACACATTTCTCAAATCTGCAAATAGACCACCAAGATTCCGCCAATAGACCACCTCAATCGGCAAATAGGCCACTTTCATAAAAGTAGATAATGGAAAGTGGTCTTTTTGCTGACAAATTTCCGCAACTAGACCACTTGCAGATTACTATCTATCTATCTATCTATCTATCTATCTATCTATCTATCTATCTATCTATCTATCTATCTATCTATCTATCTATCTATCTATCTATCTATCTATCTATCTATCTATAGTATATACATGTGCATAGATTTCTTCTGCAGCTGATAATGTGTGCAACGAAAATTTTAAAGAATTCCTGATTAGTAGATGTTTATGAAGCACTCAAGTAGGGCCTACATGTATTAGATGACATGAAGTCTGGATTATTACATTGTTCTTTGTTCTTAGTCTTGTGAAACAATGTAAAGAATGATTTTATTAGTTGATGCCTATTAAAACTAAGTATTCTTTGAGATAGATACAGCGACAATTTCAAGAATTCTTCCACGCCTCACCCATTACTGGTCTTTTTCTTAAATTTCTTCGTCAGTTTTCTTTAACTTCTTCATTCGTATCTTTTTTCTTACTTGAAAGGATTGACACCAGCATTTTAAAAAGCAACACTTCTCGATACTCTCTTGGAGCAGAGACATTGTTGTATTCTCTTTCTTTCTCTTTGGAAGACAGGGAACAGAAAAAACATCACAAGAAAAAGGAAAAGGGCGATATCGGTATAAAAGGAAAAGAGAAACATTCTTCTGGGGACTCTTCTTGTGTTTCGTATGTTTGTCATGCTTTTCCTTTGTCCCACATGGACATCATTTGTTCCTTTTCCTTCTTTTCTTTTCCCTTTGTGCGATTCACTTTATAGCACTAAAGTGTATCAAATATTACTGAAAGAAAAACAGTACACAATGAGTCTCAATTTCATTCTTAAGAACTTTTTGTCATCTTCTTATACACAATAAAGAATTTAAAGACCAAATTTTAGATAATTACACAAGTTAGACCTCAAATATTACGATATATTGATTTTTGGAGTATATGACTTGAACGGATACCGGTATTTCATATTGACGATTGAAGTTTCCGTTTGTTTATTGAAGTTTAGCATACCTTTTAAGTCTTTTTAATTGAACATCCACGAATATGCACCAAAGCTAAGAGAGACGGTGATGATTGGATGACTAATAATGATAGAATGACAAAATGGAAAAATTCCGAGAAAACTCACACACTTGGTGTTTGTTCACCACAAACCTCATTGAGTACAAGATGGGATTGAAATAAAGACCCCATGTACCAGAGGATAATGCTTTACCACTGAGCCACCGCGGTTCCGAAAGACAGAGTAATTTTGTGGCATTAATAAAACTAGTTTGAGCACACTTTTACTTTGGAGCACTTCAGTCAGATTTTTATATATAAATCTCGCTATCTAATGAGTGAATTAACACATAACGTAGTATTTAATGAGATAACTCATACAATCTTATAGCATTTAACTACGAAGGGAAGTCAAAAAGAAATGGGTTAATCGATACGAAGTGGTCCAGAGGTGGTTGCTTGTCCATATCCGAAAATTAACAAAATTTGATTGTAATGAACCTTCTGTATGAGAAGGTCAATAACATCATTTATGTCGTCGTATGTACAAGTGTTCCTGAATGGCAGCCATCTTTGTTGTCAGTGGAGTACCAATTTTTGCATTTGCGAGCGTTTACGAAAATTACAGTTGCTCAGGACGTACAAATCAGACGAACACCAAACAAAAACGAATGTTTACAGGAGATACTGGGGTATACGGAGAATATAAACTTTTGCGTCTAAATAAGTATGCAGGGTTGCTAACCAATACATGAAATCACCAGAAGACCTGCAGAAAATTAAAGGGGCTGTATTTTGAAATGGCATAAAGTGGGGGTTCATAAGTTTCGTGCTGAATTCTATTGCATGTAAAGAGTCTGCAGAAATATCCACAGCTATGATACTACTGGCACTGTAGATTTGTGGGGGTCTGAAAGTTTAAGTTTGTGATTTTGATGCCATTTTCGGGGCGTAATATCTCAGGAGTGCTGATAATTGCTGCTTATGCCACAAAGTGATTCTGTATGTAAATAAACTATTGCAAAAAATCATGAATGATATTACACGGAGAAAAAGTGAGGACATGGTAAAAACGCGAAGAAAGCAAGTGCGTGACGATGGTTGTAGCCCGGAATAAAATAAATATTTGGATATGTTTCATGCTAGATCTCAAGAACTACGCATCTTTCAGCAATTAAGTCCGATTTTGTTTGTGTTCAGTTGTGTAAAAGCTTGCGAGAGGTGTTTGTTTCATCTTTCTAGCTCCATGATCATTACCACGTGTACATGGTAAGGGGGTTAGCTCATCCTAGCTCTCATGACACATATCGTCGATCTGGATCTCAGTATTAAAGCATTTAATGTATCAGCAATGTATCACTGAAATCCAGTCACAGTTAGGGGAGTTAATAGATAGGTTCACAAAGTTGCGTTACATATGATAGACTAGTCTTTGGCTAGCTGGGGACTCCGTCCCCAGACCCTCGCGTTTGGTCGGTCTACGGCCTCAAACCTCTAAAACTTACAATTCTACAAATTTCAAGTTTCTTTTCGTATTTCAACCATCTAAAATATATCACAAGAAAACACCCGTTTAAATAACATGAGAATTACTTCATCCCCTCAATAGATACCTTAAAAACTAAACATATTCACTTTTAGCAATTTTCCTGCTAATTAGTTCCGGAAGTCTACAATCATGCCAAATTTCATCATTCTAATCCTGCCGGAAGTGCCTAAACATTTTAGGGTGTAAAAGATGTCCCATATAAATAACATTGGGAAGACTTTTTAGTTCCCCATAAAACCTCTCTATGGTTGAACTTTTTTACATTTGGTGATTTACTTAAGTAACGCTAACGGAAACGTACAAGCATATGGAGTTTCAAGTTTTTATTCCAATTACAAGTACTTAAAATATGAGATTATAAGTCCCAAAAATTACTAATTTAAATAACATAGAGCAGCGTTTCCCAACCGGTGTGCCGCGGCACAGTGGTGTGCCGTGAATGGGCCACTGGTGTGCCGCGGGGAAATCGAAAGAAAATTATTAATTCTATAAAAATCAAATTGCAAGACATAAGGGAAAATGTATATTTGTATTTCACATTACTATGAACCTCTACTGTGAATCTACAATTTTAAGTTTCATACCGTGTTACTCTTGTGTACAATTTTAATGTTGAAAAAAGTATTTGTTATCATTGTTGTGACTATTGTTGCTCCTTTGTTGTTGCAGACTATTTCGTAACTTGAAATTTTAAAATATCATTCAAACCTTTTCGACAAAGTAAACATTCATACAAATTACCTACATATGTGTCTTAAAGCTCAAGAGATTTGTTTATCCGTACGTTTAGTTATCTATCTTCTTAGTGAAAGGTTGGATACATTTTTCGAAAAAAGAAAGCGTAGTTTTGCAAACCTGAGTCCAACATTTCATTAAATTGTTTCTATTTTTAAATTAGAGTGAAAAGTAAGCATAATGATTAACCACGGGGGAAAACCAGTGATCGAGCTTCCTTCCCTGTGAGAAGGAGATCAGTAATCAGGAAAAAATACCGCGGTATTTTATATTTACAAATAATATCTATGAGTGTGCCGCGAGAATTCAAGTTACACCCGTAGTGTGCCGCAAGTTGAAAAAGGTTGAGAAACGCTGACATAGAGAATTTCTTCATCACCTCTTAGACCCCCTAAAAATTAAAAATATTAACTTTTGGCAATTTTCCTGTTTGTTAGTACTTGAAAGCTACAATCATGCTAAGTTTCAACTATCCACGTAAATGGGAAGTACCCCTTTATTTTATGTCAGTTCAAGTAGTTTTGTACATAGTTACATAGTAAAAAATGAGGTGTTGAAATAACACAAAATGACTAACACTTTGAAGTGTTACTTGTGTGTGAATTCAACACCAAGCACATCGCCTTCAATGACACTATAACTAAAGAAAAGAAAAAAGAGAAATCTTTTAATTAGAGAAAATATCTAGGATAATGATTACTGGTAGTCTGCCTTAGGAAAGTATTGTTTCCTGAAATAGTTACATGACCATATGGCATCAGGTAAAATATAAATCTATGCAACTGTTTTGTATTCTCAGCAACTGAGAAGAAAGTTCTTCAATTAAATCTTGGTATACAGTGCCATAATGGTACATACGAGATATTACTAGGAAGTGGATTAGCGTCATTTTTATGTTTTGGGGAAGCATTTTGTTGAGTTTCTATAACAAATGTAAGGCTAAATAAACATTTATAAATTTTTTCTTATTTAATCTGACCAATTCAGGTTTTCGTAAACAACAGTTCTCGTCACACTGAATGGAATTACGCATCACAGAAACCTAACGCTTGATCAGTGCTACTTACAAGGAAGGGTCACGCAGTGGCTCCGCTGAGATCGGAACGAGACAATTGTGTTTGCATTTGATATGTTATAACTAGATGGATCTCAAAGTTATACGTGCCACCGGGCAGAATATCGTGAGTTACAACATATTTTGTAATGTAAGAACTACAAAAAAATATCCTGCAGAATAGTTTGAACCGAGTCATTTGTTCGGAAATGGTTGAGTAAGTGGAAAACTCTGCCAACACGTATCCCACCATTTTCAACGACAAACTTTTTGTGGTAAAAAAAAATTGCCCCAGGGTCCCCCGCAGGGTCCCAGACGGGGTCCAACTCAAAATTTTCAAATAGCAAGGGGGGTTAAGTGGCACATCATTTGAAATCTGTTGTAAAATGAAAGAAAATGCAGCAAGTCTCGACTCTCTACAACAACCCTGTGCAAAATGGCGACGGGTCAAAGTGTAAACAAAAACTTAATTGAAAAGTCCATGGTCACGCCTATAAATCGGAAACGGTAAGACAAATGTGAAAACAGGAAAGAAAGCGTGGAATTATTTTCAAAGTACAACGATTTAAGTGAAAATGTCTTGTCCCAGGGTCCCCACATGGTCCCAGGTGGGGTCCAACTAAAAAGTTTCAAATGGCAGGAGAGGTAGCACATCCTTTGAAAGTTCTTGTTAAGTGAAAGAAGATGGAGCACGTCTCGACTTTCTACGGCAACCCTGTCCAAAATTGCGGCGGGTCAAAATAAAAACAAAAGCTTAATTGAAAATCTATGTCCACCTTGAATCCAAGATGACTGCTTAAAACCTATATCGAAAGGATAGACATACCAAACTGCTGAAGCTAGGAAAACCAAATTTGGCATGAATGTTGATCAGTGGGTGACGAAAAGATGCGAAATGTTCAAAAACGAAACGTCTTGAGTTCAAAATGCCGTAGTACGTATCGAACGCATGTCCAGCTCAAACCACTGGTGTTAGAGAAGCGAAATGTGGTATTTACGTTTATGGTTAATAGTAAATATCCACAAAATATCGAAGAATATAATCTGTAATCCAATATGGCTGCCAGCGTGAAAAATGAGTTTGTATATAAATATGTTATTTCTTGGAATACTGTGATTAAACCAACAAAGTTTGACGCAGCTCGAAGTACTGAAATGACTTACACATGGTTTGGTACTACTCGCCAATCTTGCTTTTTTTTTTTTTTTTGTATATTTGGTATTGCTTGGAGTATTGCGATCAAACCAACGAATGACATACAAATGTAACCGCCACGAATACGTTACAATAGAGCCACCAACCTACTAGTGCAGCAAGTCCTTTATGCATGAACTACGTATGACAAAATTAGAGGAAGTCAGAGTTGTGTGTTCATCGCATATTCGTTATATTCAAGTAAATGATGTCAAGGGAACCGCGATGAAAGTGCATTAAGAACAAAACATATATGTGTTGCATCAGAATAGTTGCATCTCTTATATCATTTGCTATTTTTACTAATGTTGTTACTGTACTATAAATGGAATGGAATCCGAACTGAAGACTTCTTAGAGAATTTCGAGCAGTGAGAAAATTTGATATTTATTCTTTTACAATAATTTCTAGTGTTTTCGACAAAACTGTCGGTATATAATTGAGAAAACTCATTTTGTGTTGAAGTTTTAGGTTTGGGTAAAGGATGTTTTCTATGTTGATGGAAAACATCTAAATAAAGTGAGAAGCTAATATACACTAATAACTTTGCTATTCTATATATAACGAAAATGGTTTAAGAACGAAAAGTTGAGACTTTACTTATATTCAAGTGTTATACAATGTGTTTTTGATATAATTATTCTTACAGAGACTTGAGTTTAATCTGATAATATTGTGCCGTGGCGTAGGATTATGCTCATCAGTTAGTAGCTCAGAATAATCTCTAAACACTAATAAAATGGATGTAACAAACGGGAATGAAACTGATGCCCAACACGGTACTTTACTGTAAAAGATATGGTTGGATTTAAAGGAAATACAAATGTTTCAATTTTATTTAAAAAATGACTAGTAAAGGGAAAGTAAAAAAAAGAGAGAGAATTGAATTGTAAAGCAAAGGAAGAGCAGTAGCCTGAATTTGAAGAACAATATTGAATATTTCACCTATAACTATTAGTTGTAATAGAGTAATTCAAAGATAGAACCTGTTCCTCGGACGCTGAATCCATATTAAAAAGCTATTATTTGCTGTCTTTTACAGTTTTAATTATATGGCAATAAATTCTAAAGCAGAAATCTTAAATTTGAGCCACTTGAGTAAATTTGAATAGAGGGAGCCTGGATCGACTGCAAAAAACCCTTTCGCCATATAGGAATAATATATGTTAGTTCTTAGAAACCAGTGTTGAAACCAGAAGTATTAGCAAATTTCAACCACTTAAGATTCAGTAGAGTGTTGTGGCTGGTGATGATACTTTACCTTTATTTATTTATTTATTTATTGAACAAATTCCCAGATACAGCATCACTTTGCAATTTTACACAGGGACATGCTAACAAAAGAAAAAAAACAAGACAACAATAACAACAACAAAGAAAAAAGAGTGTAAAAGTAAAACTATTCCGTCAAAACTCGTTTAATTGCTCTTTCAAACACTGGGTAGCTCGAAAAAATGTCCACATCAGTTGTTACTTGATTATAACAGTTTGGTATTCTATAAAAGAAAGAGACCTCTGTATAATAGCCAACCTAGGACTGGCAAGATGGAATAGGTGGGTATTCCGGGTGATGCGGGAAGGGACACATAAGGATAGTTCCTAAAGTAATATTTCCGATCTTAAGTTTTCATTAACTATTTTATGTAGATACTTCAGGTCGGAGATAATTCTGCGTACTTCAGGAGTCTGAATATTAAGATGTCACAAGAGTTCCTTCTTAGATAATGATCGAAGTGCAGGAACACGAAAACTTACTATAGCGATGAAGAAATTGAGAACAGAATCAAGTCTGGAGAGATGTGTAGGTGCTGCCATGGCCCATATGGGAGAGCAGTATTCGATCTTGGGCGCTATTAAAGTTTTATAAAAAGTTGCTAATGAAGAAACAGTGCGTAGTTCGGTGAATCGATAAAGAAGTCCCAACATGCGCATTGAATTCTTTAGTATTGAGGAGATGTGGTCAGAGAATGTGAGTTTTGAATCAAAGATGACACCAAGATCATTGTGACTAGCAGAATGTGTGATAGGGGAATCGTTGATATGGTATGTGGAGGGAACTGGAGACTTTTTCAAAGTAATAGTAATACTGTCACATTTCTTACTGTTGAGTTTCAAGTGCCACATTTCACACCAGCCTATAAGATAATTTATGTCTTCCTGTAGAGCAATCGTGTCATGGAGACACGATATTTCTCTGTATAACTTACAATCGTCAGCAAAAAGCAGAAGGCCACTAGGTTAAGCTGATAAGTGCGTGTAGAGACCATCCATATACAGGACAAACAGCAGAGGCCCTTGAGACGTTGAACCGATTGCAGAATAACTTGTAGCTATCTGTTACAGTTTTTTTTTTCTATAGCTATAAAAGTTGGAACCAAAAAGGTTTGGTTCTTAGCAAAGGCCAGGCAGGCACGTAGCCAGGATTTCGTGAAGGGGGGGGTCCGTGACATGAAATATTGTGGTCATCACAAAAGGGTCTCGATCATTCTAAACTATTTTACTGGAACATATATTGGTCCGTTTAGCCAGGATTTCGTAACGGGGGGGGGGGGAAGTGACATGAAATTCTGAAGGCCCAGAAGCTCGATCAATGTAAATTACTTTATTATCAACATATATTGGATTGTTAGCACAATAAAATGAGGATATGTTGGCAAGTATTTTAATAACAAACTATGAAGAAATTTCGAGCCAAATAATAATAAAAAAAAAGTATTGAAAAAGATTTTACAATATTTACGTCCTTCTCCTGTTTATTCAAATATAACAATTTTCCTTTCGTTATGACCTCAATTACTATAAAAAGTACATACTCAATACTGTCTTGTAAACTATCTTCTAATATAAATAAAATAAAGAGTTTGTTTGTGTGTTTGTCTGTCTGTGTGCGGCCTGGGGACCAGACGAGTGGACCGAGAGTTACCAAATTTTGGATAGGAATACCTTGGCCCAGGCCCCAGATCAAGACGAAGCGGTTTTTTAATTTCGAAACAGGGGGGTCTCAGGGGGGCGTTTACCGGAACCGGTTTGGGAACCAGACAAATTGACCGAGAGTTACCAAATTTTAGTCACGAATACCTTGGTCCAGGCTCCAGACCAGAGTTAAACGTTTTTCTCGAAATTCGAACCAGGCGGGGTCTCAGGGGGTGTTTACCGGGACATGTAAATGTAGTAGAAAATGACCGATATTTATTTATTTATTTATTTATTTATTTAACAATTACCACATACAGCTCAGAGGACATTTTACACTGGATATCCAACAACATTAACAATGGAAAGGATTTAGGAAGGTATCGGCCAGGGCCTGTTTAGTAGGTGCCATCCCGGCATTTGCCTGGTAGGACTGAGGGAAACCCTGGAAAATCTCACTTGGGATGGATTCGAAGTCACGACCTCCCGAATGCGAAGCCAACGCTCTACCACTTGAGCTATTTGTGTCGAATTCATATTTTCGCGGTAGCTGAAATCAATGGTGAAACTCGGATCGCATTAACTTCCAAATTCACGCTATTCGGCTCCGGGCCTTGGGTCACCGGAGGGGGTGAGATACCAAGACATATAAAAGTAATCCAAAATGACCGATATTAGTATCAAATCCATAGTTTTCGCGGTCGCTGAAATCAATGGTGACACTTCCATTAGCGATGACTTGCAAATTTAGTTACAATTGTATATGGGCCAGGAGTCAGCGGGGGGTGGATACCTTGACATGTAAAATATAGCCCAAAATGACCGATATTAGTATCAAATCCATAGTTTTCGCCGTCGCTGAGATCCATGGTGATACTCCCACAGGCGTTGACTTCCAAATACAGCCCCTGTGCGAAGCATGTGTATGTTCAACTAGTTTTACAATATATACGTTCCTTTCTCTGTTGAATCAAATGCTAACAGAACTTTCTTTCAACATAAATTTTTGTTTTTATTATTCCGTGAACTATTGTCGGCTCCAAATGACAGGTTAAAGGAGCAATAGAAAATTTTCCTTGAAATAACATGTTTGATACTGCAAGGATGCGATGACGAAAAATTATGATTTAAAATGTCCACGCTGTTACACAACGGCACTTATGCTTTCGAAAGCTTGAAATCTCCCTGACTAGTAGCAGAAATTCTGAGAATTCCATAACTTTTCTTGAAATTTCAAATTCCCTGACTCTTCCAGAATATCTCGCTTACCTCGTCACCATATTGCAAGTAATACAAATCTCCTCATAAAAAAGAGTAAGCAAAAGCTTCCTGTAGTTTTCTTTTTAATTTTTAACGCTGATCCTTCTTTTCGTCATTTCATTATGTTTTATCCTTCCTTAATTTTTTTCATTTCTGGTCTCGAAGGGGGGGGTCCGGACCCCCCGGACCCCCCCCCCTTGGCTACGTGCCTGGGCCAGGCCAACCAAAGGGGTGGACCAAAGGCCAGGCAACCCAGGCAACTGCCCGAGGCGCCACAAACAGCATTGGCTTAACTAGGATATTTTTCTAGGAGGGCCAGGCCCCTTAGTTCTGAAAATTGGAAGAATCTTTTAGAAGACCTTGTTATGTTTTATATATATATATATATATATATATATATATATATATATATATATATATATATATATATATATATATATATATATATATATATATATATATTCTTCTGAGTCCCCTTACCCTGCATTATCATCTCTTCAAGTTATTTAGTTCTAACACGACACTGTCATGTAACATTTCAGTGAAAATCTATTACATCATAAATTTGCTTAAAATTGAATATTTCCTATATTCTGTTGCTACTTAATAACTACCTAAAATTGACTCTAATTATGAAAACTGATAATTTTCTATTACTGTTTTACTCGTGCAATTCTGAGCGAACGTACGTTATTCGTAAACGTTAACTATCATGTTCTCAGTTTAATCTTACATCTAATAGAAACACAAGTAAACATACAAGCAATAATATAATTTAAAATTACAACTTTTTAAAAATCAGTCATGGGCTAATATTTATTTATTTCTGTATTTAAAGTAAAGTGTAAAATCTTTTCATTTTAAGTTTTACAATAAATCGCTGTCGTTACTGGTTGTTGCAGCTTAATTACACAAACGTTTGCGAACAAAGAAATGCAATCATTTTTTAAATAAGAAAACATTTTTAAGTAAAAAAACAAATAATGGTATGTAAAACCACCGAATCGGAGAAATATAGTTAGCTAACTTCTAAGGTTGCCAACTCTACAAAAAGAACCGGCACCTCTTTAAAATTCCCTATGATATAGGTCTAAGTGTGAAGTATCTCTGTTCGGACCCATCCAAGGGAAAGATATGTACTATCGTGAACAAAAGTGCATAGCATCTGTATTCTGCATATCCTTAGTACATTCACTAATAAGCATAATAGATACTTTGTGCTTTAAATGAAAAATTGAAATCAGCATTAATCATTTTATTATATTTACCAGCAGTGGCGTATTTACGATTTTGTTTCGGGAGGGGCTTTGCTAACATTCGGGGGGAGGGTTTTGCCTGGAAATGTGAAAATTCTGCAAGATATTTCATTTACTTTACTATACTAAGTAAGATTTCGGGGGGGGCTTAAGCCCGGAAGCCACCCCCCTAAATACGCCACTGTTTACCAGTAACTGCCACTTCTTTAAAATTATCGAAATAGATGAACAAAATATATTAATCTATATATATAAAAGAGAACGTACAAAATCCTTTGTCCGCTCATCACGCTAATACGGCTGAACCAATTTCTTTCATTTTTGGGGGGTTATTAGGATTTGGACCCTAGATGGTTTTTATCATATCACTTTAATTTTTAATTACCAGTGTCTTGAGATAATTGACCATTCAAGTGTCCATAACGTACAAATCCTTTGTTATTAGTTCATCATAGGTAAAAATAAACGTATTTATATGCAACCCGCATGACCGTGTCACTCGGCGGGTTAACATAAATGACAGGCGATATACAGCGGAAAATAGCTTGAATCTTCTGTTTAAAATTTTTTAATTGATTTGCTTATTTTTACAGACACTTTTACAATATGCCAGCACCGGGATGACCGCAGCGAAGCGGGGCGGGTTAACATAAATGACAGGCGATATAATGTTAAGATTTACTGCAATCTTCTATGGTTTTTATCATATCACTTGAAAGCGAAAAAGTAAAAATTATCTAAGTAACAAAGTTTATTGCGTTCCGGGGTGACCGCAGCGAAGCGGGGTGAACGCTGCTAGTTGTTGATAAATGGTGAAAGGTGATAGTTTTGGATTTAGAGAATGAAAGATACTTTTTAAATCTATACTTCAAACTAGGTTAAATTGCTTCGAACTAGACACAATTTTGGAAAAAACGGTCATAAAGAGCTGGTAAGAAGTTTGTACCCGTCACCGGCTTTAATCAAAACAACATCAATATTTCTGACCAGGCCGATGAAAAATCTGCCAGTTGGCAACCCTACTAACTTCCCGTACAACAGGACTAGCTCAGGAGAGTAATGCTTCCGGAAGTAGGAACGAAAAACACAGTTCTGGTTGGTTGGCGTTATCCATTTCTTGCCACGTTGCATTTAAATAGCAGAAATCAAACGATTACTGTTGTCGGTCTTTCGTGGCCGAGCATACGAGTGCGAAACGTCGACGAGAGCGGACGTGGGGAAGAGTTCTCGGAAGACTGTTCTTACTGTGTTGCATACGAGTGTTAGTGAGACGTACTGTTATTAATAATTTTCTGAGCTTATTGCTCCTGTGTATTGCAGGTACGTGATTTATTCTGTTGACCTGTAAAAGTGAAGTAAAATGAATCGTGTAAATACGATTCAATTTCTATTTGAAAATGGCGCACAGAAACCTAGTGCTTTTGAGTTGCATGATTGGATTTTTGAAACTTTTCATTTGCAAGAAGACGAAATAGCTGCTATTCAAATTCCGACCACCCAGCGTTGTGTTTATTTAAAATTAGTGCGGAAAACTCGAATGGAGCAGATTCTTAGCGACGCTAATGGTGAACTCACTTTCAAATATAATAATGGAGCCGTTGCTAAAGTATTGGTAAATGATGCTACTTTAGAAGTGAAAGTGTTACGCATATTTAATTTGCCCCCGGAGACTTCGATTCATTGTATTCAGACGACTTTAAGTGCCTATGGTAATGTGTTAAGTGTTACACCTGATGCATGGTCTAGAAAATATCGATATACTGTAAATAATGGCATTTATCTTGCCCGTGTCCAGCTTAAACGAAACATTCCATCATTTGTGATGTTTTCAAAATATCAAGGACATGTTATTTATGAAGGACAGCCAAAAACTTGCCAACGATGTCATTCAGAATTACATGAACGCTCTAATTGTCCTTTAAATACTCGCCCTACAGTGTTGCCTATACCCCCTACTATTCCCCGTCAAGTGCCTGTACCTCCCCCCTCTGCCATCCAATCTAGTACTACGGACAGTGAATTACATGTAACGAAGGAAGAAATTCAATTCAGTTCTAATGATGTTCGACCTGTAGCTTCAAGCGAAGGTGTTGAGAACCACACACAGGCAGAAACAGCTGACGTAACACCAGAGGAAGTAGCTGGTGTTTCTCCCGTGGAACTCGCTCAGACCGAGGTAACTGAAAGTCAATTCACTTCAACAACAACAACAACGGGGAGTGTCGATAGAAAGCAAACAGAGACTTCTTGTGTGCTTCAAACTGATATAAACGATAATAACTCTGACCTTCTCAAGGACACTGACATCGATAGTAATGATGATTTTCCGTTACTACGATCTAGCCAACGCAAAATTAAACGTTCGAAATTAGAGAATAAAAGACACGATAATGCATCGCCAAAAAGACGGACACGTCAACAAATTGCGCTTCATCTGCAAAATAATAGTACTGCCTCACAAAAGAAACTAAATACGGGTGATAATCAGGCAAGCAATATGGACTGTTCTGAAACGGCGTCTGTAAATACCTGAATACTTCGTTTTCCTTTAGTTGTTTACATTTAACAGGAAATGAGTGTTAAGGTTATCTTGTGTTTACTGTGTTTACTGTGTTTACTTTGTTTACTAAGTTTACTGTGTTTACTTATGTCATTATTGAGTTGTGTTACTGTTAATGTTAATGGCATGAGTTCGGAAACGAAACGTGAACTGTTTAAACAGTTTATATTTGACCACGATCCCGGAATTATTTTTTTGCAAGAGGTAGTTGAAGATAATTTCACTTATCTCACTGGTTATAAATCTTATGTAAATTTGGGAGTGAACCGGAGAGGTACTGCAATTTTGATCAAGCACGAATTTGAGATTTCTTAGTTGCGCATGACACCAGATGGCCGTGCTATTGGTTTTCTTTGGAACAAAGTATTATTTCTTAATATATATTCTCCTAGTGGGCATAATAAAATAAATGAAAGTAAGATATTTTTTAATGAAACGTTAGTATATATGTTTAATCGGACATATGATCATGTAATTTTTGGAGGAGACTATAATTGTATTATTCGACCTGGAAAAGATGCCACAGGAGACACTAGTTATAGTCCTGAATTACGATATTTAGTCGATTGACTTAGGTTACAGGATGTTGCTATTTTTAAAAAGAAAGACCATTTGTACACGTATGTCCGTAGTAACAGTACTAAGAGTAGAATAGACAGATTTTATTTTAGTGATAGGTTGTGTACACCACAAGTGATGTATTATGTGCGTGGTAATTCTTTTTCCGATCATTTTGCAGTACAAATATGGATCCCTTATGATGTACCACGAAAGTTAATGGGTAAATCTTATTGGAAATTAAACTCTTCTTTGTTAGATTTACCTGAAGTTAAAGAAAACTTTCGAAACTGTTGGGTTAAATGGTGTGAACGTAAGCCCCACTTCAACTCTATTCTCAATTGGTGGGAGAAAATGGTTAAACCCAATATCAAAACCTTCTTTATGCGCATCGCACAAGATCAGGCTATACAGACTACACATACTTTGCAGTTTTATCACAAATGTCTCCAAGAATTGAGTCACAGGAATGATCTTCCAGATCAATATCAAAGATTGCAATTTTTTAAAGCAAAAGTTTTAAATTTGCAACGCAAAAACCTAGAAGGGTTTACGGCAAGAAGACGTGATCCTCTGATGATTCCACACGAAAGGTTATCCATGTACCAACATATAAAAGAAACTCGCCGACGAGAACGTCTCAGTATTCCTTCTCTTCATACAGGGGATGCGAATGTCCTTCAGAAGCAACCTGATATAGCGGCTTATATACTCTCCGAATACCAAAATAAATTTAATGACATACCTGATCTTACTGTCTGATCCACCATTTCCTCTGCCGCAAGTGAATTTTCCTACCTCTGAAACACACCTCTTGCCCCAACCATATACAATGAACGAAATCCACCAAGTAGTAAAATCTTGTAGTACATTGAGTAGTCCAGGAGTTGACGGAATTCCGTATACTTTGTATCAATGTTATTGGGATATTATTGCCTCGGACTTTCTTGAAGTCGCTCATTATATTCTAGAGACGGGCCAGGTGTCTACCACATTTGCTACGGGGGTCATTGTTTTAATACCGAAGAAAGATAAACCCCAGGTCTTGAGTGATTACCGCTCTATTACATTACTCAACTGTGATTACAAAATTATTGCGAAATGTCTTGCTCGTAGATTGCAACCTTTCATGCCTGATCTACTGCATGACGCCCAAAGTGGCTTTAGTATTGGTAACAAAATGTTAGATGTTCTAATGGACTTCCGCAACACAGTTGGTTGGTTTGATACCACTGGTACTCTGGGTGGTTTACTGAGTTTAGACCTCTGTCAAGCTTTTGATAATGTGAGACATTCCTATTTATTTAATGTTATGCAACATATAGGGTTACCTCAGAAATTCATTCAACAAGTCCAAACCCTGTTTTTACATGCAGCTTCTAGACTCCAAGTCAATGGTTTCTTGACACCAGCATTCCCAATTCGTAAGTCCATTCGGAGACCCCTTGTCGTCGGTTTTATTTAGCATATATCTCCTGCCTCTTATTACGGAACTCGATCGCCAGCTTACTGGAATTCCAATAAACGGCACTAAACTTGCATTGCGATTTTATGCAGATGACATTAGTGTCATTATCCGTTCAAAAGAGGATTATCAACAAGTTATGCAGGTTATGGCTCATTTTAGAACATCTGCTGGAGCTAGTCTAAATATGCATAAATGTAAATTTTTACAGTTTGGTGTTACAACTTCGACTTATCTGCCGACTACTATATCTGTTGAGTCGCAAGTCTCTATATTAGGTATAGTCTACCAGCCAAATGTTTCCTCAATGATTATTTCTAATTGGAAGAGAGTGATCACTAATATAAAGTTACTTTGTCAGGATATTCGTTTTCGACCATTTAATTTGGAACAACGAATCTGGATTTGTCATAGCTATATTTATGCAAAAGTATGGGATGTTGCCCAAATTTTGCCTGCTCCGAAGGATAGTCTCCGTCAAATTCAATCTTTGAGTCTTTGGTATATTTGGCAAGGGCAAATCTTTCGTGTGCCTTATTCAATATTGTGTAAAAGGAAGGAGAGTGGGGGTCTTAATTTGATCAATATTCGTTTAAAGTGTTATGTTCTATATTTCACAAAATGGTATTGTAAACTGTATCAGGAATCTCCTTCCTTCACTAAAGAGTGGGCCTTATTCTGGTATGAAAGAGTCGGTATACTTGCACCGTTAAATATAGGGAACTTACTCCCATCGGTCTCTTATTTAAAAGAACTCTTATTGGAGGGCAGTTATTTACAACGAGATCCGACTCTTTCTTCTCGAGAGCTTGCAAAAAACTTGTACAATACAAAGTTACTTTCTGACCATACCACAGTCTCTCGTGTCGAAAAAATAAGTCCTTCCTCTTGCTGGACGCAAATTTGGAAAAATATAAATAGTCCTGTCATATCACAATATATACGCATTGAGTGGTATAAAGTCGTACATGATCTTCTTGTTACACCTGCTCGGTTAGTACGCATTAACTTACTTGCAAACAACGTATGTCACTCTTGTGGACAGGAAGATGATTCTCAACATCGTCTCACGACGTGTTCTAAGGTTTTACCAATATGGCATTTATTACGGGCCATGTTAGGATATATATGCCACTGTGGAATTCAAGCATTCCCAGATACTTTATTACGCCTTCCTGATTTTTGCTGTATGCCGCAGCCTAAACAAAATTCGATGCTCTGGTTGTGTGCTTATACGGTGTACTATCTGGTTACTCATGTAGATTATTCAGAATACCAATATAAATTGTTTATGTACGGTGCGCATGTCAAATGTCAAAGTGTTCCTTCTTATTATGGATTTTTTGCTAATTATTTGAAGTTTTTGTTTCCCCCTCATAACTTGGGGTGGTTTTTTGATCAGTAGTTATGTTGTATAATTTGTAGTTTTTGTTAAATTGCACAAATGTATTGTTAAGCTGTCAATAAATCAAGTTAAAAAAAAGGGGGCTAGCACTATATATTCGTGACAGAAATCTCTTTTGGCGTGAGTTCAAACCCGGCCAGAGGAAAGTTTATATATATATATATATATATATATATATATATATATATATATATATATATATATATATATATATATATATATATATATATGCATTTTTATAACAATTTTTAAATTGAAATAATATGAAAATAATACTCAAAAAAGTGATTTACTTACTTTTGTGCAGATAAGTAGTAGTAGTAGTAGGAACGGGTTAAAAGGCCCGCAGGGCTCGTTTTGTTCCCCGTGTACTCCATGATAAAAATTTTGTGACCAACTTAAAACAACTGGCTAGGATAGCGCGTAAAATAGTTGGTTAGAGTAGCGCACGAAAAAACGTACTTGCGGGAGCATTACTCTTCCGAGCGGGTCGTCGTACAACTTAAGTATTTTTAAAAAAATGCAAATAGAAGAGAAGCTGGTCAACAGTACGGAGAAGACTTCTAGACGGACTTGAGGGACTCGTTTCCCTATATAAAAGATGTTTGTTTTTCATTATTTTTTCAATTGAATATTAAATTACACACCTTTTTACACATTCAAAATTTTCAGTAGGACCTATGATAAGTGGCTGTGATGAACAAGCAGAAGTGATTGTAAAATTTGAAACAACAAACATTTAATGAAACAATTATTTAACCAGCAGAATTCATTGATAATAGTGTTGATGCAATATTTTAACAGAGAGAAGGAAAGCAAATTAATTGGCATAAAAGGACTTATTTTAAATCATTAAATCAAATTTTATAAGGAATATATTCAATGTTTCGGAGCATATATAAGTCAACTCTTGTAATATTCCTGAATTACATACGAGCTTCTTAGCGTACTATTGTAGTAGCATCATTAGTATCAACCTCGTCGGGAAATATGGTTATAGCCAGGGGGCACCCATGCAGGGTTCCACCGACTCCGGACCCTCAAAAAATCTTATTTTTTTAATAATTGTGTTTTGTCTGTACCAGGGCGCACTTATGGAAAGTTCATTCGATCTGGACCGTAGGCAGTCTTAGTAATTTGACAACAGGTGTAAAAGTCAGGGGGAACGCGGGGGATGCCGTCCCCTTACCTCCAAACAATATGTACGGCGTCCCCCGTTCCTAAATACTTACAATGGACAAAGATAGGCAGGGGGAAGGCGTCACGTCATGCCGCTACCTACCTTTATAGATCCACTTTCACTCCTGCTTGACAGACATTAGTGCACTTTCTTAATAAAACTATACTTGCTTTAACAGACAAATTATTAATGATTTGATCTTAAACTATCTGTATCCTTTCCTTTCTTATAAAAAACAATCTAGTTCTTATTTTTTTCCTGTGAATATAGGTAATATAGGGGAAGTCGTGCGTTCCAGGGACACAATATGGGACATGGACACCTACGGTCCTCCTGAATTTTGTACTAATTTTGCCTTCCTATCACGGAATCCAGTTTTCTATACTTCATTTGGGCAACGTAGAGTAATTGCATGTAGAGAGAAACAAGTGAACTGGAAGGCAATATATGTTCCAGTAACAAGTAAATGGTCCAGCATATTTAAGATACCTATGTATTGCTTCTACATTCGTGCCTTCCCTGGTGTGCACGATTTCCACTATTAGAAATTATTTATCGTTTACTTGGGTGCAGAATAAAGTCGTGTTTCTGTCTTGCAATATTGTACCCCTTGCAACTTTCGACACCCTGCACAAAAATTTTTGGGTGTGCGCCTGGTTATAGTTTATACCTTATAGTTGGGAAGCAGAATCTGGAAAAGTATCCAAAATAAGGAGTTGAATCAACCCGAGAGAGTAAAAGCAACCGGTGGTCCTAAATCATCAAGTCCACTATCCTGATCATTTCTAAATCGGCGGTCGCTTGATACGAGCGGACGTTTTCCCCTTACACCCCCACCCTTTTCTACCGAAACTAAAAAAATGAGCATTTCTAATAAAAGGTCATATCTCCGAAAATAATCAAGATATTAATTAATTTCTTTTTCCGGTTATATCAGTAAGGTGTGCTTTACGATTTTGTCTATTCATGCTTTGAATAGACCCAACGGTTTTTCGGAAAATTTAACATAAGCATTAAAAACTGACATATTGTGTCCTTAATATTTTCTTTTTTGCTCAGTATCTCTCAATTGAGTTGAGATATGGAAAGAACACCCCAAATTAAATTTGTAGGGCATTAAATTATTTTTCCAACGATACCAATATTGTTAAGTTTAATTCCAGAAGTAGCCGTACAGCGAGGTAAGTTTGAAGGAAAGTGCGCTTTGATTCGGATGCTGATGTTCCGAATGGCACGAATTTATGCTCACGTCAGTCAAGACAGGTTTTGTTTCGGAGATAAAAGATGATTTTTTCCCAATATTTGAAGAACAGTTCTCAACCTTCTTCCTTGAGCTCCCTGCACTGTTATGATCACTTCTAGATCTCCGGTCACTTGATACGACCGTGCATTAAGGACCACAAAATTTTGAAATAAGTAGAGATGTCTCTTAAAACGTTAAAATCCATCTACAGGTGATATTAAGGATGATTACGATTTTTCAACTCTATTTGTGTGCGGTATTTCCACCGGTCCTTCAAAATAATTCCCTATTTCTTTAACAAAAATGTTTATCTTACCATAATGAAAAAGCAGAAAATATAAATAATGTTAAGAACATATGTAAAGATGTCTTAAGTGAGGTCAATCACCATTTGCAGGTGATATACAGGGTGATTGATAACATCGTTGTACAGGTGAAGGGTATTTCTAAAATCAAGAATCGGCCTGTATTTTCTCAACGGCTACTTTAAAAAATATTTTTCCAGAAACCTCAATAACTATATTTGTATGTAATTTATGGGAACATTACATCAAACTTCATTACATACTTACTAATTACTGGAAACGAGGAGATCTATAATAATATTCTATATCATCAAACCAAATCTGCGCAAAATATTTGCAAAATTACATATTTCTTTATTCTTTTGAATATTCATTAGATGAACCATTTTCTGGTATATAAGTGTTTGTAAGTGAATTATAACACTTGTTACCATTACAGCTATAGGTTTCCATGCACTCAACTGAAGCCCACGCACAGTTGCTATTGTTTGTGTAGCAGATATATTTACATGTACAAGACTTGAACTCTGGGCAACTCCTGAGTGGTCCATTTGGGCACCAATTTTCCATTCGTAGTTTGCCAACCAAACTGTTCGGGTTGAAGGAAGTCAATATTCGAGTCGCTGTCGTGCCGCCAAATGTATGTTCGAAAGTGTACTTACTTGATGTGGAACATTACAGCACCCTTCATTGGTGGAATATGGTCTACTTTTCTTTTTTTGACCGACCAGATCAGCACAGACAGCACTGATGAAATATTTTCGTGACTCGGTGTAGAGATTCACAACAAATTCTTCTGCACGTGCTATAGTCTCATCATCCACATTACAAATTTCATTAGAAGAAATTATTGTAAAATTTATATTTTATTTCTTCTTCCATCGCAAATCTTAGGGGCCCACTATACTTCACCCCCGAATATCGATATCGAAAATTAAAAATGATATATCGATGTCGATGTATTTGCGATATCGAATGTTGATATATCTCAATATCGATTTCGACGATATTGATATATCGACATATCGCACTGCCCTAGATCCGAGAAATAATGCTTGGACTATACTGGAATCAACAATCATAATCTAAATACATTCTTCCATTTCTGTACGCAAGGTTGAGGGGTAAGGCGGTGAATTCGAACAAAAATTTTAAGCCAAAAATGTTAAAATAAATGTAGTTATACTTTCCCATTAATACTAAACTATTACCATAATTTACCTTTTACATCTGTTTCTGATTGTAATCACAAATCAACGACAGTACACATTTTAACATAGTAGACCAATATAATCTATAATTTTTCACAACTAAGCAAACTGGAAAATGAAATTGCTGTTATATTAAAGTGGAATGTTGTACAAAATAATCATAATTCATTGTCCTTATTTCTAACAGTACTCTTGTCACAGACTGAGATATACAAAACTAAGAGAACAAGAATTGAGAGACTCACACTAAAAGACTTCTGTATTTTGCTGTGATTGTCACTTTTTCAAATATAAGAACCCTATTCCGAGCTAATTCTGGATACCGGAGTTTCGAGGTAATTGTTACTCGAAACTGTAACTTTGTCGACTATCAAATCTTGACAGTATGTTAGGAGAGATTTCATATTACATTGTGCTATTTCTTTGTTACGAAAACACTTCTGGTTGATTCCATTCATGTTGAATTACTGAACTTACTTCGCATAAAAGAGCGACAGCTGAGCCGCGCAGCTAAGCTATTTTATATACACATCCTTATATCATAATCGTGTCTCTGTTCATTTCTTCTCTCCCATACTAACATCAACAACATGAGCACAATTCTAATTTCAAAATTTACATGTATTGGTATCAATAAAGGGAAAGAATAAAAATGAGACGAAATAAGAATCATAGGTTGATGTAGGGAGAAACTTGAAAACATCTCAATGAAAAATTGTAACCAGTAGATATCTATTAAATGTACAGAACTGAGACACAAAGAGAAAAGAAGACAGAAGAAAAAGAAAAAGGAACACAGATAAAAATATTGGATTTAAACGCAGTTAGAAAAGAACCTAACATTATAAAGTTTCGTTTCCAGAAATCTAACTGTAACATAGAAATAATGTATGTTGCCTATATTCTTAAGAACTATTCGAACATATAGAGGATGCCTGAAAATTTCATTAAATAACTTTCAAAATGAATACCAAGCTTGGTGATCAAATTAAATATCCAATTTTCAGTGAAACTGTAGAGTTCTGAGACACGAATAGGATAATGCCTAAATTTTAACACATATTTGTTTTTGCATGGTTCGGCTGCAAATTCGGTACTGTTCCTTAAACATACTGATCTGAAATAGATTATAATGAATCTAGTAGGTAGCGTAGGTCATATCTTCTATTCCAGACTACTAAAGGTAACTGAACAAAAAGAGAGAAAGGAAAATGAATAACTGCTATTTCACTACCACAGGAAAAAAACAAATTTTACTTATTTCCTTGACATAAAGTGTGAGTTTGTATTTGTGTGTGTGTGTGTGAAAGAGAGAGAGAAGAGAACGATGAAAGATATTATAGGGAAACGTCAAGAAAGATGGATAGAGAGAATGAGAGACGAATATAAATATGTAAACTAAATATCATTACAATGTGTCATGTAGAACGCACACGCTGCTTAATTGGATTAGCCTTGTAACTTCTTCAGCCACGGAAGAATTTCTGTTGGTAGCGAATATTTTATTAAAAAAGGATACTATTTGATGGAGATTCGAACCGAGATTTTCTGTTTAGACGTCTAGCACGATACCAATACACAAAAGATTACTCTACCGAAAACATGTTCAACAAATGGTATGGTGGCTCTTTCTAAAACAAAAATGAAAAGTATATACTACACATTAATTGTTTCGAATTGTGTTAGTAGCCCCCATACTTATGATTTCCCCTTTCCCAACCAACATTCGTAAATCGTCTCTATCCTGCTACAGGTGTTTGCTTCCACAGTCCTATGGATTGCTCGTTTAGTATGAGAAGTCACTCTTCGATTCTTCACGATCGCTATGCAGAAATAAGCTTTGCTTGAACAGGACTTGAACCTATATTTTAAACCTATACTACTCATAAGTCCGGTACGTTAGCAATACACTATCTTGCCAGCTAAGACTGAACCCCAAATATTACTAAGTTTAGTTCTGCTCTTTGGAACGAACCGTCTTCTTCGTGTAAGCTTATTTACACCAAAGTGCACGCAAAATTCATTTTTTCGACGATTTGGAGACAAATTAGCGCCCACAAATAAACGAAATAACATATAATCCCTGCAGTAATTTCGCCATGCAAGTTCTAAAGTACGCTTATAATAATAATAATAATAATAATAATAATAATAATAATAATAATAATAATAATAATAATAATAATAATAATAATAATAATAATAATAATAAATGTTGATTTTCAGTGTATAATTGTTATTTCTAAGAATAACAATATCAATATGCTTCTATATTTGCAATACCACATACAGATACGTTATACAGAGACAATGTGGTGAACATTATTTGAAGATTAGGTAGTTGTCCCATTTCGACTTCCATTACCAGAAAATCCATGTAGACAATTTTGCTATTTTCTTTTATGTTTCCAGAAAATCTACGCACGTGGTGTTTATCCACTAAACGCCAAAGTTGGAAGTTCCGTCGTTAGAAGCTCAACTGTTCGTTTGAGTCTTTCGTTGTAATTATTATTGATAATGTTTAGTGCCAGCAATAGCTTCTGTCTTTCCGTATTGTTTCTTTCTTTTCTTTAATTTAAAAATGTATGCAAATAAATGCCACCATAACTACTCTTATTTTGAATGTAAACGCTGTTTACAATTTTTAAAGAACAAAAATTTAACGTTGTGACGTAGCTGCAAATGGTAAAAGCTAAAAGTGGAAGTTTTGTGGTTGGAAACCATAGTCGTGAACACAAAAGTATTATAACCACATATCTGGAGATGCTTTTTCTACCGCACGTTTCTCAGTAACTTGATTAACTACTTATTATGTTTCATTTCAGTTTTACTAGTTTTTCAAGTAAGCTATAACGAGAGGGATACGATCATATAAACATCGAGGGCAGTTAAAGTTTGAAAGTCTCTCTGATCGGGAAGCCCCTCAGCTATGATGATTACGCTTAGGATGGTTCAATTTATTCAAGTTCCGTACTACTTATAGTAATTTTATGATTACTTTTTCTTTCCTTATGTTAGAGAACTTGAAAACGTGGAGATAGTTTTGATGCTAGAATGGCATCAATGAATGAGAGTATACGCTGTGTACGTTCTTTACCATAATGAGAATATAGTACGCAATTTCTTCATTTGCCTTTGGCTCTTTCTGTCTTTCTTCAGTTCGTTTCTTCATCATGTATTTATTTAAGTTTCTTCGTCACTCTCTCTCTCTATTTATCTTTATCTTTTACTGATTCCTTCTCTCTCTTACACACACAAACTCTCTCTTTTTGCGCCTGTGCGTATTCCATAGTTTAAAACGGGCCACTTTTCAAAACATATTGACAAAAATCTAACCTAAACATACAGGTGGGGCACATATGTTTAACTTCTCTGGAATAAGAAACAATCCGCAAAAACTTGCTTTAATAAGGGTACTACATAACTTGAATAAATCGAGTATTATTATGCGTAATCAATATGGCCGAGTGGTTTCAGGCAGCTGGTTGTAATATTTTTGATGTCCATGAGTACGAGTTTGAACCATAATACTTTCACTTTCGTTTTTTACTTTTCGTAGCTACATCGGAACGTTAATTTTTTCTCTATCAATTCTAAATGGCGCTTACATTCAAAATAAGAGTAATTATGGTGCCATTTATTTGGATATATTCTATTCTAATTCTAACTCTATTCTAATATAAATTAAATAAAAAGTTTGTGTGTCTGTCTGTTTGTGTGCGGCCTGTGGACCAGATAAGTGGACCGAGGATTATCCAATTTTGGTCACGGTACCTTGGTCCAGGCCCCAGACCGAGATGTAGCGTTTTTTCTAGGATTCGAACCACGGGATCTCAGGGGAGGGAGTGTTTACCGGGACATGTGAAAGTAGTAGAAAATGACCGATATCAGTGTCGAATTCATAGTTTTTGCGATTGCTGAGATCAATGGTGAACCTCCGATCGCATTAACTTCCACAATTACCCCATTCATCTGCAGGCCGGGTATCATGGGGGAAATACCGAGATATATAAAAATAATCGCAAATGACCTATATTAGTGTCAAATCTATAGTTTTCATCTGCCTGCGCTAAGTGCTGTCATTTCTGTTAGTTTTAAAATAAAGGAAAAAAGACAAAAACAATACGCAAAGACGAAAGCTATTGCTGGTTCTAAACATTATCAATATTAATTACTAAGAAAGACTAAAGCGAACAGCTGAACTTCTAATGACGGAGCTTACAATTTTGGCTAAACTATTTTAAGAGCCACTGTGTTCTAAAGTTTCCAATGGAATTAAACCCATTTCCACGAGTCTGAAGACATCAGAAAATATTTTTGTAACGCTACACACAAACTTATTCTACAATAATATGTGTAGTACTGCTCCCCACTTTTATGTACACATAAGATCGATTCTCATGGCACATGGGTCTTTAGTGGATAAATACCACATGCCTGGATTTTCAAGGTATCAGAAGTGAAAATGGGAAAACTGCGTAATCTTCAAAGAATGTTCGCTAGATTTTTTCCGTATAACGTATCTGTATGTGGTATTGTAAGTATAAAAGTTTATTGATATTATTATTATTTGGAATAACAACTATACACTGAATATGAACATTTATTATTATTATTATTATTATTATTATTATTATTATTATTATTATTATTATTATTATTATTATTATTATTATTATAAGCGTAGTTTTGAACTTCGGTGCCGAAATTACTGCATAGTATGTTATTATTTCTGTAATTTTCCCTGGAATTATATATATGTTATTTCATTTATTAGTGGACACTAATTTATGTCCAGGTCGTCGAATAAATCAATTTTGCGTGCACTTTGGTGTAAATAAGCTTACACGAAGAAGACGATTCGATCTAAAGAGCAGAACTGAACTTAGTAATACTTGGGGTTTAGTCTTAACGGGCAAGATAGTGTATTGGTAACGTACTGGACTTACGAGTAGTATAGGTTTAAAATATAGGTTCAAGTCCTGTTCAAGCAAAGTGTATTTCTTCACAAAGTGATCGTGAAGAATCGAAGAGTGACTTCTCATATTAAACGAGCAATCCATAGGACTGTGGAAGCAAACACCTGTAGCAGGATAGAGACGATTTACGAATGTTGGTTGGGAAAGGGAAGTCATAACTATGGGGACTATTAACACAATTCGAAACACTTAATTGATATGTATTATACACATTTCATGTTATTGTTCTTAGAAAGAACCACTATATCATTTGTTAAACATGTTTCGGGTAGAAAAACCGTTCGTGTATTATTATTGTGCTATACTGGCAAACGGAAAATCGAGGTTCGAATCCCCATCAAGTAGTATAATTTCTTCCCATAAAATATTCGCTACCAACAGAGATTCATCAGTGTATGGGGGCGCGGTGGCTCAGTGGTAGAATGTTCGCCTCCGGCGCTTGAGGTCCCTGGTTCGATCCCAGCCGTGTGGACTTTGTGGTGGACAAACACTGCGCTCGTGGGTTTTCTCGGGGTTCTTCCGTTTCCTCCCACTTTCTTCATTCACCATTTCACTCAACTTTCATCATCACCGTGTCCTTTAGCCTAATCGGCATAATCGTGAGACGTAAAACTGAAAGATTTCATTTCATTCATCAGTAGTTGGAGAAGTTACAAGGCTAATCCAATTAAGCAGTGTATGCGTTCTTCATCATACATTGTAGTGATAATTAGTTAACATATTTATATTTGCCTGTCATTCTCTCTCTATCTCTCTCTCTCACACACACAACTACACACACACACACAAACATACACTTTATGTCAAGGAAATTAGTAAAATTTGTTTCTTTTTATCCTCTGCCAGTGAAATAAAACTTATTCATTTTTGTTTCTCTATTTTTCTTTCTTTCTGTTTTGTTCAGTTTCCATTAGTAGTCTGGAATGGAAATTATGACCTACGCTACCAGTAGATTTATTATAATATATTTCGGATTAGAATATTGAATGAACAGTACCGAATTTGCAACCGAACCACGCAAAACAAGGCATATCTTAAACTTTAGGCATGATCCTAGACGTGTTTTGGAACTCTACAGTTTCACTAAAAATTGAGTATTTAATTTGACAACCAAGCTTGGTATTCATTTTGAAAACGATTTTATGAATTTTTCAAGCATCCTTTATCTATTCGAATAGTTCTGTAAAATGTAGACAACATACATTATTTCTATATTACTATATATTACTGTATTTCTATATTCTATATTTCATTTCCCCAAACGAAACTACGTATAATGTTAGGTTATTTTCTTACTACGTTTAAACGCAATACTTTTATCTGTGCTTCTTTCCTTTTTATTCTTCTGTCCTATTTTCTCTCTCTCTCTCACTTCTGTAAATCTAACAGATATCTATTGGTTTCAATTTTTCATTGAGATGCGTTTAAGTTTCTTGATGTGTCTCATTTTTATTGTTTCACTTTATTGATACTAATACATGTATATTTTGAAATTAGAATTGTGCTCAGGCTTTTTTTAGTATGAGAGAGAGAGGAAAGAAGAAGAGACGGGTGGTCTCTTTACCAGTCACGGTTATGGCATAAGAAGGTGGATATTGAGTGGCCTAGCAGCACGACTAAGCTGTTGTTCTTTTATGCGGAATATGTAAGTTCAGTAATTCAACGTGAATAGAATCAACCAGAAGTGTTCTCGTAACGAAGAGATAATAACCCGAAATGTAAAATCTTTTTTATCAAACAGTCGAGATTTGAGAGTCGACAAATTTACAATTTGAGGTACCGATTATCTCGAAACCCCAGCATCCAGAATTAGCCTGGAATAGGGTTCTTATGTTTAAAAATGTGACAATGACAGCAAAATGCGGCTCTTTTAGTGTGAGTCTCTCCTTTGTAGTTCTACTAATCTAGTATCTCTCAGTCTGTGGCAAAAGTACTGATAGAAGTAAGGACAATGAATTATGATTATTTTGTACAACATTCCACTTTAATATAAGAGGAATTTCATCTTCTGGTTTGCTTAGTTGTGAAAAATTATAGATTATATTGCTCTACTATGTAAAGAATACATACTGTCTTTGATTTGTGATGACAATCAGAAACAGAAGTAAAAGGTAAATTACGGTAATAGTTTTTTTTATTAACTTGTACTTTTATTTTATCAATTTTTTGACTTAAAATTTTTGTTCTGGTTCATCGCCTTAATCCCTCAACCTTGGGTACAAGTGCAATGTAAAGAAATCCACTTTGAAACTCACAATATTATATACTGTAATTTCTAAACCGCAAATACTTTTGCTCTCGAAAAAAAGAAACAAGAAAGTGCCTGTCAGATGTAAGTGCTTCGAACTTTGACGTAGAATTTATCATAAGAAAGTTTTTGTTCCTCTCTCTCGGAGATTTCCATCTCTTTTGGCCATTGGAACCGCTCATTGACAAAAAGTGCACACATGACCGCTATATGCAGACATGCTCTTAGGCAGAGTCAGAGATTTTGAAAGAGAAACGAGTTCTTAATAATAATAATAATAATAATAATAATAATAATAATAATAATAATAATAATAATAAAAGTTGGTTTTGCAACTAGGGTCCCATCTCTTTATCTTGTATCGGAGGCCCGCAAGTCAACTACACTACTGTGTTTGTCTCTCTTTCGGTTTCGTGTGGATGTTTCTTTTTGTGCTCTTACGTTTTTATATTAAACCTTTGCATTACGGAACCTTTTTTTTTTTTTTTTTACGAGATTTTCTTTCAAGGAGGCGAGGAACTATTTTCCTCTGTGAAATATTTCTTACCATTTATCTTGCTTGAATTGCTTCGGTGCGATCATTTTGTAACTTCTTATGTCATCCATTGCGCTTACGATAAGAATCCCGTCATTCTTAACATTTTATTTTATTTTCTCATTTGCAGTTTGCCACACAGTTATATTTGTAACGAAATTGAGGTTTGGTCTAACGCCTTTCTAATTCTCAATCACCCCAACGACCCTGTTTTTTGGGTTAGCAACTATTGCGGGAAAGGGAGATTTGTAGATGGTAATTCACTTTTTTAATTGTCCATACATTATTTATCGTATGTCCAAACGTTTTCTTCAACTGAGTTAGAGGATCCCTTCACTTTTCTCAGGGAAGATCACCCTGTATTATCGACCAACATAAATACATGAACATTTTCATGTAATGGAAGAAAAGAAATAAAGTTCAACATTGAAGACTCCTCAATTCTCTCAATGGGTTTTGAGTAAATGACTTCAGCACAGAAACAAAGGTATAGCTATCTGGAAAGAAGACTATGATTTTTCGCAGAGGGATCTCATTTTTAATCGGCAGCAAGTTTAGGGCAATGCGCATTTAATGCCGTCATTGACAATTTCCATTGATTTCACTAGAAGCACTCCCCTTGCCTGATGTGGTGTGCAGCCTCTGAAGGCGTTTCGTAAGCTATATGAACAAATAGTAACAAAAATCTTATTTAGGCTCTTAAAAGACACAATAGAACGAACGAATGACATTTTAAACTTTTAAAACTGGTAACCATTGCTCGCTTTTTTAAAATTTAAAATTTTTCAGTACTTTTTCAGCAGCAAAATTGTATAAACTACTACTAGCTTAACGTGGGATCTTAACCATATACACTCAACCAGGAATCGAACCACGATTCCCTTTCCCGGAGGCGAGTACTCTAAACATTTCTCCACGGGGAACCAAACATTGTTCGTTAATGACCCAAAACGAATTAATTACCAACAAGCCTAATTTTTCCACTGTTAACAGTAACTAGGCATTTTAGACAAAATTCACATCCTAGAAATTACACAAATCCAGTTAACGATGTCTTTATTCGATCCCAAGAGAAAGCTGTGAACCTACACACGGCTTACTATCGTCTATTTCCATTATATTCATTCTTTTTATTTTTCAATTGTGTCTTTCACTAGATACATACGTTTAGTAATTGTAGACAGGTTTTCTTCTTCCCTTTCTTCTTCTTGTTTTAAGAACAAACCTCCTTTGTTCGGAAACAGCTTCTCAAACGCAACAAAATCAATTTATATTTAGTTAACATGAATTAACAAAGACTGCTTTAGACAAGGCAAGGGGAGCTTGGGAAGAATTGGAAATCAGACGTAACTCATTACTCGCGGAAGCAAGTTAGGTTTCCTATGCATCTGAAATGGAAAATATTTGAGCAATTTCAAACTAAAGGACTTGAATTAATTTCTGTGGCGCGGTCTGTACCATAGTGTAAGAAGAATTAGCGTTGGTTATACTACACAAGTAATGTTAAAATAAACAATGTAGCGGTATGTTTGACACGGAACATTTATATTTGAGCAGTAAACAACTATAAATTATTTAGTCGAGAAAAGAAAGCATTTCTGTATGTTAATACTTCTAAAAATGTTACACTTTACATCCTCAGTACAGAAAAGGAAAGAAATAAGAAAATAAAGAAAAGGCATCGACTAAGGTCGACTCACAATGAGTCGAATGGAATCAAATTGAATCTAACATATGGATGCAAAGTGTTGTGTCTATCCTAGGTTTCTTGAAGTTAAGAAATTTATTCGTGTGTCCAAGGCAGGGGCGTATCCAGGACGGACTTCTGGGGGGAGGGGGGCGTTGGGTTGTAATACTGCTACTTAGAGGTACTTTTAAGAGCTCATATTCTGGCATGGGTTTTATTTATATATAAAATAAGAATGTTTCCTTTTCTGGGGGGAGCAATCGCCCCTGGTGCAATCTTTTTAGAGTTATAAACTATGCTTTGCAAAAGTATAGGACATTCTAGAACAGCTTGTTCGTCTTTTCGTGCATCTGTCTATCAGCCAGACATCAGACCGAGGCGAAAAGCGGTTTTAGAGTAAGTTTAGTGTTTCAATAATAGGTACCATCTTTTTAAACCATCTATTAAGAGGGAAGTGGAAGAAATCAAACATTTCTGGTTGCAACGCTGATCACAGTAGAGCACAAACGCTACTAGATAGCAAAAAGCGTTCATCTGAATTGGTTCAGCATCCTAGAATATATTACATTTTCACTCTTATCTCGCCACTAAAAGCGGAAGTGATAGTTATTTACTACTACTCTGTTGTCTGTAAAGCAACACTAACATTCTGAGTAGTCATTGGGAATGTTTTGAATTTTAAGTAAATAATTTACAACACTTATTGGGAATTTGATTTAGTAATGTTCTAAACTTTTAAAATATATATTCGTATAAATAAACCTTAGATACTTAAACTTTGAACTCTTCACTTCTTAACTTGTGCAGATACAGTCATCCTCAGAAGAATTATTTGTGTAGATAGTATTTGTATTGTTTAAAGGCCTATTGAATTCACAGAACATGTTACATATTATTAATGTGCTTTCCATTTTCTTATTTTAAAGTGACTGATTTTCAATAAATAAAATAAAATGGAAAAACAAAAGAAAAAATTCATTGTCAGCACCAATAAAACATAAACAGACACTTCCACAAATCATGCATGTGCTTTCTCTTCTTAAATAGCTTATCTATGTATGTGTAAGACTACATTTTAAATCCATTGAATCCATAGAAATGTCAGGATTCATGACTTTAGAGTGAATTTAACTTATTAATTGCTCGGAATCGATATATGGAATTTAAACATGGAGTTTAATGTGGATTTAAAATACGTGTATTCGCACTGAGAATAGAACTAGATCTCCTGCACCAAAGAAGGAAATGTTAATCACTTAGCATGGGTGAGCTTAATCTGCCATTGGGAAGCTTGTAATAATAGTAAGTAGCAATAGATCGGGAAAATAATATGTGTAGAACTAAAAGGAAAATAAAAAATAGTATAGAAACTTCGAAGAAATTTCTTAGTAAAATATTGGAAAATAACATAAAAGAGTTTAAGAAATGAAACATGATGAAAATCGAGTTTTCTGTGTACGAGTAAGCTAGTTTTTCACCGTTATAACATAAAGGAAAACATGTAGTTTTTTCTTCTCTGTGTAGAAGCGTGGAAACTCCAAAGAGGAAGGGAATATTAAAAATTGTTGTCTGAAAGGTTGAAAGATATGAAATTTATAGCGAAGAAAAAGCAACTATGAGAATGCGCCGTTGAAGGACGGAAAGGTTTAGTTAAAAAAAAAAACTATAATCAAGATTGGAACTTCAAACAAATGCCTTTGCGTTTATTAACAAATTTTTCTCTACGTTATACATAGTTTAATAACTTATTGACTTTTGGAAACTTTCTATCGTAGAAAAAGTGGAATGCGTTATAATAACATTGAAGAAGAAATTAGTTTCTTATCGTATTAAAGTAAAAGTTCTTCCACAATGGCGATGACACAAATCCAATTTCAACCCTATGTCGTCTTTTGTTAGAGCTCGGAGGCTAGTGTGAAGGTCAAAGCGAAGTCATTTCTTTCTCTATTGAACAGATTATAAATTTTTATACGAAAAGTCGTTGTTATTATCAGATTGAAGCTTTCCAAAGGACTTAAAGATCACAGAAACATTGGTTCCAAACAATGTAATTTAGACATAATATGATAGTGATTTTGTTTTTAAAAGTTTTTTTTTTTTTTTTTTTTTTTTTGCTCTTAAGAAGTAAACGAAAAATATGCATAAATTTGAATTCAAACTAAGTAATCTTTGAAATAAAACTCTCCACCTCAGAGTGCATCAAATAAACGTATAAAGCAGCAGTATGTGTCATATGATATGATTTTTTCGTATTTGAATCTTGGGAAACCTCACATCATGGATATTCTTGGGTACTTTAGCTCGGAAAGTATCATCAAGTTGAGTTTCAATACAGGATTTCTAGAAAGTAATAATGTTGTTGTACTTTGACTTTAATTTTCCTTGTTATAAGGTAGTTTAAGTCAGAACAGGAATACAATATTTAATCAATCATGAGAAAAGTAATGGTAACAGAAATTAATTTTTCAATATATTTAGGCATTGATATACCAGTGCGTTAATACTGAGACAATGAACGAGAATGTCCTTGCATTTGAACCACACCAACACTCTTTCATGAGACCAAATAGATAGAAATCTAAGATCTCAATCAGAAACTGTATGGCGATGTTTAAGAATTTATCAACCAAAATCTGTAATATTTCTGTAGGTACTTGTGAGGATTAGGTATTTGCTTCAAAGCCAAATTCGCAAATACTTTTCAGACATGAAAATAAACGTCAATAATATTGTCAACACTTGTAAACTCTGGTTTTTTTCTGAACTATTGGATGAATAACTACTTTCTTAGTTTTGAAGAAGAGAATCTACATTTTGTACTACTGGCGCAAATCCCGGGGGGAAGAGTGGGACAAGTCCCACTCATCTTGGAACTGGGGGGACTGTCCCCCCAATTATCCGATTTGAATTTTTTTTTTTTTTTTTTTAGAAGACATGTGATGATTTGTGTCCTACTGCCACTTCATTTACATTGAATGATACATAATGTGCCGGTGCTGTGCCATCAGTTGTAGCTCAGAATACTTATCAAATGAACGCAACTAAATGGGGATGAAACTGATGCACAACACGGTACTTAACTGTAAAATTGGTTGAATTTAAATAAAATTCAAATGTCTCTAATTTAAAAAATGACTAGTTGTGGGAAAGAGGTGAGAGAGAAAGGATGTAATTAAGAAATAGGAATGAGCACTAGCCTGATAATTCCAACGAGGCTGGCGTCGTCCTGGTCATCTGTAACTAGGGATGGTACCGAGACCGAGACTAGTCTCGGTCTCGTCTCGGTATCGTCTCGAATTATCGAGACGAGACCGAGACCGAGACGGCCTTTTATATACCGAGACGAGACCGAGACCGAGACGGTCTTTTATCTACCGAGACGAGACCGAGACCGAGACGGAGCTCTATAAATCGAGATGAGACCGAGACGAGACTTAGGTCAGTCTCGAAAGTCTCGGTCTCGTCTCGAATATTGATATAGACAACTATTAAGATTGACCTTTACTCAAAATTTCTTTCGTTGCTGTATTAGGTAATATGGGAACAGTTGACTAATGTTCAGTGGCGTATTTAGGGGATGACTAACGGACTGAAGCCCCTCCCGAAATAGATTTATGATCATTTTTTAGCATTGCACGTACAACACAAATATTCGTTACTCGTTCTCAAGCCTCTCCCGAAACAAAATCCACTGCTGATGTGTATAGTCATCTCTGTTCCTTCTCTCAACACACACACACACACACACACACACTTACATATATATATATATATATATATATATATATATATACCAGCGGATCCAGGATATGATAGAGGGAGGGGCTAAACCATAGTTTGACATTTTATCCAGTGTAAAGAAAGAAGTAGGATTGAAGCCCATTTTATACAGTGTATAGCTGAGCGTCAAGGGGAGGTATAATCCCTTTAACACTCCCCTTGGATTCTCGCCTGTATATCATATCTAATATAAGTAAAAGGAAGAGTTTGTTTGTCTGTGTGTCTGCGTGTCTGTCTTTCTGATTGCCTGTGTGCGGCCTGGGGACCAGACGAGAGTCCAAGAGTTACGAAATTTCGGTGACAAGTATCATGTCCCAGGCCTCAGACCAAGAAGAAGCGTTTTTTTTTTTTAATTTAGAATCAGGAGGGGCGTTTACCGGGACATGTAAAAGTAGTAGAAAATGACCGATATTAGTGTCAAATGTATAGTTTTTGCGGTCGTTGAGATCAATGGTGTCACTTCCATTAGCGATGACTTTAAAATTCAGCTACCAGTGCATGCGGGCCGGGGTTCACCTGCTGGGGAGGGGGTACCGAGACATGTAAAAATAATACAAAATGACCGATATTAGTGTCAAATACATAGTTTTCGCGTCTGCTGAGATAGTAATACTCCCACAGGCCTTGACTTCCAAATACTGGTCCCATGCGAAAAATGGGTATTTCATCTAGTTATATATAATAGTCATATATATTAAAAATGCTGAATTTGTTTAGCATGCTGTGTGAAATATGGAAGGGGAAACTCTTCTAGATACCCTGCAATACCACTAGATAAACAAGCAATGTTGCCAACGCAACATAAAGTTCTAATTTCTCAAATTACACTACGTTTGGTATTACATATTTCTGTTCAGTTAATTTAGTTTAGTGCGTGGGTTTTCTGGGGGTTGTCCCGTTTCCTCCCACTTTCTTCATTCCACCATTTCATTCATTTTTCATCATCACAGTCTCCTTTAGCCTAACCGGCATAGCCGTGGTACGTAAAACTCAAAAATTTCATTTCATTTTCTAATTGAGTTTAACGCCTCTTTCAGCAGCGAGGTTATATGAGACTGAACCTACTGATTAACGTTGAATCTAAACCACATGAGCTCCTACCGGGAATCTAACCCGGGTCTCTCACGCCATAGGCTAACTGCTTAGCCACGAAAGAGCTCTACATATTTCTAATTTAGATATTAAATTAAACCACAAAAGCACATATATTATTCAGTGTAACAAAGGACAATACCTATCACAAACATCAACATTTTGGAGATCTCTAATAACTCAAATGGCAGGAACATTATAACATTAGTGTTCATTAGTTTTAATTACAACAAGTCGCAGTTACATTATTTTAAGCAGTGTTGGGAACTTAAATAAATTGTTAAATATTATTATAAATATAGTGCAAATAACGTAGCTAAAGTGCAAAATATTTTAAAATTACTCGTAATTTGTTTTATGGTGCAAGAATGTTTTCAAAACACGATGTTTTTCATAGTCTTTGGGCTACTTATAATGTTAATGTCAAAGTTTTCGTTCCAGCAATACATGTAAAAGCAAATTGTAACTGAAATTAAACGTAACTGGCAACTTTTCAGTAGCACTAGTTGTTCTCCCTAAGCCTTGGGCCTGGTGTATTTTTTTAGATACTGCTTTATTAAAATTTTAATTACACCCTAACTGCATTTCATTTGTTATAGTTTGACCACCGACCACCTCAAACTCGATCCATACCATATAGCTATATGCAATTATTCAAAGACTTACGGTTAGTAATACACATTGTGTTGATTTTTGGTTTGTTTTGTTTTAGTTTAATGTCTCACGATTATGCTAGGGCGGCTAAAGGAGACGTGGAGTTACTGATCATAGTGGAATCTGAAAAACTTCGGTCGTCGAACATTACCGCAACCGGGAATCGAACTCGGGACCATGCGAACCAAAATCAAGCGTACTAGCCATTACAGCAAATAAGAGATTTTACATTGCGTTGATTTAAATAATTGAGTCAGTGTTGCCAGATCCGAAGATCAAAAAGTAGCGTGTCTGTGCTCCAAAAGTAGAGGATATGAACTATTTGTAGCCCAAATATATAGAACTGAATTATTTGGCAACTAATGACTGGTACTAATGAAATAATGTTTAAAATAGACCGGAAAATGTGATGGACATATTGCAAGACGAAATTATGATCGATAGACGAAAACAATTTTAGATTGGATACCACGTGACAAATACAGCCTAGGAAATGTCCGCATACAAGAAAATGTAACAAAATCAGGAACCACTGGGGAGTAACCTGGAAAAGAATTACCCAAGATAGATAGTTGTAGAGAAAACTTGGGAAGACTTCATCCAGCAATGGATTGATAATGCTTGATTATGATGATGGTGATGATTTTATATCGAAATCTCAGAGGTAAACTAAACCAAGTCATAATTTCGTAATTTTACAGGAGAAGCGAAAAACCGGTTCCTTAACTAAGATTTATAATACTGTTTTTCAAAGTATACTAAGTAGTTACAAAGTAGTAAGATGGCTTTAGACTCACATTATTACACCACTAGAAAGAACATAGTCTATTAAAAAAAAAGTATTCTAACTCAATTTGACCAAAAAGTGACTTAACATAGTCTACCACTAATGTTCATATATATATATATACTGTATAAATTTACTAGGTAAGGTAGGGTAAAATTGGGTCCAAAATTTAACGAAAGTCATACAGCGAAATATATATATATATTTTTGACTATTTAATGCTTCATATTGCTGCAAAACTACGAAAATGAATACAAAAGAAAACTAGAAAGTTAAGAATCACTTGTTTTGGCGAGAGAGAGAAAATAGATACAGCTAGCTCGAATTACCTATATACTTATATAATATGTATGTTCATGTTTTGCAAGTAATTTTCAATCAATATAAAATTTCAACGTAATGAACGCACGATTGGTTTTCACGGATAAAGATCACATGCACCGGTAAGAGCTCAGGAATAAGCTTAATCTATGTTACGGCAGTGGATATACGTATGCGTATGTAATGCATTACAACTTTAGGAACTTGTATAAGAAACAGAATGTACTTAAATTTAGACGCGAACTATGCGAAACATCTGACTTTGAATCTAACTTGTTTCGTGATGCGACCCGAGGCCACACATAGCAAAGATGATTGTCGTAGCTCCCACCACAAAGTTCAAGAATTTCGTGTTATAAGGTGTCAATTAAACACGTAGATATGAAACGGTAATAAAGCATTTGATCAATTTGAAACAAAATATATTGTAGTAATAATTTACCCTATTTGTTCAGATAATGAACGTTATATTATGTTTTTAGAATGACAGTCAAAAAAGAACGTATTGGATAATAAATGAGAAATTGTAAAATACATTCATGCTGCTATGTGTTGCGTTATCCGTTAGAATGTATTGAACAATTCTTATTCTAAGGAAGGAAATAAACTACTGTATAGTACTGAAGTTAATTTAATAGAGTTTAATTGTATGGGCAGCACTGAGGCCATATGAGAAAGTCTTTTGCTGAAAGTGAAATATGGGTTACTATTAGAATTTTATCCCAGATATGATATACCCACTGATGATTGAAACTGGAACACACGCATGGAAGGCATCAGCGCTAGCAAATTAGCTCTGAAGAAGTATACGATACTATAATTCTAAGTCAAGAATAAAGCCAAAAATAAGAAGCAGAAACGACAGACTTTACAATAATAATATTTTTACAATTTTAATTTCACCTATTTATTTCGAGACTTTCGAGACGAGACCGAGACGAGACCGAGATTTGGCCTTCGAGACCGAGACCGAGATCGAGACAAGCATTTGTTGACCGAGACGAGACCGAGACCGAGACGGCGATTTTTGACTCGAGACGAGACCGAGACCGAGACAGCTATTTTTAAACCGAGACGAGACCGAGACTGTACAAAGTCTCGTCTCGTCTCGTCTCGATACCATCCCTATCTGTAACGATGGAGGGTTTGCCCTGGAGGAACCTGGATGTTCTGGTAACAGCCAACAATTGGAACTTAATCCTGCTGAACTGCTAGGGGCGTCTAACTCTCTCTGCGATAATGCGTCTTTAAGATGTCCTCTTACACCTTCATTCCACTAGTCTCAACTGACAAACTCAAAACATGTCTGCGGCGATGAACCGGCAGAATGGTATCCTCGGGACATGGAGCTGGATGTTCTCCAACAGTGCGATATTTTTCTCTGGTCGATCCTGCACCATCCTCAACTTCGTGTCGAATACCCCTTGTTGTTGTGTCCGTGGTTTTGTTCGGCTGAAGAATGATGACTTCGGAGTTCAAAGAATCGGGAAGTATCAGGCTATGCTTGAAGGTATGCGGAAAGGCAATGAGGAAACTAGTCGTGTTTATTAACAAATATGCGTTTACAAAAGCTGTCTGAGAATGTACAATCTTGATCAAAGTTTCCTTCCGATGAATTTTCAAAAGTTCATGATTCTGTCATTGATAAATGCAATTTAATAAAATAATAGAAATTAGTGAATTAAGTTAGGAGTTTACACAGTTATCTCATGGTCACTTCACATTTAATACACAGTTACTTCACAATAATATTCACCTCAGAAATCAGACTCATCTACTGTAATATGAGTCTCACCTCCCTTTCCCACAGAATAAGCCTAAAATCTGCCCACCTGCTCCCCAGATCCGCCACAGCGTTATTTTTCAACTACATAAATGTTTTGAATATCGCTAAAAAGAAAAAAAAAGTACGGTCTTACCTGTCATCTCCCCCCCCCCCCAATGTTGAAGACAGATTTGCACCGCTGCTTTGTACGGATGTTATTCACTTCTATTGTATTGATCCTCTTATTTATTCTCATCATAGTCTTCGCACTCTTCCTTAAATCATATATGGCATTTATGTTTCCTTTGGGGTTTATTCTCTGTAGTTTATTATAAAATGCTCAAAATTGGTTGTTCATCTTCGTTCACAGAAATGCTCGTTGCATAATAATAACCGATATGGTTGCTTCGTAAATAGTAATGCTGTCAGATGATTATTGTGAATGTCTATAATTGTAAATTCACACTTCAGTGCATGGATACAAATACTGCTTATTTTTTTTAACTAAATAACGGTTCTTACGTTAGCCCTTCATATACAGTAGACTCACGATTATCAGAGCTAATGTGGCATAAAAGCAAGCCGGATAAAACACACACACACACACACTCACACACACCTACACACACCTACACACACACACAGAAACAACAAATAGGCCGGAGTTCTCTAATTACTGACTTCTAGTTTCAGCCATACTATTAAAACACTTGTTATACCAAAACCTGCTCTTATTATTTTCCTGCCTTTTAGTACAGGACGGTATCTTATAAAATGTTTGTTATGTACTGTAACATATGTTTTCAAAAATTTATTACAGAAGTAAGTCCAAAAATTGCACACATTTTAAGATAAATTTATATAATGATGTAACGTAACTTAACAGTCCATTCAATAAGTCCATAGGATGACACAGAGATGCTGTTACTAGACTTTTTTCCATATGATTTTTATTTAATACGAACCTTCAAACGATACGTGTATACATTTGACAGCAATCTGACTATTGATTCGTGAGTTATAGCTTTTTGTGTGAAGCAACTTGTGTTAGTGCAAAAACAATGGACAAAAGTGAATTTCGAGTTTTAATAAAGCATTGCTTCTTGATGAAAAAAACTACAGTGGAAACCAAACAATGGCTTGATAAACATTATTCGAACTCTGCTCCATCGAGACAAATGGTAGAGAAGTGGATTGCTGAATTTAAACGTGGGCGTACCAGCACAACTGATGCAGAGCGTAGTGGACGCCCAAATGAGGCTGTTATTCCAGAAAACATTTTTTTAAATCCATAAATTGGTTATGAACGATCGCAAATTGAAGGTGCGCGAGCTAGATGACATTGTAAAGATAACAGATGGTTGTGTTTTTACCATTTTACACGAACATTTGGGTATGCGAAAGCTCTCTGCAAAGCGAGTGCCGCGTGAGCTCACAGTCGACCAAAAACAACAACGGATCGATGCTTCAAAGGAGTGTTTGGCGCTGTTAAACCGCAATAAAAGAGAATTCTATCGATATGTGACAATGGATGAAACATGGCTTCACTATTACACACCAGAATCCAAAAGACAGTCAGCCCAGTGGACAGCAGTCTACGAACCGAATTCAAAGCAAGCAAAGACTCAACAGTAAGGTGATGGCGTCTGTATTTTGGGATGCGAACGGAATAATATTCATCGACTATCTCCAAAAAGGAACCACCATCAACAGCGACTATTACTGTCACTTTTGGATATATTGAAGGCTGAAATCGCAAAGAAACGGCCATATTTGCAAAAGAAAAAAGTGTTGTTTCACCAAGACAATGCACCGTGTCACAGATCGATGAAAACGATGGCAAAATTGAATGAATTGGGCTTCGAATTGCTTACCTACCCACCATATTCTCCAGATTTAGCCCCCTGCGACTTTTTCCTGTTTTCAGATCTCAAGAGAATGCTTGCTGGAAAGAAATTTAAGTCCAATGATGAAGTCATCGCTGAAACTGAGGCTAATTTTGAAGAGAAAGAGAAATCGTACTCTAAAAGTGGTATCGAAAAGTCGGAAAATCGCTATACTCGTTGTATCGTCCTCGAAGGCAATTATGTTGAATAATGAAATCGAGTTTTGTCAAAATTTTGATTTTTTTCTTACTTATCCTACAGACTTATTGAATGACCTGTTATATGAGTAAGTTAAAACGTAGACCTATTCTTTGAGAATGATTTTTTATACTTATTTTACTGTTTATTTATAAATGACTAAAGGGATGTGGAAAGGCAGGCCTAAGACGAAAGAGTAAATGCCTCAGCTTTTAGTTTTCGAAGAACTTCTTGATATACTTGACTTCTTCTCCTATTTATCCCTCTTCTGCGACGCAGTGTCCCTCTACTTATGAAAGCAGATGATATCAGATGAAGCAGCTGACGTTTTCTCCTGCGCACTAAGGTACTGGAACGCTCATTCAACGTCTTGAATCATTTCAAATATGGGATATGATTCTCTTGTCATCTAGGAATGCCTTCTCTCTTCTACTATAAGGTGTTAAATGTTAAGTAACTCAACAGAAAAAGCAATAATTTCATTATGGAGTTTTTATTTGATTTTTTGGTTACTAGGCCAGACAGCATGGAAACCAGTAAATCACGAGTACTGTATTTTAGCATATTTTTTTGAAGATATAATAAACAGTCTAATATTTTCTAAGCTCCTAAGTTCAAATTTTAAGTTAATACTAAAGTAAAGAAAAAATAAACCGATGTTTTTTCTGATCCGTAATTATGGAATCGCCTTTTAATCAGGTATTAGAAACTCTCAATTTCAAAAGCGTATTAGGGTAGACTTTTCCAGATACAAAAAAGTCGTTCATCGCATCTTAATGATATGTTGGTCATCTCTCTAAGTTTCAGCACCAAATTCAAAATACTATCTTAATCAACTACGATCTAAAATTGAACGCAAGGTACACTTTCTAACTACGATTTTAATTTATCCATTATAATATCATTACATATCATGCACGGCAACATCATGTACACCTAATTGAATCACCGTGGTATTTAATAAACCAAAATAAAGCATAGCAGTTGATCAAATATTACTGATTTCCATGTGCGAATCAGCGATACTTTTCGAAATTTGAACATAGGTACAAGCAGGCACAAATTGAAGCAGCATGAAAGTTTGAATACTCGGTATTCACCATGTAAGACGGCGGGCAAGAGAAAGATAAAATGAAACACAGTGAGAAAAAGACGACGATGAAGAAGAAGAAATAAGAATATAAGAAGATATAAAGGGCGGAATGTGTTTGAGATATTGTAGAAACCTATACTTTTCCTTCTCTACTTTCCTCCCAATGTATTATAAATAATCTTCTTAGCGCTCCAGTTTAGTACCAACACTATTCATTTCTCTTTCTCTCACTCTCTCTGACATGAGTAATAAATGTATGAAGAGAATCCATTTGGTACAGGTCTTGGGGAGAGAAAAAGAAATAAGAAAAGGCAAGTGGAATTGTACTCGAGCGATAAAAGGAAAAGAATACAAGATCGTATGAAAAAGAAGAGAGCAAAATGAGAAAAGAGGATCTAAAAAAATCATAAAACAAAATGATATACTGTACGTGAGTTTTTCCCTTTCTATTTCGTTTTTCCTTTTCTAACCTCTTTATGAATATTCCGTTCGAAAATTTGTCCTTGAATTAATATTTGAATTAATTATCATATGATAATTAAAATGCTTGAATAACCACATATTCAACAATTGTTTATTTTGGATAAGAGTAATTGCGTCGTTTCTTCAAACAACACTCAAAATAGCGAAAACAGTTTTTTTAAATTACAAAACCTATTGTAATGATCCACTAATGTTCACCCTTACAATCTTGTATAGTTTTATTGCAGTTTGTCTGTGTGTTTTAATTTTGTTGTCTTGTACTTTATTCAACTGCCGATGTATTCTTAATCTGTGCCCCGTCTAGTTTATTTAAATTTGCATGTTTACTAAAGTTCAAATTAATTGATATTGCATGTTTGCATGTTTATTATTATAATTGATGTTGTGTTTATAATTTGGATACCCGGAACATGTAACAGTAGGCCTCTTACATAATACACACCGTGCCGTGAACGGCGCAGCGCCGTGTGTACAAAAGTCGCGCAGTAAAACATACGGCTTTTGTCGTGAACATTAGGACAGCTCTTTTTTTGCCGGCCGAACTGATTTGTCGTTTCTACGATAGAGACAGTATGGATAATCGAGATAGGCTATTATATCTATACTGGTTCTACTTAGAATCTAAAAGACAAAGGCATAGAGGAAGAAAATGGGTTCCTTTCTTTAACATTCAAAAAGAGCTGTAGCTGGTGCACTTGTGCTATTATTTAGTGATTTCAGAATTGATGAGACGAAGTTTTTAAAGTTCTTTTCGTATGTCTATAGCATTCTTTGATGAGTTGTTAGAGAAAATAAAAGGACAAATTTTAAGGCAAACTATCCACTTAAGAAATGCCATTTCATGACTGAAAGACTTGACTTAGCTCTGAGGCATAGTTAGAAATTCTACGTTTCGAAAGTGCTTGATGTTCATATTTACACATTTGTATCCAAATGTAACTTGGTTTTAAAATATATATTCCAAAGGGGCCTAAATTGGTGCCATAAATAAGAATCAAATTAAAGAAGAAAACTTTATGAACAATCTATTTTAATACTTATGAAATGAAGCGATAACTCAAAAATTTGTTTCAAAAGTTTGTTCACTGGATATTAATAAGAATTAGTTAAGCAGCCCAAAAGAGAGGTAAGTATTAAGTATAAAATTCGTGCAAATAAAAGATAAACTAATTTTAATGAGCTCGTTTATCGATTTTCTGAACGTGATGAAATCTGCAATCATGAAAGGCAAATTTTATAAATCCAACAGAATTTGCCTGTCGCAACTGTTAATCCCAATATTTTATACGATAAAGTAAGTTAACATTCTGGAACCAAATTTAAATCTGGGTATATATGTATTTATCTTCTAATCTTTTCTTTGGTATATGTAAATAACATATCAATTGATATCAAATAAGCACGACGTTTTATTGAACTGAGTATATATGTATATGTTTCTATTTACTTGTTGATTTCTACAGTGAGAACTTACTTTTTAAATTGAATTATAAGATCTAATTTACTTTTATCGCATAACATATAATAATAATGATAAATATCGTTTTCACGTCCTAGTATATGAACATAAAATTAAATATAACTTTATCTCTGTGTCGCACAACGTTGTTCTACTCGTAAGCTTCATATAGCTTCTAAACGAATAATATGAATATGAATATGAACGCATAATGATATATAAATAATAAAATAAATAATGAGTGAAGAAATATTATAATGAAGCGAATAAGTAAGTAAATAAATAATGGAATAAATACATGAAAAATAAATAAAAGAATAATTGATAAAAAGTAAATAATGTTTCATATTGCATAAGCTACAGCACACATATATTGCGCTTATAACAAAACTAAAATTACCAGGGAAGAACATATTAAGTTACTATGAGTTATATGTAAACACTTGAAGCGAACTCACTACTACCATTATTACTATATTTCGAATCAACTCTTAACGTAACATACAATACTACTAGAATATATTATCTACTATCTATCTACACTTCGAAGCATGTTACTAAATAAGGAGAAATCTAACCTAAAAAGCTATAAACTACATCAAATCTATACTTACCTAGTACAATTTTTAAAGGCATTAAGCAGTAAACTATAAATTAGCGGATTATCTTTTTTTTTTTTTTTTTTGAAGCTCTTACAAACAACCAAACCACCTGTTTATATCTTAATCTATTTCTCACTGATACTTGAAGTAGAGGCGTTCTACTATCGAAAAATAACAGTTTTAATTCGTTACAAAAGATAGGTCCCCAGCGGCAACGGAAAATAACTACCGCAAAAGGAAAATAATTGTGCAATCTGTCTAAAATTAAAAAAAAAAAATTAAGACGAAATTGACTACAATGTTCAATTACCTATACAGGCACTCTCAATCGTAGTGGGTACTGTATAGCTGTTTAAGAAAGTGAAGTTGTTATACAAACCTGAATCAATGCTGTTTAAGAAATAATATAGTTTTTTTAAAAAGAAAGAAATACAATTTTATTGTGACAGTCGAAATTCATTAAAATCAGTAAATTCTGCTTTTGCTATTTCATAACAGACGTTACAAAATTATTGGTCTATAGATTTTCAAAAGGGAAAAAATAAAAGAATTTTAAGCATGCACGATTTTCAAGAGATTTAAAATTATTGCAAAATAATGTAGTCGAAACCCAGAACAGTTATGTCTTTTGACAACATTCAAAATTCATAAAATTTGCATATTACTCGATTGTACAGATAATCATGTGAGCAAGAAGGAAAATTTATGCAAATGATAGTTACAAATTTACTTTGCAGTGGCCATTAAATTATTAACTACATGTTTCATACATACCTTTGAAAAAATGTCCTACGTTACGTTGTCATAATTCTTTTATTTAGCAAATTATTAACTTTTTCATACATAAAAAATTAACTAAATGTTTATTTCACGAAGAAATTCTTCAGTTATTCTTATTGCTTTCATAAATACAATCATATCAATAAAATAATCGTATTCCACATATCTTGCAAAGTTCATATTCTACCGGTGATCAGAAATAGAAAGAAATCTATTATTGAAGAATTGTTCTGCGATTTTAGATTCGATCAGGAAAAGCAGTCAGCAAAAGAGAACTGCGATTCGAAACCGTAAGAAATGATTGACTGTCTGTATTTGCTGAATCATTAACATTTCAGATAATTTGGAATACAATACTGATCTGAAATAAAACGACATGCAAAAATCATTTAGTAAACGCACATTCTCTTCAGATATATTTTACAGAAAATTTTGAAATAACCAAGATCTCTGTGTTTCACATTGCTTATTAGGTTAGTTTAACTGATCGAAAACATGCTGCAAAAAAATTCATATTACGGAATTAATATGCTGTATTATTTCGAAATATGCAGGTAACCGGGATTAGATTAGAAAGAGGGAGGCTGTAAATTTCCTTACACGAGCATTATGTTCACTACGTAAATATCAGGAAAAGTTACTGTAAATGTATTTTTCATACTTCAAGAATAGTAGGCCCTATAGTGTCAACACCACCAATAATTATCAACCATTAAAATGCAATCAAATAACTTCTTAATATCAGTGCTTATATTGTTCTACTCTTACCACTAAAGATGGATTATGCATAGGACACTCAGTCATTTATTTTCTCTCATCGTAATGTGTAAATTGTCAAATATTAGGCCATAACTTATGCCTAGAACTAGGAAACACTTCTTTAACACGTTCATATATTTATTTACATAGAAGACATACCGTTAAAACTTAAGCGTCCGATCCATTTAAAATCTGCTAAAGTAGTCCGTAATCCTAAATGCAATATTTACTAATTCTGGTGCTAAGGGGGCTACAACTGTATAAACAAGGAAACACCCACCACAACATATGGAATATAGTTAAATAAATAATTTCATATTTCATTTAATTCCAGAGGTTTATTTAACTGTTATAAAGTATTTCGCTCGCTTCTACAGCTTCTAACGGGAATGCTGTATAGCATGGGAGACAAGGGGCATTCCTGAATTAGCCCCCGGAAAGACCCACGTTAAGGATCCGTTCAGTTTAATTTGGACAGTACGCTGGTGGTATAACGTCTTAAGCATATTTAAATATATTGGTCCGATATGAAGCTTCTTAAAACAGCGAATAAGTACTGATGGCTTAGTTTATCGAAGGACTGAGAAAAATCAGTACTCACAAGCGCGGCATTTAAGTTCGAACGACTTTCAAAATAAGATACCGTGTCTCTAATATTCACTAAAGCGAGATATGTACGGTGCTGCTGATCGTGGCCAAATTGTTGCGGTAATAGAATGGAACCTAAAGTATCACATAACCAGGTTGCTAGAACTTTTGCGAGAAGTTTAAAATCACAACATGCAAGACTGATAGGTAGAAAATGAATAATTCGCGTGCACTTGGTCTGCTTAGGAATGATCAATAAAATACTGTACGTAAGTGTTTTGCCGAGTTGGAAAGTAAATCGAAAGGCATTAAAAAGTTCAGTAAAAAAGGAATGAAAAGATCTGGAAATGACTGGTAAAATTCGTAAGATAGGAGGTCAATGTCACAAGAATTTTCTTTTTTGTATGGTGGAGGGCATGCTGAATTTCTGCTTCAGTAAAGGGAGCATCAAGCTCTGCTTGGAGTTCAACTTTGAGAGGGTTCAAGGTATCGAAAACACCGTCATCATTAGCTGAAACATCATGGTTGCGAAATAAATCGGCAAAATATTGCACAAAGTATGGAATAATATTAGTTCCTTCACACAAAACACCTTTATCAACCAGTACATCATGAATAATCTGTTGCTTGCCTCTTCGATGTTCAACACTGATATGTTCAAGACTCCTAGGCTCATTGGGAGACACTAGTGAGATTTTACTGCTGACAGTAATACCGTGAAGTCTTTGGCGGTGAAATGTTAACAAAAAAGCCTTTACCTGTTTAATTTGTGGAAGTACAGGTTCACTCTTAAGAAATGCCGTATGATAGTCACGTAGAAGCTGAGAGTAGTAATTATATTGTTCACGAAATCTCTGTAACCGGTCTCTGATGAATTCTCTACAGATTTGTTTCAAAACTGGTTGGCCCCGTTGTTGCGTTGCAAAGTAGCTGATTAATTTCTCTCCACCGCTGGCGTAGCAACTGCTGGAATTCTGACTCAGAAAGAATGAAGGTATTTAAATGCCATAAGCTAATATGTTTCAGGAGTTTTTGAAGTGGTAATTGGATAGTCACAACTAGCCCCACATGGTCTGAAAAACAAACTGAGATCCTTTCAAAGAAATGCACATGTGGAAGTAATGACCGTGAGATATAAAAAGAATCTAGGCTTGGAGATCCAGTGGCGTAAAACATGTGCCCAGGAATGTGGGGATGAAACTGACGTCAGACATCACATAAATTAAATTGGTTAATCACCTGTAATAAAGTAGGGCAGAAGCTCGAAGTAAGAGGGGAATCTTGAGCTGAAAGTATACAGTTATGATCTCATCCCCATATAATCATACGAGAACTGTCATGTAAGGCAGAGGCTACCTCGAAATTAAAGAAATTATGACGTTCGCGCCGTCTGTGTCAACCTGCATAGAAATTACAAAACCGGACATTGTCCACATTTCCAGTAATAATCCGGCCGGTGGGGTGTTTGGGTAACTGTTCAAAGTCTAAATCATTGCGAAATATAATAGTAGTACCCTTTCCGTTAAGGGTTTCGTCAGAAAAAAGTGTACTGATAAAGGCCTTGAAGTTGGGTCAAGGTCACTTCCTGGGCAAACAGTATATCAAGAGAATAGCATTTAATAAAATCCAAAACAGCACTTTGGTTGGTAGGAGATCTGAGACCATTAAAATTGGCCTTCCTATTTTAAAAGAGTACATTGAGAGCTGCAAGGTAGGATGAGTTGGGGAGGGGAAGACACAAAAATTAGAGGAGGCCCAAGGAAAACCGCAAATAGATGCAATATTAAAACAAACAAAAGTCCCAAACAGACCACTAGCATATTCTCACTCCGTAGTGAGGGTTTCCAAAGTCTCGGTGAAAACCTCCCCATCTATAGTGTAAACAGTAGCTTTTAATTGAGACATTTTGTCATAATCTAGTACGGGTTACACTACTGGTCGAATCATAGGAGGTCTTCCCGGTCATTTCCAGACTTTTGCCAGTATTAAGCTCATGACTGGAACGTTTCTTCTTTTTAATTGTTCACTAATAGGGGTTTCAGTAATGTCAACAACACTTGACGTAGGCATAACCTGTGGACCAGTCGAGTCGAGCAGGCACCGTATCAAGGAAATCACTAACAACAGGTTCAGGCCGAATAGTTGGTGAAATATCGGATGTCATTGGCTGGAGTTCACTACACTCAGACTTATCAGGTAAGCCCTTATTTGTATCGGGGTTAACCTCAAGAAGAAAATGGCGAGCCATAGCATCGTCATAAAGAGGGACCTGTGAGGATGTGTCACTTGGTCGAGACACAGAAGCTGACACACAGGAAGCTGTCGCTGCAGTCATCCAGAGTTGTCGGCATGGTACTAGGAGCTGGGCCACTCTTTGTTGGCAGCACCGGGAACACACTACAGTTATAAATCGCAGGCGCATCCTTTAGTTAGTCATGCAATTCGGCTACCCAAAGTAAAATTTCCGGAACAGTTACTGGACCGATGATCTAAACGGGAGCTAAATATACGGTGATAATACTGGGACACCAAATGCGTTTCGCTGTCACAGCTCGCAAGTTTTTGTCTGTCCGGGATAGGACACCCAACGGCGAAGAGAACTGAGAGTAATATAGGAAAGGATATTCTTTTCTAGAATTATTTTCACAATTTTGCGGCCAGTACGTACTTTATAGCAATTGCCATCAGTATAAAGTTCGTCACCAATACTAAGAATTTCACCATAAACTTGATGCACTTGTTTCACTTGGTTATCAGTAATTTCCGTAGATACCGCGTGGATACGTATCAAGTTAATTGTATGAGAAGCCGAGTCAAGTGGAATGTTATAAGTACCTTCTGCATCTACATACGTCACTTTATTGTCATATTTATTGATGGTCTGTTCACACAGCTATTGAGTAATTAAGTAGATATATAAAAGTTTAAGTAGAAAGTTTAGTTCTATACTTAATACTGCATCTTGTGCAAGTTAAAAAGTGGTACGTATCTACTCGATTCGTACCCGACGGGATTCGAACCTGAGTCTCTGTGAGTCTTTACCACTCTGCCACAAACTCCTCATACAAATATAAGGAAAATAAACTAGTACTTACGGAAGATAAATATAAAACTCGATTTCTGCACGTGTTGATACAAAGAATGCGAAAATAATGTCTGCCATCTTTTCTTCTTAGAAAATTAGAAGTTAGAGAGAGGAAAAAATATAATGTAAATCTGGACCATCGTTGAAAACGATGAAGTAGCCTCTAGTTGAAGAACGTTTCGTGATATTTTCCTCACGTGGAACGTCTATATAACTTATTTGTAGTTAAACAAGGAAATCTCGAGTAAGTCATTGTGACACTCACATAAGGAACGTCACCTTATACGATCATTAGTATCTTGCGTATAGCCTTATATAAAACTACTTTAACTAGCTAATAGTTTGGCTCGAACAGGAAGTGACGCGGTAGGGAAGTGGTTAGCGCATTGAACTTCTATTCGACGTACCCGGGTTCAAATTTCCCCAGGCTCAAACTTTTTCAAATGCTTCAATTTCAATTTCAATGCATGCTCAGTGTGACAAGCAAGATCTTCTCTTCCCCAGAAAAAATAGATGTTGGAATGGGGAGAATTGGAGAATGTTTGTCAATGGAGGTAATGATTGTATTTGATATTTTCGTCTACTTTCAAGCACTTTCTGATTTATGCGTGGTCAGTTTTTTTATTTCTTTGAATATACAATATATAATGAAATAATATATTACATAAACAGCAATCAATATATGGTGTTAACTGGACAACACGCTCCGAACCATAAAGATTCATCTTAGAATGGAAAACTGTTTAATTAGTCACCTACTCTGAAATTTTAACTGCATAAACACCTGCCTCATTGCTACCAACTATTGTTAATGCCGTGAAAACTTTCGTTCCCAAGCGTTTTACAAACTGCAAATGATGTGGACCCCCAAGTAATGGAATTAGAGCACTTAGAGCTGTACAATACATAGAGCACAATCCTTGTGCTGGTGCCTGTACAATTCTTCTTTATAATTCATGTTCTTCATACAGACATAAAGAATAATAAATCATTCAGTCATTTCCGCGAACTTTATCACCATTTCGACAATTCTTTAATCATTTGCTTACAGTTATTATTATCTGTCTACTTTCAGAGAGAACAATGATCATTTAATTTTATCAGATTTATTAAATTTATGTTGGAAAGTGAACAAGTAACGGTAGGCTACATACAAAGCAAAATTTACGGAAAACTTCATGATTATATCAGTTCCACGTAATTACATGAGGAATTTCTTAATTCTTAATTTATATTTAGTTGTTAAAGACTAAGTAATTAGTATTTTGGACTTAGAATGTAAATTATCACTGATGTATGAACATTACTTGTAGCTAAACATAAATAATTAAGCAAACTTAATAGTTGTGTTTGTAGTTACATGGTGGAAGCTTAAAATTACATTCTCATAAATACCGTATTTAAATAAAACGATTTAAAATATTCCAACATCTTTTATCTGCAATGTAATGATTATTCTTGCAATCAAGTTCTAATTCCATTATTAGTTCATTTCGTATGCAGTAATTCTGTTTGCGTTAGGTATTTCGTTTACAAGTTTCAGTAAAAGTTCAATATTCCATTGGACCGTTATCAACATCTCCATGGATACTAAATATAAAATGTGGAAAATATGAGCGAGATTCAAATGCGATGACGAGGAAAATACAGGGAGTTGAGCCACGTATGTGTGTCCAACGTTCGACCCCCACCATACACATAGTATCAATTACATTGTGTTTTTGAAAGACAAAGACTAGCTACAACCTTTCAGTCATATTAAACTATCGTAAATGTATAATGTGCGCATCGTGGATAAAGGGAAAAGAATTTTTAAGAGTATTTTATCGCACTTTCCATTCCAAATTTTGTGTGTCTGAAATTCAAAACCAGTGAAAAGAAAATGGATTGACCATAGGAACGACTGCTATGAAGAACATAAATAAGAGATATAAAAAGAAAACTGAGGTTCCAGCCATTAGCGTAGCCAATAAGGATTGCCGAATGCGACCCTTGCAGTTAGTGACTCCAAATACTTCTCAGAAGACTCTTCGATTGCCCTTCTAGAGAAACTCCTTAACCACGTATAATGCTCACACGGTTACATATATCCTAGAAAATTCTGAACCGCACTCTGCGAGACTAATTTAATTTTTGGAAGGCATTTTAAGCCTTGAGACCTTACCCAAGCAATACTTATGGGTGGAACAGAAAGACCGACGCTTCTGTAAGTCACATCTGTCCAGTAACGAGCTGAAGTTCGTTACTAACCTGGATGAAGCTTGCATTTAGCTATTCGATTGTAGTAAAGTTCGAACACAACTCATATTTCGGCCGAATAAATATCCTGCCCAAAATTTGTTCGTCATGACTTGAAACTGTAACATCAACCTTGATATCTATTTATTCAAAAAACCTGCGTTGTCTGCGTGGAAATACGCCCACTTCTGTCAAGACAAGGTTTCATGAAATACATTTATATCTACCCACAGACTTCTGTAATGAACATTTGAGGAAATATGAGTGAAGTCGCCTGTCCAGAACTATGGGTTTCTTTTAATTTGATATCCTGAAGAGAGCACCCTTGCGTGATACCATCACTGTCCGAAGCCTGTATCAAACGTGTCAAACCTAATGAGAGAAAATCCTCCTTTCCGTTATTCGTAGAAGCCTTCTACAAAGGAAATTGCTGAACAGAGCTATTGTTTGATATTGTGGGTCACTCAGAAAAACAGATGATGGTGCCATGAATTTTCTTAGGTTAATTTCGACGTCATATTTGAACATTTATATGCAACTCAAACGTACGTAAAACCTTAAATGTTGTATTGCGGTAGAATTTGAAATGTTGTATTGTTGATCCGTACGTTAATAGAAGTTATACATTCTTGTAAGCATGACTAGTAGGTAGGAGCTTCATGCACGAACACTTAACAAGAAATCAGTGTCAGTACAAAGATGCCAGCTTCACTGAGATATGTACCGCGTTAGAAAATGTTTTTGAGTAGTGAAAGTGTTGAGGTAATTGAAGTTCATTGCAAGATGAAAGTGGAGTACCATTACTTTTGTGCATCTTGCATAAAATCTATGAGTTATGAGGAAAAGTTAAAAGTAGCCTACCTTCTGAACGCTTCTCGAAAGGATCAGGAGCATCGGATGATGAAGAATGAAAGCATCGCCGAAGTAGAAGAGTTTCCGAAGATAAATAAACATAGTATGAAACCTGTTGACTGCAGAAGCCATTGTAAAACAAACAACCAAAATTTGGATATTATTGTTGGATCGGCACACACTATTGCCTATGATGTACTGTAGTTAAATAAAGTATCTCAGATATGGGTGCCACATCAATTCATTTCGGAATCATCTGACTAACTTTTCAGTTGTTTTCAGGGGGAAGATAATGGATTTCTGAAGTTTCGTTGCCGGAGACGAAAAAAAAAAAGAAAAAAAAAAGATTAAGAAGTAGTGCTAGTACTGTTCTAGAAAATTGCGCACCCAGCCGTCAGTGGAAAATTCATGATTACTATTTTCAAGCATGAAAATGTGGTAGTTTGTGCATCATTATATAGAAATGGGAACAACACTCATCGATAACAAATCCTTCCTATGCAGATACTCTCCCAAATCACCTACACATTGCAGTCAGGAGTAAACGGCGAGGATTTCTGACTTTTGATATTTCGTTTCTTTATAACAACATTCATTCTCATACTTCCTGTCTAAACTTTTCATAATCCAAAGTATCAAATTTGAGTGTTTCAATAATCACTTTATTGTCCAGGTCATGCCTCAGGTGACTTTTAGGTTTTCGAACTGTTCAATTTAACGATGGGAAGCAAGGATTTTCGAAGCGATGATCAGGTGAAAACGACGGTGCACGGGAGGCTTCAGTCTTAACCAAACATTTTTTTAAAAATAAAGTATCCACACAATATCAAGGCGCTGGTATGCATACATTACATGTCGTGGTGACTCCATTGAGAAGCAAAGTAAGTCTTAATGTCTTAATTTGCCATATAAAAATGGTTTTTATTTGAATCACCCTCCTATTTAGCGAGCAATGTGTAAACAAGTTCCGGGAAACATGAGCATTTACAAGATGTCGAAACGATTGACATTTAAACCTGTAAAAATAATTAAATAGAACTTTGGTCTTGATCCTAAATATGAGGAATATCACTTCGAGAAAGAGTTCCCGTGTGGTTATGTGGCGTGGAAAACCAGGTTCGATTCCCAGCAGAAGCTTATGTGGTTCGGATCCCAACTTAAGCTGTAGGTCTACATCTCGTACAGCCTCACCGTTGAATGTGGCGCTAAATTCAAGTCAAATCCAATTCGTGTAAACGAAATTTGCAGTTGACACTATACTTACACTAGACAATATTATCTTTACGCTCTCCAGAACAATTAATGCAAATTCATCTTTTCGTGCAATTAATAACACTTCAATTATTATTCTCAATCTGTGTTTATATATCTTTAAAAGTATTACTTATTAAGAGTCAACAACTTGACGACTAGCTTATGGTGTTTGTAATGATTACTATAATGCTTTTCCTGTGAAAAATTCACTTTCAATTCATAATGAAGTACCTGGTTTGTATTCCACCCTAAATTCCAGTTCCAAACCTCTAAATGATCTTGGTGTTGGAATGGGCTTTAAATCCCAATTTAAGTAAATAATCAAATGTAATAAACAATCTAACCCAATACTCAGAACAATATTAGAGACCAAAACCTTCTTGCTTAAAAAGATATAAAATATCCAGAGTTATTTTAATATCTGAGTTCATTCTATACCTTCATAAAAATATTCAATTACCTATATGCAAATATTTTAAAGTTTTTTTTAGAAGTTTTCGCCGACAAGGCTCACTGTATGTGAAGATATTTTTGAGCGAAAATTTCTCGCGCTAGAATAGATGGCATGAAAAGTCATGAACATGGATTCTACTCGAGCTTGCCTACTGAAGAACCGAAGGTAATAAATGGGTGGCTGTGATACACCTGGGCCCTTATGCAACCATTCTAACTCGGATACAATTTTGTTGCATATATTTCAGACAGTCATCGACCACTATTATACGTATCTCGTGATGGTTAACTTAGAGGTTTCCGCGGCTTTCAGTGAAAATCACATATTTAAAAGTTTTTGTTATATAAGTAATGAGTATATAATACTGTCACTTTTTCTTTTAGTTTTGAGGTTTTGCAATTTCTTCCCCTATAGCTCTTCTCCCTTTCTTTCGGTATGTATTTTTTTATCCTCAAGTTTTATTTTGAGGGAAACTTGGAAGAAAAAGAAGAAGCAATAAAAGTAGAAGGGATGAATTTGAAGATGCTTCCATTAAAAGCTCATAAGTATTCTCGACAAATTGATTTTAATATCTTTCGTTGGAACCAAGCTATGAACGCTCCTTCCTTGTCTAGGCCGTTTTTTCCTTTCTTTCTGTCCGCTTTATTTTTTCTTATATCAAGCGCAGGGAAGGGAACGGGAAGGAAGGCATCTAGCAGTAGAAGACAAGATGGGAATATTGTGAAGTGCGCCAACAGCCGTCTCCCTTGCTTTGTCTAACCTTTCTCCTACTCCCTGCTTCATCGAACACTTTCTTTTCTTTTTCTTTCTTTCTTTTATTTTTTCCTCTGAGGGAGCAGAAAACGTGATCAGGAAGGAATCGAAGGGCTTTTGTCTTCAAACCTTCTTTTTAAGTCTTTTATTCTCCTCTTGCTTACTTGCTTGCATGACAAACAAATGGCATGTATTACGTTAAATGTGAGTGCTGCAAATACTTTTCATGATACAACATTCTTCATCATTATATATACAAGTGCAGGGTTGTAATCCCTCACTTTTGAAACAAGGTTAGCTCAGCTCAAACTCAGAGTGCTAAAGGTGAGTTAACTTACCCTCAAACTCAACCTTTTTAAAGGGAGTACGCTCAACTTAAATCAATTTTTCCCTCGATATAAGGAAAACACACTCTAATGAATTAATATTTTAAATATAACCATAAATGCTTACAATGGTGCAGATTGAGAACAGTACAATTGGAAATATTGGGATAAAATCTATTACTTTACAAAGATAGAATAATGTCTAAGAAAGTCATTTAAAGAACCGGCAAATATGTAATTGCAGTAATAAGGTAGAACGTGATATCAATAATGTAGGCCTACCTCCATAATAAGACAAGCACTCAACACTTCTTAGGTATCTAATAGTCACATGTCTGAAGTATTGTAAATCTGTGTGTCTTCAAATACTGCCCACCTCTGTGCCGAATGACAATCGCTTGCCTTTGTTTCCTCAGTCGTTATACTGTATGTTTGTTGTGTGTGTGTTATGAAGCAAATATGCTTGACTGTATGTTCAGTGAAATGGCAATCTGCTAACAGAATAAATGTATTTAAAATATCAACAGATTTGTTTATTAAAAAATAAATACTAGTTTGCAGCCATATTTCTTACGGTGGGCAGTTCTTAACCTGTATGCAAAGATTGAATTTGTCTACATTATGTAAGATTGTAAGTACCAAAATATATGCTTAAAAATGGGTCAATCCATATGAAATTGTTTGGCATCAATGAAGATTGCTTCACCGGCTTTAATGTTTAAATATTTTAAAATATACTATTGCGTTATACATTGAAACAGACAATTGTTTTTCAAAAACTTTGATTCCAGCCAGTGTGTGAGTGGTGATCATTTTAGTTGAGCATTGTGTGCCAGTAATTGACTTCGCAGATGTTAGCGCAAACTGGTATGTCTTAGGACTTGTTACTAAAAAACATTAGAACCAACACATTTTCTTCAGCACTTCTTTAATTTTGTCTCTTAGCATGAAAAGCCCTAACTGAATAGGTGAAAATTACTCCTAAATTTAGTATCGAAATTTAACGAAATCTACTGTTTAGAGCGGAGATTTGTAATGAAGGGGTGAAATATCAAGGTCAATTTTTCACTATAATTTATATTTTACTATAGTTACTACAGGTGGAGCAACAATACTGACAATTTCTCCTCAATTTTTATGAGCTTTTAAATTTTAAAAGTGTATATATATAGTTGCACTCACAACGATTGGCAGAAACATTTAAGGACAGTGAGTTCAAACTTTCATCTTCTAATTTTGCATTCAGATCAAGCTGAGAGTACCTTATCACTGAACTCCTGAACTTTAATCTTAATTATCGTAGCAGAAGAACTTGTTCAGTTGCGTCTGTTTAAAAAAAACTGTGGGATTAAGAATAGTTAGTGTAATATATTCAACTATTGGCAAACTCAATTGTCACTATGTTATTAATTCCTTTGATTGTATTTACATTAAGGGGCCGCGTTTTCATGCTGTTAGAGCGTTCACCTCTGGTGCCTGGGGTACTTTATTCGATCCCATGTCAACCCAAGTAAACTTTGTGGGAGACAAACACCGTATGCGTGGATTTTCTCGCGTTTTCTCCCATTTTCTTAATTCCACCATTACCTTCATTTCCCTTCATCACCGTCTCCTTTAGCCTAGCCGGCATAATCGTGGGACGTAAAACTTTAAGATTTCATTTCATTTTGAATTTACATTAATGGTAAATGTGTTTAATGAATCTAATATGAGAAGAAAAATATTCACTCTTTTTATATATATATAAACTGTGTTTATTATACCTTTTGTTTCGGTATGTAGGCCTATATATAAACAAATCAATTCAACTAAATAAAGTATAACTCAACATACAAATAAAGGATCTAACCTAGACTAATGAATACCGAACAATAAGATCAACAATGTCAAAAGAAGTTGAAGTTCATGAAGCACATGTGTCAGCAATAAATTGGTGATGTTTGAAGCTTGACTAAGGAAAATTACTTCCATTAGATTAGACGAACTAAAAACGAAGACCCTCGTTACCTCAATAGTTTATAATCTCTACATATAAAATTGAAAATCATTATGTTTGTGACTCTAAATCTCCTGAACCTCCAGACCAATCTCGACAAAATTTGTAACATGGCTGGGCTGGTTTTAGGCTATTCACTTTGATGGTAGAGCGAAGGACTTGGGGGAGGAGGAAGGGGTTTTAAAAAGTAAATAAAACTTAATAACTCCTAAACCACTCTACCGATCTTGATCAAATTTCCAACATAGATGAGGTTCAGGAATGGGATCGTTTTTGTGATTTGAATTTGACGGAGCAAGGTACGGGAGGAGAAGGACGGAGAGATATATAAAAATCAATTTAAATAAGGCTGAAAGTGACTATTTTTGTAACTTAATAACTCTTGAACTATCCGACCGATCTCAATCAAATTTTCAAAATACATGAGGCTCAAATCTGGAAACATTTTTTTAAATTTCACTTTAACGATAGAAGGGGGGAGGGGACGTATCAATTCAAACTAATAAAACCTAATAACTTTTGAACCACCCAACCAATCTCGATCAAATTTTCAACATATATGAAGGTCGGGTCTCGGGTTCGGGTCTCGTTTCGCTTTGACAAGCCAACGTAGGGGAGGGGGAGGGGGAGATATATATGTAGAAAAAATAAAAATGACTGCCTTTGTGACTTCATCACTCTTGAACCACCCGGCCGGTCTCATTAAAATCTTCAACATACATGAGTTTAAGAGCAGGAATTACTTTAGGCTATTCACTTTGACGATGCAGCGTAGGGGAGGGAGAGGGGGAGAGAAATTTTAAAATGATCAAAAATGACCGACATTAGCGTTGAGCCATTAGTTTTCGGGTCGATGAGAGAAACAGTGACACTTCTTATGCTGTTTCAATCCAAGTTCAGCCCTGATAATTGGGGAGGGAGAAGGTACAACGTAGGAGAGAGGGATAAACATTTAAAAATGATCGAAAATGACTAATATTAGTGTCGAATCCATAGTTTTAGGAGTAGCTGAGATTAACAGTGACAATTCTGATGCTGTGTGCCGCAGCACGGAGAGGGAGAGCTATATATAATAATGATCGAAAATGTCCAATATTAGTGTCTAATCCATACTTTTTGGGATCATTCAGATCAACAATGACATTTGCGATCCGGTTTAAATCCAAAATCAGCCTCGCCTCTACGGGCGAAAGGGAGAAAGATATAAATATATATATAAAAATTATGGAAAATGGCCACTATCAGTGTCGAATTTATAGTTTTCTGGGTCCTTAGATGGACACTGACACTTTCGATCTCGCTTAAATCCAAATTCAAACCATCAACTTGGGAGAGGGGAGGAAGAGATATTTAAAGATCATCGAAAATGACCGATATTTGTGCTGAATCCACATTTTTTCGGGTTGCTGAGATGAACGGTGACACTTCTGATGCTATGGCATGAGTAGTAATTGCGTCACCTGAGGACACTTTTGGCCCCTGGGTCCCTGCCTCAGGACATCATGGTACCTGGCCCAGGGTCATAGACCTAGGGGTACATAGGACCCCCTCTAGATTTTGGCAAAGGTACCATGACCCACCCCCTAAATTTTGGCAGTGGTACATAGGACCACCACCCTTAAATTTTGGAAATTGCCAAATCTAAAAATTTGGTATGGTAGCCTAGTACCATAGTATGTACCTCTATTAGTATTGGGGGTCCACCTTGTTCCCTTTCATGGGTAAAAAATTGCCAAAAAGTTAAATTTCGGGGGTTTTTGACTTAATTTATCCCCTTTGATGAGGTGTTATTACCCTATATAGTTATATGGGCGTATAGAGGGGTCCATTCCCTTTTATAAGACATGGCCATATTGGTGCACTCCTTTAAAAATTTGGGAGGGGTACCTTGGCCCACCCCTTAAAATTTGAAAATTGCCCAATTTAAACATTTGGTATAATAGTATAGGACCCTAATATAGATCACTATAAATTTGGGTGGTCCACCTCGTTCCCTTGTAGAGGTACAAAATTGCCAAAATATAAACGTAAGCAATACGTTGTACAGCGGGGAACACTTCTAAATGGTACACCTTAGCCGTAAATCTCCATAAGGCTGTACCATTTAGAAGTGTCCCCCGCTGTACCACGTATTTGGTTTTTGGCCCATTTTATTCCCTTTGATGAGGTCCTATTACCTTATATGGTCATGTATAGGTGTCCATTCCCTATCATAAAATATACGTACATTGATGTACCCCTTTAATTTTTTGGGAGGGGTACCCCTTTTAAATTTTGTTGGGGTACATAGAACCATTCCTTAAATTTTGGAATTACCCAATTTAAACATTTGGTATTATAGTATAGGACCCTAATATGTATCATGATAAATTTGGGTGGTCCACCTCATTTCCTTTTAGGGGTACAAAATTGCCAAATTTTAGTACAACCCATTTAGTAGGCCCATTTTATCCCCTTTGATGAGGTTTTATTACCTTATATGATTATATGGGCGTATACACGGATTCATTTCCTATCATAAGACATGCACCCCTATATATTGATGCACCCCTATAAATTTTTGGGATAGGTACCTTGCCCCACCCCTTAAATTTTGGAAATTCTCCAATTTAAGCATTCGGTATTATAGTACAGAACCTCAATATGTATCAAATTTGGATGGTCCACCTTGTTCCATTTCATGGGTAAAAGATTGTAGAAAATTAGTACGACCACGTGTTTGGTTTTGACCTAAGTTATCCCCTTTGATGAGATCCTATTATCTTATATGATTATATGGGTATGTGTAGGGGTCAATTATCTTACTTAAGACATAGGTATATTAGTGCACCCTTTTAAAATTTGAGAGGGGTACCTTGGCCCACCTCTTAAATTTTGGAAATTGCCCAATATAAGCATTTGGTATTATAGTATAGGACATCAATATGTATCACTATAAATTTGGGTGATCCATTACATTCCCTCTCATGAGTAAAGAACTACCAAAAATCAAATTTCGGAGGTTATTGACCCTATTTGATGAGGTCTTATTATCTTATATGATTATATGGGCATATATAGGGGTCTATTCTATTTCTTAAGATATAGATACATTGGTGCATCCGTTGAAAAATTTGAGAGGGGTACCTTGGCCCACCTCTTAAATTTTGGAAATTGCCCAATATAAGCATTTGGTATTATAGTATAGGACATCAATATGTATCACTATAAATTTGGGTGATCCATTACATTCCATCTCATGAGTAAAGAACTACCAAAAATCAAATTTCGGAGGTTATTGACCCTATTTGATGAGGTCTTATTATCTTATATGATTATATGGGCATATATAGGGGTCTATTCTATTTCTTAAGATATAGATACATTGGTGCATCCGTTGAAAAATTTGAGAGGGGTACCTTGGCCCACCTCTTAAATTTTGGAAATTGCCCAATATAAGCATTTGGTATTATAGTATAGGACATCAATATGTATCACTATAAATTTGGGTGATCCATTACATTCCATCTCATGAGTAAAGAACTACCAAAAATCAAATTTCGGAGGTTATTGACCCTATTTGATGAGGTCTTATTATCTTATATGATTATATGGGCATATATAGGGGTCTATTCTATTTCTTAAGATATAGATACATTGGTGCATCCGTTGAAAAATTTGAGAGGGGTACCTTGGCCCACCTCTTAAATTTTGGAAATTGTCCAATATAAGCATTTGGTATTATAGTAAAGGACATCAATATGTATCACTATAAATTTGGGTGATCCATTACATTCCCTCTCATGAGTAAAGAACTACCAAAAATCAAATTTTGGAGGTTATTGACCCCACTTGATGCGGTTTTATTACCTTATATGAATATATCAATGTGTTCAGGAGTCTATTTCATTTCTTAAGATATAGGTACATCGATGCTTCCACCTTAAAATTTGGCAGAGGTACATTGGCTCACCCTTAAAGTTAGGAAATTGCCCAATTTGGTATAATAATAAAGGTTATTATAAATCTCGCTTCCTTTCATGGGTAAAAATTACCCGAAATTAGTATGACCACGTGTTCGATTATTGACTCAATTTATTCCCTTTGATAAGGATTTAGCACGTTATATGGGTATGTACAGAGGTTTATTACTTTTATTTTTTTATGTTCTCTTTTAAATTTTGTTGGGGTACATAGAACCATTCCTTAAATTTGGGAATTATCAAATAATAAAATTCGGTAAACGTTTCTAGGACCCTTTGAAAAATGTTGGTGTCCATCTTATGGCCAAATATTCAAATTTCGAAGGTAATTGATCTATTTTATCTTCTTTGATATGGCTTTATCCATGGGCGGCGATTAGGGGGACAAAGGGTGGCAGTTGCCCCCGCACTTTTTTTAAGTAACCAATTAATGTATATAGTTTCATTTGGAAATGTAACGATTTTGTATGTGTTACTGATTAATAGGGAAAAATGCTGCCATATAATATTTGCTGTTGCGTGAATACGTATTGGTTGTCTTCCCGTGGAGTAAAGAAAGCTACAGTAATTGCGTTTTAATCGCCACAGAAAATAACCCCAAAAAATAATCTACTGGAGCACAATTTCAGCATACTTTCATTTCTTCTTACAAGGGCTCGATATGTTAGTGAGCCGCTTTGAAGCTAATCGAAAGAGCATTATGCAAAAAAGTAGGGCCTATTTCACAAGTTATTCTTTAATTGCACAAAAATTGACAGTTCCTAAAATGTCTTTTCTTCTTTCTAAAGTAAGGAATATCGATTAAAAAGAGCGTGATAAGAAACAACTTCTACCTTTTCCATTGTTTTGTAGTGTAATATACGAGTGAAGTGTTGTGTTTAAGGATGTACGAGTGTATATACAATAAAATTTAGTAAATTGAACATAATTCTAGGTTTTAAGTTTATTTTGTATAACTGAAGTGTGGATTGTAGGTATTGTTGTGTTTTGATGTGTTCCAAGAAAGTGAAATCTGCACCTAATGGCAACGAACATATTTCAAGAAGTTGCAAAAGCAAATATTTCTTTAAATGTCGTAGCATATGCTTGTAGTATTTACTGTCTTTCATTTTCTAAGAGTAATAACATACATTTAATAGCATGTGTGGAATTAAATATTAAGTTTTTCATTAATCCTCAGTTTCAATATAACTTTTGCAAAACAAGCATCATTATTCATTACTATGATTAATATTATCCTTTCTATTTATTTGTTTTGCAAATTTATTAAATAATCTGATATCACAATTTTCCAGACAGAATTTTAAGATGTTCATGAGCAAGGAATCAAATCTCTTCTTACACTTTCGTTGTTTAAGAGTACAAAGGGCTAGTATCTACTTGCGTTGTTCTTCTCAATTTACTTAATAAACTATTATATACGATATACGGTATTTTAACTGAAAATATAGTATCCTATTAGTTATACAACCTTTCGTCAAACAAAATGTTAGAAACAACCAGGAAAACTAACATTTATATACAAATATTCAGATCATGTCTTGCCCCCTCACTTTTAACGTCCAACCGCCGCCACTGGCTTTATCATTGAATGAGTACAGAACTTATTACTTTTACCATAAGACACAGGTGTATTTGTGTACCAATCTTAAATTTTGGTAGGGGTACATTTCTTATTGTTAAATCAATAATTGGTAGTTGTTCTTAGAATTGGGTGGTATCCCATTCATTGCATAAATCATTGTGAAATATTAGTATGATCACGTGGTCAGTTATTGACCTATGATGGGATTAGGAGTCCAGGACGTTGGTACATTGAAACCTTGTAGGATAACTTGAGAATTGTCAAAATGAAATTACGTCATTAGTTTTGATTATTCCCGCCTATGGACCAAATATAAACGTAAGCAATACGATGTTCCACGTGATTGACCTTGATGAGGTAGTGTAAAGGGATTCATTTTCTTTGGTGTGGTACTTCTTAAGTTTGAGTACACACTTCTAGAAAACAGTTGGTTCTGCTAAGGTAAACAATTGACGGACATTATTTACCTTATTGAACATAATGATATGGTTAATTTTAAGACAGGTATATCGAGAGAGGTATTCTTTAAATTTGGGAATTATGTAAACAGAATTTTAACATAAGGCGCGAAATTTGAAACAATACTTTGAACTTTAGTCACAGCTCATAGTCTAAGATCATTGGTGGTGGTTGATTTGCCCTTGAGCTTTAGAAATCTGATAGCTAACCTTATTGAATCTTATGACTCTTAGTCTAAATGCAATACATGCTACAACACTGAAATTCAGTCACAAGGGGATGTAATCTGACACTGGCAAAATTATTGTTGATGCAATTTGATTGGATGATCATTATCTTTCGTACAATCTGATTGGTTGATCATTATCTTTCACGCAATCTGATTGGTTGATGATTTTCAAATCTTTGCTGCATTCAAGTTTTGTTTAACATTTATCGATTACTGTTTAAAGATCTTGGTTTGAACATTTTCGTTCAACATTTTGCACTCACTGATAAATATGATCAAAACCGTTTAGTTCTTAATCGAATAGATAAAAACCGGATAAAGTTTGACGGTTAACCGTGAAACGTAAAATTATTTGTTTGAAAATTTTTCGTTTCAAAATTTTTGTTTGAAATTTTTGTTTGTTGAATTTTTCGTTTCAAAATTGTTTGAAATTTTTTTTGTTTGAAAATTGTTTTGAAAATTTTTTCAGTTGTAAAGGACCCTGCCTTTTTCTTATGGAAAATGGCTCTCGGTCAGTTTATTATTTCTAACTATGCCACGGTTCTCACCCACCTGAAAAACCGGGAAAAGTCAGGGAATTCACCTTATTCGTGAAAAGTCCTGGAAAAGTCAGGGAATTTCATGAAAACCTGATAACACCTGGAAAAGTCAGGGAATTTCAATATGAGTTTATAACTTTCAAATCCAATTTTTAACCTTTTATAATGCTAAGCAGGAATTTCTTCAGGTTCATCGCAAGACGAGCCAGTAGTTTAACATTTGTTTTTTTTAAATGATGCTGCGTTTAAACGACGAATATAAATGTACATGCACAGTATGCCTCTCGTCCGAAGAAATAAAGTTCCTTTTTTATATTATATATAGCCCTGGAAATTTATAAATTGTGCCCTGGAAAACCTGCAAAAGTTAGGGAATTTGTGCTTGCCAAATAAGTGAGAACCCTGTATGCACAAACGAAACGTCTTGGTGTATAGGTAAAAAGTCTCTATGGGAGCAAATCTCTAATAATTATATTTCTCGAGTTATATAGGTTTAAAGTCACGCGATGTCATGAAAACCGCGTGAAATGAAACTGCAATCTGCGCGTACTCCACTGACATTCCGCGTGATACATTATTCGCCAAAATACTACTTCGGAGGATACAAAACCAGTTAGTCAATGACATCAAAGCTAGCAGAAACTCATAATGGCATTGGCTAACTGGCTTTCGATCCCCTCGAAGCTGCATTTTCGCGAATAATGCATCACGTGGGTTGGCGAAGTAGCTTGTAGTTCACGATGCGATCACAGACATTGCGCAGTCCCAAGTCTGTGGCCATATTGCGAACTACAAGCACTTAGACAAGGTCAGTCTAGTCATGGGCACATTACAATTTTATTTCACGCGGTTTTCATGACATCACGTAACTGTAAACCCATATAACTCGAGAAATATAATATTTAGAAATTCGTGCCCATGGATACTTTTTATCTACACATCAAGGCCTTTCGTTTGCGCATAGTTAGAAATAATTTCACCGAGAGCCATTTTCCATAAGAAAAGGGCGCACAGTGGGACGAAATGTCGAAAACGTGGACAAAAGTCTAATTATTGTGCAATTTGGACGAAACTTGTTTTCTTATAGTAACTGACCATGCTAATTACGAATATGATGTCAAAATTACAAAATTCAAAATGGCGGAACCAATATGGCGGACATCATTTTTGAAAAAATCGTGTAAATAAGTCCAATACGTGTAAATATATGTTTCCAAGCATGCTGATTTCGAATTTGGTGTTCAAATTTCAAAATTAGAAAATGAGTCATATATGATATTTTAATTTCGTTTTATCTTGTTTTTATAATTAAAGAAAGGCACATTGATAAAACACAAACAATACAAAATTTGCTTCTTTATAATAAAAAAATGCACATTTAAATGTAACATGCTGAGTTTTCTTTGAATCAATGTATTCAGCTGGTTGTTATTGGGATTATTCATTAGTTTCAATTCCAAAATCGCTTATGTCCCCACTTGAATCTTCATCTTCGTCGGAATCGCTTTCCTCGTCCCCTGAATCTCCTTCGCGGTCTTCCGTAATTGGACTTGAGACTAGAAGAGCTTTGGCTTCTGGTAGTAAGCTTTTTGAGTTTTTCGGACGTTCTTGACGCAGAGATGCAATAAATTGTCATGACATCTCAATTTTCTAAACTCGGCTACTTTGGATGGACTGGCTGATAAAACTTCTTTTACTATTTTTGAAGCATCCACGTTCCCAGAAGCTCGAAAACTCATTTGCGCAGCGTATGCTAATTCTTTATCGGAATAATTTGCACGAATATCTTCCGTCCTTCTGCGTTTAGATTTATCTGAAATCTTATCAAATTCTGCTGGTGGTCGTCCAGTTGCTTTACGCTTTTCAGTCGTCTTGGTCACAGAGAAGTCTAGCTTAGCATCCAGTCATGATTCGTTTTTCGTTAAGAAATAATCTTCCCGGCCCTTCGCCTCACAAAATTTAGTCTTTAGTTTGGTACATAACACTTTAATAGTTGACTTCATGGTTTCCGGTATTTTAACAGGATGCCCACTCTTTTCACTTAGAGACTTTTCCAGATTCTCAACTATGACATTGATGTCGCACTTTAAATGCTGCTTTATTTCCAAAAAGATTTATTTTCTGGAGTACTGCATGGTATTAGTGTCACTAGCAGAAATTGAAAAGAAAATGAAGCTTTTAACATCATAACATACAATCAATAGCATTAGAAAACGGAATAAAATATCGCGTAATTATTCACCAAAAATTTCTACTTCTGTATATCAATTTTGCAATTTACTTCATATTGGGCTCAACATTTAGAATTTTCAAATTGTGACATCATATTCGTAATCAGCAAGGTCAATTACTATACAAAACCAAGTTTCGTCCAAATTGAACACTATTAAGAATTTTCCTGCACTTTTAAATATAGATATGAAAAATTGAAATATTGCAGCCGTGTCTCCATCTGTTGTTCATTGATGGAATAGAAGCTAGTAGAAGAAGTTTGTCGTTTTATCTTGAAGTTAATATAGCCTAGCTTAGAAAAAAAAGGATAACTGAGTGGAACTCCGTGGAACTTTTAACTTATCTCTTGCTTTCAACTAAATTATATGATTTTTTAAAATTATTTTTCAATATAATTGTTAATTCAAATAACAATGGTTTATACATCATATAACAAGAGACTATGCATTTATAATTCAGTACATACCTTGCTGAACACCCTTCATTTTCAATATTTGGAATCAGTGTTGACTGCAAACTTGTATCCACGTTTGAACATGCACTTTATTGTTCGTGGATATATCCTAACGCGACACTAATAAACGAACTCCACATTTGACCTGCTGCGTCCCTTCAACAAACAACAGCTGACCGATACCATTGCCGGATTTCAGTAGTGCCAACAATACTCTAGCCAACCCAAAAGATAAAAATCACTAAATCGAACCTTTAATTTTTGGACTTTTGTCCACGTTTTCGACATTTCGTCCCACTGTGGGGCGGGGTCCTTAGAATTAGGCACATAAATTTTCCTTGTGATATAGCTTGAAAATATTAACCATTTGCACTTTTCTTTAGATTTCCTCTTGTTTTGTGTTTATAAATAAGCGTTTGTTTGAATAAAGTGAGATTTTAGTTTTAATTACTTTCTTTGGTTCTTTCCAGATTTTATGCATTCGTATATTTACTTTAAAATTCATTATTAACTTCTGTAACACTCTCGTAGTGATGCACAATCAATGCATTATTTTCTAATAAGGCTAGTTCAATTTGCCACACAAATGGAGGTGAGAACTCGTGGTTCATAAGTGCAGGATCTCTCATAATTTATATTTACAGTTTGTGCACTTTAGTCCCTACAGTCAAACATTCCAACAGGTAATAGCTTACCAACATGTATATTTTAAGTCTAAAATCGAATGATGTGTGTCACGACCGAAAAGGGTTTATTTTTTAACTCTGCTTGGCAACAAATGTCTTAATTCTTATCTCCTCGATGTATTTTTTTACACTTATTTGTTGCTTCAACCAAGAAACCAAAATCAGTTCAAAAAGTTTAATAGTTGAAACTTTGCATTCAAAAATAAAAGCGCAGAAGTAAAAAAAAAATCAGACAATAAAAAAAATATAACCTTGTGGAATTCACCATTACTGACAATTTTAACATTCTCGGTTGACATTTTTATCGACAGCGACGAATTATATTTTAGAGTAAAGAATAAATTCGGGAGATAGAAAGATGCAGGAGCGACGGAGGAACGCCTACAGGTTGATTTTTGTCCTTATTGAATCTTTTTAATTGGTGTCCAACAATTCCCCAATATCCTGATTAGTATAAATAATAATTGAATTATATTTTGCTTCAAATTATGTAAAATTCTTTGTTTATCGTTAATAATTGTCAAAACTCCTTCGTCAGTTTGTTGTCCACGTCCTCGTCCCACTTGCCATTTGTCCGCCTCCTTAATTTTCCACCAATTAGCAGGAGGCTTCTGCCAACACAGAATACTGTACTTTGTAGCCCAAAATGACTGACGTGATTTAATTTTTTTTAAACAAATGCTATAGTAAGAATAAAAAGAAAATTGCTTGTTCTTAATGCAATTGTTTTATGCTTATAAATGTTTATTCAAATACACTTTCTCCCATTTTTATTCATAGAGATTTTGACTCAAAATCTCCAGAAACGGAATGAAGTAAATGATATTCCTACAGATTTTGAGCCACTGCTGTGAAACATCTATGAATAAAAATGAGAGAAAGTGCATTTGAATACCCATTACTTCAAGAACAAGCAATTACTTCTTTTTATTCTAAGCTATGGTTACAATAATTCAATCACATCAGGCAATTTTTGAGCTACAAAATACGGTGTTCCATGTTCCCGCAGAAAAAGCATCTGCTAATTGGTGGAACACAGACGTTTCGTCGCGGCGGGACCACCGATTTCTGTCGCTGGTGGGCCACCCACCAGTAAAATTGGAAAAACGGACACTGGGTCGCACGCGAGCGTCGCTTCCGGGCTACCACTTCTTAGCGACGTGTCGCAGGCAGCCCATCAGTGGCCCACCGGCGTTTACGGCATGGGGAAGCTAATTACGAAAGAACAGTTTTCTTGTTCCTAGTCTTCTAGCATAATCTCTTTGGTGTAATTTATGTACTATCTCCATTGTGTATGCTCTCACCTGCTGTACACACAACATTCTGCATGTAACGAACTTATTGTAATGCTATGAAAAGACTCGACGACGGATAGTTCTTTTAGGCGAACTAAACAGAACGAATGACTCCACTTTTAACGTCTCTGGTGAAGACATATGTTAGCCTTCCTATTTGTCGCCATTGTTGAGACAAAGTTTTCTATGAAAACAATTTTTTCGAAACTAATTATAATGACGAACTTATATATTACTTATTTTTATAACCCACTCTGCAAAAGTCCCTCTTTGTGTTTGTGTTACACACCCGTCACTGGCTATTAATCAATTAATTAAATCAGTATTCCTTTTTGATCGACATAAGAAAGCTACTTTTATGATATTCAATTTATTGAGCTTCACTTTCATTCAGTAAGTACGCCAGAAATTTTTACTTGGGGGTGTGTTCAAAATAAAAGGGGGGGTGTGTGCTCCCAGAATAGTGATATAATTTTTAAACAGACTCAAACAAGAAAACAGTATATTTTGTTACGCAACTATTGCAATACTACTACTACTACTACTACTACTACTACTACTACTACTACTACTACTAATAATAATAATAATAATAATAATAATAATAATATCAGCTCTTCGCAGTGGTAGGTTCAATAAAGTAAGTTCACACATTTGAGCATTTATTATTATTATTAAACTAAGTAATACAGTGAAACCTCTCAAAACGGACATCGATGGAAGCGGTTACTTGTCTGTAAATGAGATGTGTTCCTAAAAGGAAGGGTTCTCTCTCATAACACCACACCAGACATATTTAGGGCATGGAAAAATAAGGAAGTTTATCCTCTTATGAAGATGTCCATTATTGAGAGATATCCGTTAAGAGAGGTTTCACTCTGTTGGTAATTAACCTCCACTATTTTACCCAATAATTTCCCTACATGTGAATTGATTACATACGAATTATTTAATTATTTTGCAAAATTCTGCTATTATTTCAATTTATTCACCCCCAGCAAGTTTTAGTGGGTGATTTTTTCTTCCAAAATATTGAGAAAAAAAATCCCTCGTCCCATGCTGAAATCACATTCGTTTAGTAATTAATACTGTACATAGCTCCAATTTCATTATTTTAATATTCTAACCCTGTAGTTAACGTTAATTGTTGTAATATTATTTGATCTCTTAATCTCCGTTCCTGCCCTTCCTGGCTACGTTATTCGGTCTGAATATATTTCATAAGAAATTATTCATTGATTTAGTTGTTTTCCAGAAATTCAGTTTTTCAATTTACAAATATTTTGTATCTTACTGTTTTGTCTTCTTTAATATACCCTAATTTTAATAATCCCAGGGCTCATAGTGGTCTGGTCTCTTGTAAATAGTTGAAAAGTGACCAAAAAATGGTCAAAAGCACACAAAATCTCATCATGCCCCTTTTTTCTTTGTTAATTTCTAGCTCTCTTTCTTTGTTGTTTTGTTTCTTCTATACTTCTTCTTTTTGATATTCCTCCTTTCTTAGGTTTTCAAAATATGCTTTGTAGTTACGGTAAGCAGACTTAGCAGATGTAAAAAGCTTCTGAGTAAGTGGAACCAGTTCTGCCCTATTTCAGAATTTCTTCATCCCAGACATTATATTTAACTTCGCATTAAGAGTTCTCAAAAACGTGTAATATTCAAATTTATCACCTACTCATAAGAACATACAAAAAGCATAACACAAGACGAACATGATGAATCACACAAACACACACACACAACGTTGAACGGAGCGTTAACTATTACGAGCGAAAACTAAAAGATTATTATGATAGAAGAAAGAATAGACACAGAAGGGTTCTCAACCCCACCTTGAGAACTTAAGCATCCACCAACCGTCCACTGTGCTTTAGAAAGAATAAAACCTGAAGTGAGAATGGAGCTGACTGTTTCACATACTGAAGCTTTCAGAAGAGTAATGAGTAACAAGTTTCTGCCTTTTTCCATTTGTTTTTATATTTTTCTTAGAAAACTGCCAATGTAAAACATAAATCACACGAAAAAGTCACTTTACCTCTCAAAAAAGTAACTTTTATTGACAAATTAAAAAAAAAAATAACTTTTAGTGACCAACTTGAAAAAAGTAAATTTTAGTTAAAAAAGTGACTCACTATGAGCCCTGTTCCACTCAATGAATTTACGTGAATAAAAAATACTTTACAAAAAATTAAGATAGCGCCAAATGCGTTCCTTCATAACACTAGACTCAGTCTAAAATATATGTAATTCTTACTTCAATCGATCTCTTCATTTCTAAAAACGTTTTGACTACACCCTTCTAACGTTCGTCCACTAATTGATACACCACTTGCAGAACAGGCTCGAAACCAGCTACAGAGCTTTGGGGGCCATGAATATGTTAGGAGGGGCCAAGTCATTAAAAATTCTCTTACAAATATCTAAATTGTGCATTTTGTATTGAGATCTGTAGGGGACATGAAAAATTTAGGAGGGGCCGGGCCCTCCCCAACCCCCTTCTGGTTGCGAGCCTGTTGCAGAGTAGCACTTACTAACTGAATCTCGTATAAGTTTATTACTATATTGTCACATTTTTCCTTATTGAGGAGGTAGGTGAATGACCGCTCAAGGCGTTGCCAATTTCAGTCATCTGCATCTGTTCATCAATCTCTCTTCTCGGAAACGACCGCGGAACCCAGGAGGGTAGGTATCAGCGGTCTGTTTTGTCAATTGTTTTGATCGAAACACCGCCCGAAACAATGAGGTCGTGTGGTTCTCGAAGCCGTACATGAGAACGAGGTCGCTTCGTATTTTGAAGTGAAATAAATAAATAAGAATATTGCCTCCTTTCATAAACGCTAAACCTTTTTTAACTTGATGTAATAAATAACCTATATGATACTGATTGATACAATTGGATTTGGGGGAGTATTCTTTTCCATCCAGGGGTGTGTGTAAAGAAACTTGGAGGGGTGTTAGGGGGGTGTTGGGGGGGTGTAGATTACTCCCTGCTTTCATTAACTTCGCGATTATTCAGTCATATCATTGAGTTTCTCGTAGAGAAGATTCGAGCTAGGAAAATATATATTTTAGTAAAAGATGAAACAGAAATATGCCTCTTATTTTTAAGTTGATGCGCTATAAGTTCGCTTATATTACATTTACTATAATTATTTGTTAAAAGTGCATTTTTCTTGCTTGTACTGTGCAAGTCTTACTTTCGTACCATTAAGTTGAGAAATACATTTATGTCAAAATTAACTATTATTCTCAATTATTCACTACTGTCTCTGAAATGTAAGAGGGAATATCTCTTTTACAGAGTAATTATCAAGAAATTCCATTGGGATTGATTGTCTCTCTTCCCCTTTCTCGCCATTTATTTCGTCCTCTACTTTCACTTCCCCAATTTCCATTAAAACCTCATAAATTATTTGAATGGAAATCAGAAGGCGAAATTAATTAGAAAATATTCAACGCAACAGACAGATTCTTCACGACATTTCAGTAGCAAGATGGTTGCAATTCAACTTACTTCCATTCATTTAAAAATTTTGTTTTACTTATTTAGTACTTGTGTTCCAAACGCATTCGTAAGTTCAGGGAATTTAGTTTGAAGAGAAGGTACCGGAATGTGGAATGGCTTCATATCTTTACAATGATAACTAACATATTTGGTAGAACAAATTACGGGGGAAGAAAGGAAAATGACCAATATTGTAGGCATATAAATTACATACTTTCAATATTTTGCAATCTTTTTATCAAACATTTCAAGAACTTTTTGATGATAACATAAAACAAATTATATGGTTAACATAACACATATAACTTACATGATATTGCAATGATAATGTTACTTTTGTACTAATTACACAATCCGACATTTTGAGATGAAATTTCTAATGACTTAAATTTTTCTTCAGTTTTTGTTCTGTCTGTGAGGATGTTGATTACGAAAATGAACACATCGGATTTCTTCAGGAAAAGCGCCCAAACACGGGAAATTAAGAAATTTGTGTATTTAAAAAATATATAGAAAATTTGAAAAAATGAAATGAAATCTTTGAGTTTTACGTCCCACGATTATGCCGGTTAGGCTAAAGGGGACGGTGATTTATTTATTTATTTATTTATTTATTTATTTAGAAAACAACACAACAGGCTTAATGCCTAATTATAGTGTCGTATAATACATACATATACATATATACTTTTACCCTACAATTAATCAATGCACTTCGAGTGTCAGGTACTCGGTAATAATCCTGTTTCTAAATACATATTCTGACATACCGAATATATCTAATACATCAGTTTTATGACTTAATTCATTGTAGGAGTCACACATTATCCACAGCGGAGATTTATTGAGAATATTTGTTCGTGCCCTTTCACAGAAAAATATACCAGTATTCCCTGGTCTTGTTCTGCCTGTTGGAACGCTCAGATATATTTTCGTGACTAGCTCTGAACAGTCAATTTTATTATTTAATACTTTATATAAAAATAGTAAATCAAACATCTTTCGTCGATTCGTCAACGTTAGGAAATTCAAACTCCTTACTAAGTCCACGTAGGGAATCTGTTTGGGATAGAAAGCTGTTTTCTTGTACGTAAGCATTTTTAGAAATTTAAATTGTATGTTTTCTATCGCTTGTAAGTATTTATTTACATTCGGTGTCCAAATAACGCACGCATATTCTAATCGGGACCTTACGTACAAATTATAAAGTTTAATAAATGTTGACTCGTTTCTAAACTCTTTACCCATTCTATAGATAAAACCGAGGTTTCTGAATGCAGCGTTAGAGATTGCATCAATGTGATGAGAGAAGGTCAATTTTGAATCAAAAATTACTCCTAAATCTTTAACTGAATTTGGTTTACACAGAGATATGCCATTAATTATATACAGATGATTGATGGGATTTTCTTTCCTTGAGAACGATAAAGACTTGCATTTAGAGATATTCTGATGATGATGATGAGAGATGAGTGAAATGGTGGAATGAAGAAAGTGGGAGGAAACGAGAGAACCCCGAGAAAACCCACGAGCACGATGTTTGTCCAGCACAAAGTTCACTTTATAGAAAATTTGAAACTCGAGACAAAAGAATGTTCAGGTTGATTAGAAATTGGAGATTTGCTTAGATTTCCAAAATATAATTACTTTTTTTGTAGAGGATTCATTTTTAATCTACAGCTAAATTAGACATATAGGCCTAAGTATTGAAATCTGCATACCCATATTTATTGCGTAAACAAAAATGGAAATCCTTACGTATCAATACTTCAACTTTACCCATTGATATTTATATTTTTATATTACATATCTAATCATATTTCTGCAATGCTTTAGTCACCATTGGTGTTGTTTGCAGTATTAATAGCAACAATAGTAATACTTATACATACTATACCAAATATTTTAAAACACTTGATAATTACTATAGTGGCAAATATACCTGTAACACAGATGCATAAATGAAAGTAGTTAAGTGGTTTGTAACACCTAAAGAAGCAATAACAAAGGCTATTCAAACATATATAAAAAATACAAACCTATAAATAAAGCTTGTTCAAAAACGAAAGAATGCAAAAAACTTCACTCCCTCTTAGAAACCAACAAAAATCACGAATCATGTTAATCTTCCACCTTGGCTGATATTTTTTCTCCATAAGTTTAATTGTCTGGTGGAATCTCTCTCCGTGTTCCTCATTGAACTGTCCTAAGTTACTTGGGAGGCAACTCACGTGACTATCCTAGGTCTAAGAGGTATGCCTCGTCGATACTCAAACTATCCCGACGCTTATATGCAGAAAGTGTAGCAACTCAATCGTCGGGTAGTAACATATCACTAACTTGCTCTTCGTAGTTCTCAGCCTCGTTATTACCCAAGAAGTTATTGACTACTTTTCAAGCTTGTTCACACAATCACTTCAATTTCACCCATTCTATTTTCAAAACCTGGATCCATCACCAACTACCGTATCTGTGGCCCTGTAAATACTCCTTCCTTCACTTTCTTCTGTGTTAGTTTCAAAAACTTGTCACTAATGTACATAAACGATGTGCCATTTGCGCTCAATCATCATCATCATCATCATTAGGTATTCTGTCCTTATTGGCAGGTCACTTGCCGCAGCTGAGAAGCACGCTCCACGGTCTTCCGTTAATTTCTTCGTGTTTACGTATGATATTTATTGCTTTTATTTCGCCCATTAATTGTAACCTCCTTCGCCCTCTTCCTCTCTTTCCTGCCACCATACCCTCTAGCACGTCCCTCATGATACAATTTCTTCTCATTCAATGTCCCAATCAGTTTCTCTTCCTCTACTCAATAATATCTAAAAGTGTATCTCTCCCGCCATTTCTAACATCCTCTCATTCGTTTTTCGCTCGACCCAACTAATTCTTTCCATTCTTCTCCACATTCACATTTCGAAATCTTCCAGTAGTTTTTCATCACTTTTATGTAATATTCATGTTTCCGCACCATACAGTACAACACTCCACACAAAGCGTTTTATAAGTTTCTTTCTCAACTTTATTCAACGTCCCACAAAACATTCTTCCTTCTAAAGGCTTCTTTTGCCATTCCTATCCTTACTTTTTTCATGTTCGCACTTTATGTCATTACTAAAAATGACCCAGATATCGAAAACTAGTCACTTGTTCTATTTTCACACCTTCCACTTTTATAGTTGGCACAGACCGCTTCGTTCCAATCACCATGGGTTTTGTCTTTCTAACATTTATTTTCATCTCATATTCTTCAAAGCCTTTCCTCAAGTTTTCAAATATTCTATTGATTTTCTTTTCAGATTCTACAACAAGGGGCCATATCCTATGCAAATGTTGTAGTCTATTCTCTCTACCTCCTACCGAAATGCCGTCTTCATCATGTAGGCTCTTTTTCACTATCTTTTCTAAATAGATAATAATGTTGACGAGAGACGGCATCCTTGTCGAACTCCGCTTCCAATTGCACTTTCCTCTGCTAGTTCCTCCCTTATCCTAACACTTACTTGTTGGTTCATATATGTTTCTTATAAGTCTCCGATCTTTCCGTTCCAATCCAATCTTCTTTAGAACCAGCAACAATTCCCAATTCACTCATCAAAGGTCTTCCCTAGATCAATAAATACAATATACACCTCTTCCCGTTTTCTATAAATCTTTCACCAATCACACTTAATGAAACAATCTCCAATTGCACCTTTTGTGCCCTTACCTCTCCTGAATCCAAACTGTTCCTCTTCAACTTTTTCATTTGTTGTTCCATACAATCGTCTGTTCAGTATTCGGAGCAGACTTTTAGCTGCACGAGATATGAGACTAATAGTTCTATAATTCTCACATCTCTTTGTGTTCGATTTCTTAGCCATCGGCATCATGATAGTCTTCAGGAAGTCTTTCGGCCACTCTCTTATTTCATATCCTTCATTACAGAGTCGGAACCATTTTTTCTTGCCATATCTCCAATATTTGTAATTAATTCGGTTGGTATATTATCTGTCCCGGTTGGCTTTCCATTTCTAATCTCGGATATAGCCTTTTCAGACTCATCCCGAAGAATCCTAAGCCCTTTACCATCATCCAGTACTTCATTTTCTACTTCAACATTAGGCTACACGGTCTATCCCCACTCTCATATAAATCTTCAACATAGTCTTTCCACGTTTCTATGACCTCCATTCTCTCACTGACTACGTTCCCATACTTATTTTCTACCGTCATTATAATACCCCCTGTTTCCTCTGAAATTCCATATATTTCATCTCCGTGTACATTTCCTCATATTTCCTAATTCTTCTATGTCCTTGCATTTTCGTTTGTAAAACTCTTCCCTTGCTCTGTTTCCCTTCGTAACTCACTGTTTAACTCTTTGTACATCTTTCTGCCCTCTTCTGTATCAACATGTTTCCACGTCTTCCTTTGTCTCATTTTCTGCAACATCTGTTCCGTAACGCATTTTTTCTTAGCCGTTTTATGTTCGCGGTAACGTACTACTTCTTCTGCAGCCTGCTGTATGCAAAGTTTATTATGTGCCCATCGTCCGTTAATACCTGCGCATATCCTTTCCTAGTTTGAATATTTTTCTGCGAATTTTTCAACGAAAAGATTTCTTGCTTCCTCGTTTTTCAACTTTTCAGTATTCAACACTTTGTTGCCTATTTTCTTCTATCTACATTTTTCAGTTGAATATCCACTTCGGCTAGCAGAAGATTATGATCGGAAAAAATGTCTGCCCCGGAGAGGATCCTCTCGTTCTTCAAGCTATTCAGATACCTGTCCTGAATCATAATATAGTCCATCTGATATCTTCCGCCATCTATTGGGAATTTCCATGTATATCTTCTTCTCTTGTGCTGATTGAACCAAATATTCTCAATTACTAATGATTTTTCTTACAGAAATTCACCAGTCCTTCTCCCGTTTCATTTCTTTCGTGTAAACCATATTTGACTACGATACTACCTTCCTGTTTCTCTTCCACAACTGCATTGAAATCTCTCATTACAATTACGCATGCACCCCTCTTCTCCCTGCTAAGTCTTCACGAATTGTTTCATAACCCACAACTTTATGTGTAAAGGCGGAAGTAAGACATTATAAGGTTCCCCTAGTGGTACATGGTGAACTTTTTTATCACTAGGGACGAATGTAGTTCTGGTTGGCCACAGGTGTTGCTCTCAGATAAGGGATTTTGCCTTCCTGCCGCATAGGAAACAAGACATTTTTGTGTAAAAAGTTTGCAGCCCAAGTAATAGACCAATAACCTTGAAATCACCACAGAAAAGCCGTTTGTGTTCATCATACTTCATATTCTCCAATAAACACTGCATACTCTCATAGTTTTCCTTCATTACTACCGCATGTGTTTGCCACTGAGATAGGTGGAAATGTATGTTCGTTGTGAAGAAGAACCTTCCTTAGTCTTGTTTTATTGGAATCTATAAACAATCTCCAATCAACAGTATTGTATTCTATTCCAAGACGATGCACTAAACCATTTACGTTTGAACAGTACACCAGACAGTCTGACTCTGAAAAGAAGGAGCAAGAGATCCTGTTCACGATGCTCGTACCATGCAAAATTTGTTCCCGGCGCGAGTAAGTTCTTTGACTTCAGAGTAGAGCCAAGAAACTGTGCTATTCTTTCGTTAAATTAAGGTTCTTGACTAGATTAATGAGTTCACTCTTGTGTAAACTCATGGCTGTTTTGTGGCCCGTACCAATAAATAAACATCAAATGATGTTTGATCTTCAATTTCCATGTCGGAGCTATTGTCACATTTTGTCAAGTGGAACAGGGATAGGTAAATGTTCGTCATGTGGATCATGTCTAATTGCTGACGGAAGGTTGTAATATACAATGTTCTTTGTAGGTTTTGTACTCTGTCCTTTAACTTTCACAAGGCAAAAGTAAAAGCTATGGCCCCACTAAGCCATAGGTGTAGCGAACGGCATAGATTTCTTAACTCTTTTCATCCATAGACGTAATCTCTCAATACGATACCGACACTCAATGTAAGGCGCGAAACTCTTGTCTTGGTAACCGATATCCATACCAAAGTACACCCGGTAAGCTACCTTCACAAACTTACTTATCTTCTGTTGCCGTTTTTCAGGAACAAACTTGCCAAAATATAACAAAATGAATCTGGGTAATTTACGCAGCCTCAATTCGCCATGATAACAATTGTTCTTTTCTAACAACTGCAAAGCAAAAACCTAAACCGCTGCAGAACAGACACTTCCACACTCGACTTATACTGGCTAATACATTGTTTTCACCTGACGTCTTGGCGTTGCTACATTTTGCGCGGTTGCCAAATGTATGTTTTGTATCCACCAAAGACCAAACACTATTTTTTTTATCCATCAGTCAACACGTTTTTCCAAATCGTGGAAAAGCCTTATGTTCTAGGGGGAAAAGGATTATGTTTGAATTCAGGAGGAAAAATGACATCAGAAACAGTTTTTACATATGAATCATAAATTTCATGGATGGTAGTGTTTCCTGATTAGATTGGTTCTGTTCTGAGATTTAACATTGTTGTATTAGGGAAGATAAATAGTACTAAGTGTGCCAATATGATATCTACCGTATTTTGAGGGGGGATACCAACTGCAAATTGAGAGAAACGTCTGTAAAATTATTTTTTGTTCAATATCGTAAAAACAAGATCATTACATCTTAAAAGGCAAGTATGAAATATACAAACAAATGTCGCTCAACCAGAAGCATCATACGTGTCATCTGGTGAAAAAGTTATGAAAATTTGATGGACCCTATATTTTTTCATTGTGTTAAAGGGAATGGATGGATAAGAATAGTGAAATGGTCCCAGATGAATCTTGGGACGACAAATGGGTGGTATGTAGCTACCCCCAAGATATGTTAATCTCTCATATTTCAAACCTCAACTCCCGTTGGTTCATGAAAAATGGCGCAAAATCGAAAAAATGAGATTAATTTATTTCTCAAGAATGGCTTGATCCATTTTGTTCAAACTTGGATGTATGTATAGGTGTATACAAAGGCTTCGTCTGAAAAAATTATGAGCTCCCCACCATCACTCTCCTTCAAAAAATTCGATTCAAAATTTTGTGCCCCTTTTTACCTATGATGGTGTGCGAGCACAATTGTGAAAAAATAGGTTTTAGATGTCGCTTTAACCCTAGAATAACATTTTTTTTTCAAAATTGTATCACGGGTACGCCATAGTCAAAATTAGCCACAACCAATCATACCGCACCTATAAGAGGCGATTGCAAAAAGAATAGCTATTGACGTACCTTTTGCATATTCGCTACGTGAATAAATGAGAAATCACACCTAAAAAGCGCCAAACTCACTGAGGTCCCATTTTATAGCCTGTGCCTTTTACATCCCCATTTTGGATCGAAATGAAACTGTTGATATTGGTGCCTTTTTATGAATCATGCAGCCTGAACATGAATATGAGGTATATAATGCCTCACGATAAGGTGCATTTATATTCAAATGGCAATCGATGTTGTCCGAACCATATCATTCATCAACGTTTTTACGAAGATGGTCTATTCAAGATAGTAGTATAGTCGAATTGGAGCACAATCCGATTATGTGAGTTAGGTTATATTATACAGATTTTGTCTGTGGGATGTAATAAACCATTTTTAGATCAGAATGACACTTTCAGATTTTAGGGGAGAAACTCCGTCTTCTTACTGGCTTAAGCTAGGAAAATATTATGGAGATACAAGAATTGCTTAAATCAACGCGTAACTCAGATAATCGAAGCGTAGTACAAGCACTGATAGTGTTTTTATTCAAGCAAAGGTCTGGTAATTCTAATAAACTGATATTCTCAATTTTAACACCACAAGACAATCAGACAGTCTCTCATTATACACAGCAAATAGTTTCTTTCTTCGAGAAAGATATTTTACCTGTCAATTTTGGCTATTCGGCACTTACAAGGGAGAAATTGATTTCCCATCATACATCACCCATTGCTAAAACGCTGTGTGAACATACTGCACACAAAAATTATATGTTATGGGACTTAAGCATATAATTAGAAAAGTACAAACAAAGACTATCAAAGAAAGACATTGTTGCAACCATCCATGCTGCAGCCATTATTTAATACCTTAGATATAGAAAATATTTAACGAAAATCCCGAAACTAGAGCAAAAAATTGATCAAAATATTCGATCACGACAACATTCGTGTGGTCGTAAATGAAAACAGTGATGAGGACTGAAGTATACACTACAATGTTTTTTTCATCTTTATTTACTTACACATTGAAATATTTGTACTTCTTAACAGTTTGCATTATATTTTCTTCTATTTCTTGGATGAAATGTAGCTTATATTCAAATTTTGCAGTTTTCCACTACTCCACGACTTGTGGAATGCAAGAAGAAAATAGGTATATCTGAAATATATAATAGCATCATCAGAAGCAATAGTGGCCTTCATATCCCTACCCACCGCCGAACCCCCAGGCCCACGAGAAACACTACAACAAAGGTTACATTACATTTTGTTGTTGATGGTTATTCTCTTTCCAGCTAAGGTTATTTCACTTTGATTGGACACTGTACGGGTAACATTGATTTGTTTTACATGAACAGTCATATTGAAACTTCAGGCATCCACAATTGGGGCACTTACCGGGATCTAATAGTAACTTATGTTTATGTTCAGGCTGCTTGATTCATATGAAAAAACACATCAATATCAGCAGTTTCACTTCGGTCCAAACTGAGGATGGGAACGGCACAGGCTATGAAATGGGGCCTCAGTGAGTATGGCCCTTTCCAGGAGTGATTTCTCATTCATTCGCGTAGCGAATACGCAAAAGCTATATTAATAGCTGTTCTTTTTGCAATTGCCCTTTACAAGTGCGGTATGATTGGTTTTGGCGAATTTTGACCGTGAACAATTAAAAAAAAATGTTATTCTGGTGTTAAAGTGACATATAAAACTTGTGTTTTCATAATTATGCTCACTCACCATCATAGGGTAAAAAGGGGCACAAAATATTGAACCGAATTTTTGGAGAGGGAGAAATGGTGAGGGAGGGCGAGCTCTTAATTTTTCAGACGAAGCCCTTGTATACACCTATACATACATCCAGGTTTGAACAAAGTCGATCGATCCATTCTTGAGAAATAAATTAATCTCACTTTTCCGTTTTTCGCCATTTTTCATGAACCAATGGGAGTTGAGGTTTGAAACATGAGAAATTAACGTATTTTGGGGGTACCTACATACCAGGCCTGTAGCCAGCCCAAAAATGTAGGGGGGCCGGCTGAATTTAGGGGGGCCCAATCCAACCTTATTATAGTTCGTCACCATATTATAGTTCATTTACAAGCCTACCGTGAAAGGTTTAGGGGCCAGTAAAAATTTAGGGGGGCCTGGCCCCCTAGACCACCCTGGATACAGGCCTGCTACATACCATCCACTTGTCGTCCCAAGATTTAATTGGGGCCATTTCACTATACTTGTCCACCCAAGCCCTTTAGCATTGTAGTATATCTTTTCGTAACTATCTAACTAGTGTTCAATTATTCTTTTCTTATGAAACTACCTGGCCTACTTATCGATTCGGCCCCTTCTTTCAGGCAATACTCACTCCATATATATATATATACTACACATAAAAAATTATATTAATACGTATATGATATTATCTAATATCTCTATATATACGTACTTCTCAGTTTACTATCTAGGGGTATTTTTTAACTGCAGATTCTTGTTCCCGAATTCAGGGACTTTTTTATTTTAAAGACAAAACACCATTATTTTGATGATCCTTTTATTTCCAAGATAGATAAACTAATAAGAAGTTTTTAGTAATCGCACACGTAGAGTTATTCCCCCAGAGTCTTCACTGCAAACTCGCGCGGGAGACCCGGGTTCGATTCCCGGCGGGAGCTCATGTGGTTCGGATTCCACGTTAATCAGTAGGTCCACGTCTCATATAGCCTCGCTGCTGAAAAGGGACGTTAAACTCAAAATCAACTCCACTCATTCACTGCAAACTCTGAAGTGTTTCTATCAGTATAGGCCCTCACTCCGAGAAAGTACATACCTAATGTAAATTCTCTAATAGTTTAAAAGTCGTTTAAATGTTGGTAAGTCCTGTAGCATAAGCTTATTGCTGTCCTCACTGATGCAACAGCTCATCTTAGCCTTAAATTTGAAAGCAATTCTCTCACTTGAAGAAAAGCTTGTCCTAGCTACACAGAATCCTCGTATACAAGAAAAACTGTGTTCGGCATGCCTAGCTAAAAATCTTTATGAGGATATAGGTGAGAGTACGGTAAAAAACAGTCTCTCATTATGAGACAAGAAAATGGCCCTTAAAGTAGGCCGTGCCCTATCCATCGGTCTCTCACTAATGAGACCAGAAAACTTGACCCTTTTACAAGGACCAATCCCTATCACAGGTTAAGTCAGGAAAAACAAAATGTACAACATGTAAAAACTATGCAAGGTCTGAGAAATAAATTCTCAACCATAAAATGGATCGAACTCAAAACTGTTTGAGTTCGGGAATATCCTTCATAAGACCTAACCAACAGTTTTAACAAACCATCACATTAATAAAATCTCACCTAACTAAACATAATTCCTAGCAGGGAACAAACTTACGAAAATCGAAAATTTCTATATCTTACGAATAAAGTTAACATTTTAAATTAGTAAACTATGCATCCTATCTACCTAATTGGCCTTACGCAAGACCACCTAACCAGCAAGCCTTTCACTGCATAGCCCTGACAAAAAAAAAAAAAAAAAAAAAAAAAAAAAAATTCTCGAAGCTGACTTAAAAACAAAAGTGGTTGATCCACGTTCACCCAGGATCGAAGGCCTTATGTAGCCATGTGATTGAATGGTTTCTGAAAGAATAACCCTGACCAAGAGAACAGGGATCGCTTATATACGAATCGGGAGACACGTTGCAGAATCTGAATACGAAAAGTTCCCTAGCCAAAAGAAAGAAAAGATCGTTAACTTTGAAAAAAGGAAGGACGCTAACTACCTCCCCTCCTATATTTTTCCGTTTCTCTGCAACACATGTGGACTAAAACTATAGCTTCTAATGGACCAGTGTTTCTATCTATCTTTAAAACTAAAAGATTCATTTTTATCTATTTGAGCTGAAACAAATAAATTTACAGTTTGCATACAATATTCAGACTAATATACATATATATATGAAAAAAATAAATTATTAGCTTCATATTTACACTTAATATATATTAAACACCCAGGCCTGGGAATAAACCTAATATTTATATGTTCTTATATATATATATATTTATCATATAAAAGTACAAATTTAAAAAAATCACTATTAATATAAATCAAGTAAGTGGCATAAAAATGTCCACTTACAGCATGTTGCTAAAATAAGGTGTCAATACAGTACTATATAAATGTTTCAGCAGACAACAAAGTAACATGCATAAGAGCCCTCCTATATCAACTTTTAGTCCAAGAGCTTGCTCATGGCTAAATAATTAGGCTCTGCGCCTCTGGTGTGGCAGACCCGGGTCCAATTCCCGGCAGAAGCTCATGTAGTTCGGATCCCATATTAAACTGTAGATTCTAGGGATGGCCTAATCCGAAATTTTTACTTTCCGGAATCGGAAAATTCTGGAATTCGGAAAATTTCCGAATTCGGAAAATTTCTCTCTTTCGGAAAAATCCGATGTCGGTAAAATTCCGGAATTTGGAAAAAGTCGGAACTTTTTAAATTCCGGAATTTTCCAAATTCCGGATTTTTTTTCCGAATTTCGGATTTTTCTGAATTCCGGAATTTTTGGGAATTTCGAAATTTTGCCGACTTCCTTATTTTTTAAATCCGGAAAGTAACATTTTCCGGAAACTTTTAGCCACTCCTAGTAGATTCATATCTCATAAAATATAGCGTCCTGCTGAAAGAGACATTAAACTTTAAAACAAATCAAATTTTACTCCCTTAATATCCAACACCTTTCCTAACCTTACCTTTTCTCTCCCTGCGTCTGCTATACGTCAAATAAGGCAGTGCTGATACACTTTTTGGATAAATAGTTCTGTACTTTCAAAATCATTACAGCTGGAATTGCAAAGAAAATTATTTTGTGTACATCCTTCCTAGATCTTCACATTAATATAAAAATGGGATTAATTAGTGTTAACGTAATACAGAAAAAATAATATACCACTGTATCAGAATGGTCCCGAACTCGGGACAATGCTGACAGTCAATTGAATTGCCATTATCTTGAAGTGGCAATGCTGATACAGCAGAAGCGTGCTCAGAACCTTTCGACCTCGTATCCGGACCGCTAGGAATATACTAAAGAATGCTAACGAAATTCCTAAAAGACACCACTACACGTTTAAAGGTTTCATTAAGAAAGTAGTAGTGGATGTTGCGTGAAAAATGTTAAAACAACATTCAATTTGTATGAAACAACGAAATTGATAAGGGATAAGGCCATGAAAATCTTCAATTGAAAAATAAAATATTCCTTCGCTTCTACAATACGCAGCGCTACACTAGTTATGGAAATACTTAACAACTTAATGGAAACATGGAATTAGAAAAACATGAGCTATCTGAGTTGGCTTCCCCTAAAGTTTTGAAATGTTGCTGTTGTTTGTGATAAAGTTCCATCAAAAATAAGGGGAAAAGAGAGCAATATTTACTTTATGTTACAACTTCGGACACTTAGAAAATATGTGCAAACTTACGAGTATAATATAGAGTAGAACTAAATGAATTACTCCATTTGAGAAAACCTTCTGAGTACTTAATCTATTTCATCCTGATCAGTTTCATTGGTTGCAGTTGAAACCAGAAAAGTGTAAGGGACCAAAAAGACAGCAATGTAACCTGAACGTAGACATTTTTGACCAACCATAATCGATCAAGGTTATCAAACAAAATACACCTTTGGTTTCAACCATGCAATCCAACTAGTAACAGCTGACTGCAGTGAGACGGGTATCTCTGGATAGATACCTATTTCAGAACACAGATATCCTAGAAGGGACTTTGCAAACATTTCATCATAATGCAAGTCTATTCGTGTTAAACAGAATAAACACTTATGTATAATACAGAAATTTCGTAAAGTATTCAAAAAACAGAAAGAAGTTTGACTTGGGTGACCCAACCAAGAACACATTCCAAAATGTAAAATGGACTATTTTGTGAATTATAAAACATGATAGGTGCTACCTTTGTCAACGAAACTTGAAGATGTTACTTGTTACCTTTTGAGCATACGTAAAAAAAATATAAGTTTTAAAGTCCTTCATGTAGTAATAATGTAACTATTTATAATGACTTATAAACAAATTAGGTAGAAGAAGATGGCTTAGTGAGTTACCCAATGTTGATTTTTGTAGCTATAGAACTTTACTGACTTCTAATCAAACAAGTTGAGGCATGTGGTTTTCTCAGGCCCCGTTTGAAACTAAGTTAATATCATTCAATTAGTTCTGCAGGGACAGAAACAGATTATAATTTGACGGTACCAGGACCAGGTTATACGGTGGATAAATTAAAATCTCACAGTCAAGTCCTCTCAATTTTTGGCGTTCGTTAAACATGTATGCAGTCTGACATTGTCTACGTGGTATACGACACCCTTTCTGTTGATCAGTTTCGAACCTTCCTTTGAATTAGTAGTGTACTCGCGGTAATCGTTATCAGTAAAAGATTAAATGTATCATTGTGCTTAGTGACAGCAGATCGTATTGTAGTATGGCCTTCCAATCCCACTAAACGCACAGCTTATTTTCCTGCTCGTCAGTTAAGGCTGTGCCACAGACTGCTAAGCTTCCCTTCCCTTCGACCCCAATCATTTTGTACACTGTTGTCGTAGGCTATCCACACGTGATCAACCGCTTTAGAAATGGCTGGCGGCTCATTACGTTTTAGTAGCGATTCGCATATAGAAGTTCAATCGAATAAATGTTTTTGATTATGATATGGGATCTAAACGTCAAGCTTCTTTTTGTAGACATCTTTCTTCAAATGGTTTAACAATGGTGATTGATGCTTCGGTCTTTCGAGATGTCATATCTGCTTACATGCCGGTCTTGATAGACTTAATTTGATTAGTTGTCCATTGCGAGGAGCACTTTGGATATCAAAACTTCGAGAACGAAAACGACTGAACCGCCTTTTTTGTGTTGCTTTTGATCATGTTTCTTGTGGGGCCGCGGTGACTCAGTAGTAGAGCATTCACCTTTGGTGCAGGGGGTCCCGGCTTCAAACCAGCTCCCGCCAAGTGATCTTTGTGGTGGACAAATACTGTGTGCGTGGGAGTAGACTGGTGGCACTTGGTAATGTTTTTAACCTACTGCGCATGCGCAAACTGTTCCGGTTCCTGCTCCTGTTCTGATTCCTGCTCCGACCCCTGTTCCAACTCATGTTCCTGTTCCTGTTCCGTTTCCCCCGGAGCAACTACGTCCACGGAGTACTGCCACTAGTGTTTTTTTCAACCGTTTTAACATCAGGGGTGTAGTCGTTCTCTTTTACGAGCACATTTTGATGTAAAAAAAAAGACTATGGCAACATAGTAGAGCAGAGATGAAAAAATAACAACAGCATTTAACAATATAGCATAAGTCTGGTTAGTCACACACACACACACACATAAATTACGTAGAACTTGGTAACGCATGAGCAAACTGTTAAAGTTGCAGTCCCAGTTCCGGTTACGGAGCAGACTACGCAACGATTACAAATTTTTTCGACTGTGACCTATCGTAGCGATTACATAAGAAAGGCTCCGAACACCTATATGGGCAAGCTGTTCCCCTTCCTGTTCCGACTTAAGTTCTAGTACCAGAACCGGTTCCCCCGGAGCAGACTAGGCAACGAGTAGGCTGTTACGATTCCTTTTTTTGAACCATTATAAAATACTTTTTCCTATTTTTCATTCCCTATATAGCATAGTACATACACTTGTTTACGTATGCGCAGTTCCAATTTAGTAGAAATTACAGTTCCAGACTCCCACTCACGCCTTCGATTGAACACAGCAGCAGCAGCAGCAGCAGCAGCAGACCACAGACTACAAAGGCTTCAACATAGGACTATGAGTACATATTCCAACTCCTATTGAACATAGTAGAGCAGCGGTTCGCTCCCCGCTTGGGTGCGGTTCCCTTTCCAGCTCACACACACGAAGCACTTAATAGCGCATGAACAAACTGTTCCGGTTCCTGTTAAGATTCAAGTTCCAGTATCAGAACCGGTTCTCTCGGAGCAGACTGCGCAACAAGAAGGCTGTTACGACTCCTTTTTTTTAACCATTATAAAAGACTAGCATATTTTTCATTCACATCCATACACACACACACATAAATTGGTTACGCATGCGCAGTTTCATTTTAGTAGGAATTACAGTTTCAACTCCCACTCCAGGTTGCGATTGAACACAGCAGCAGCCAGTGGCGGCGGTTGGACGTTAAAAGTGGGAGGGCAAGACATGATCTTAACACTTGTATATCAATGTTAGATTTCATGGTTGTTTCTAACAATGGTTGATGAAAGGTTGCATAACTAATAGGATACTATCTTTTTCACTTAAAATGCCGTATATCGTATTTCTGTTTTATTAAGTAAATTCGTAAGAGCAATACAGGTAGGTACCTAGCCCTTTATACTCTTAAACAACGAAAGTACAAGAAGAGATTTGATTCCTTGCTCATGAATATCTTACAATTCTGTCTTGAAAATTGTGTGATCAGATTATTTAATAACAAATTTGCAAAACAAATAAATAGAAAGGATAATATTAATCATAGTAATAATAATGAAATAATTGAATGCTGAATAATTGAATAATAATGAATAATGAAGCTTGTTTTGCAGAAATTATATTAAAACTGACAACTAATGAACAACTTATACTTTTAATTCCACACATGCCATTAAATGAATGTTTTTACTCTTAGAAAATGAAATACAGTAAGTACTGCAAGCATATGCTATAACATTTAAGGAAATATGCAATTGCAATATTAACTGCTTTGAATTGTAATTAAAACAATTCCTGTAGCTTTCTTAACTCCACGGGAAGACAAATATCCAATACGTACTCATACAACGGCAAATATCATATGGCACCATTTTTTTTATTTTTTATTTATTTATTTATTTATTTTGTATGAACCAATAACACATACAAAACCTTTACCAGGGTGTTCACATTCTTGTAAATAAGTGGAAGTCAGTGAAAGGTCAGAAAAATAAAATGTGTCAGGTGAAGTCAGGGAAATGGCAGATTGGTCAGGGAAAGTCAGGGAAAAATCGATTTAGGTCCGATGTTCAATTACTGAATTTATGAAATAGGGTTGACTTCTTTACTGTTACTGGATGCAAAATGTAGTGTTCTCTGATATAGTTGTTGAAACTAATTTTCTGCGAAAAACACATATCTAACTGCATCCTGGCATATTTGCTCAAAAGAGTAGACGCTTTTCTAGAAGAATTGCATGGTGCCAAGAGGATATCTGAACAAGTGGCTGAGAACGCGAAGAAATACTATCTCCAGCTCAAAGTAAAAGCTCAGAATGAAGAATTTAAAGAACACTCGAATGAATTCATAGCCAATGATAGAGATTGTATTAGACTTGATGAGTTTTTTACTTAGTCTTAGGAAATGGGAAGAACTTCGTTGACTTACGGGCAGTTATGAAATTGTGTTTTATCTTCTTTCACGGAAACGCATTTTTTGAAAGTGGTTTCACAATAAATAAAATTCTCATTGTTGACAACTTACAAGAAGAGTCTCTGGTGGCTCAACGGGTCATATGTGATGAGAATAGCTGGATCATCGGGATTAATAATTACAAGAGGTATGATAAATTCAATGAGAAGTTCAATGAGACAATACCATGTGTATCTGGAAAAGAAAAGAGAAATAAATGCTGGAGACGAGAAAAGGAGAGAGAAACGGAAGATTCAGCAACAACTAAAGGAGCTGGAGGAAGAAGAAAATAAAATTAAACTGCGGAGACATCAAGAAGGATATTCAGATCAATGAGAAGAAAACTATGCTAGGAAGGATGAAAACAAATTTCTAAATGTGTCGCATTTAACAGCTGTCTCAGCAAAAGTATATGTGTCTGTGTGTATTTTTTAAATAATCAGTAAAATCATATATGAACTGTTTATTACTATAGGCAAGATTATAATGCTGTGTAATTGGCATTATAATGTGTAAGCATATAATGTGTATTTTTTCATATCTTAAGTACTCTGTATACTGCACACTTTCGTTTGTAACTTTACATTTTGTGTAATATGTAGGCCTAATCAATATCGGCCTAATGCATATGTTTATAAATTTACATTCCTTTGGAAAGAAATTGAAAAAAAGAAAGAAACAGAAGCGGAAGAGAACAAGGCCAACTATGGGGAGTGTGGAGGCTTGAGTTTCTTTCTTTTTTTTTCTATATTTTAAAGTTATTTAGGGGTCAGGGAATTCTGGAACTTTCGTCATGGAAAGTCAGGGAAAAGTCAGAGATCCTTTCTCCAAATTGTGTAGACACCCTGTTTACATTTCCAAATGAAATTATATATATTAGGGCGTCTCTTCAAAAAAGTGGGGGGAAGCAACTGCCCCCTCTTGCCCCCCCTAATCGCCGCCCATGGCAGCAGCAACAGCAGCAACAGACTACAAAGGCTACAACATAGAACTATGAGCACATATTCCAACTCCTATTGAAGATAGTAGAGCAGTAGTTCGCTCACCGCTTACGTGTGGTTTGCTTTCCAGCTCACACACACACACACACGCGCGGTTTACGGAGCATTTTATGGCGCATGAGCAAACTGTTCCGACTAAAGTTGGAGTAAAAGTTTCGGTTCTGAATACACAACACAGGAGAATCTGCACCCGACTACGAACATAGCAAACTTTTTTAAGATTACGCAAGAAAGGATACGACACAGCAACAACAGACTACACAACACGTATTCTAGAAAGACTATGACCACATGCAGAAATGAAGAAGCGGTGAATTAATAACACACAAAGTCCATCCGTTTTACTCGTTCACTCGTCTACGACGAAAACAGTCAAGCGGAGATTAAAACACATACGAACACACACAAACAAGTGGCTAACGAACACTTGGTAGCGCATGCGCAGTTCCAATTTAGTAGGAATAACAGGCATGCGCAGATACATTACAGTTTCGATTCCGACTACTGTTCCAGTTCCGGTTTTGATAACACACAGGAGCAGCACGAGTATGTCATTGGTGGCGGTGTTTTTGCAGTCTTTTGTGACTATGACGTATAGTGTAGATATTACCTTATAGTTTATGGGTGGTACGGCCTTTTATAACAATTATAACCGATTTGGATAAACCTCGGTATATACAGCTTTCCGAAGTAAACCTATTTGCATAAAACTCGGTATATAGGGGTTTTCGAATATGCTGATTACGAATACCATATTTATTTTTATCTAGATCTTACAGTTATATTGGATACGCCCTTTGTATGACAATTTTAGCCGATTTGGATGGAACTCATTATAGGGGTTTTGAACATGCTGATTAGGAATATATTTTTACGTAGGCCTATAGTTCATGTGGGATACGCACTTTTTACGGCAATTTTTGCCGATTTAGATGAAACTCGGTATGTACGGATTTTCGAACATGCTGAGTACGAATACCACATCTATTTTTACCCAGGTCTTATAGTTTATGTGGGATACGTGCTTTCTCTGACAATTTTAGCAGATTTAGATGAAACTCGGTATATAGGGGTTTTCGAACATTTTGAGTACGAATATAATATCTATTTTTACGAAGGTCTTTTAGTTTATGTGGGATACGTCCTTTTTATGACTATTTTAATCGATTTGGCTGAAACTAAGTATATAGAGGTTTTCGAACATGCTGATTACGATTATCATATTTGCTTTTACCTAGGCATTACATTTTATGCGTGATACACGCTTTTATAACAATTTTAATTTTTTGTAGCCTTTTTACGACCACTTTTATCATTCCCTAAATAACATACAGTAGCAACCTGTATTGGTGTGAAAAAAGACTATGACAACATAGTAGAGCAGAGATTTAAAATAACAGATGCAGTGGCTCGGTGGTTCGTTCTCACCTCGCGTGTAGTGGATAAATCGTCTATTTAGCTTATTCGGTATAATCGTGCGGCGTAAAACTTTATCTCTCGGTCACACACACACACAAAACACACACACACACACACACACACACACACACACATGGTTTACGGTGCACTTAGAGACGTATATGCAGCTCCAATTTAGGTTACAGTGCCAGTTCCGGTTCCAATAACACATGAGCAGACTCCCAACATAACAAAAATAATAACAGACTATTACTAAAAGCTACTGACACACTTTTTAACCCTATGTAACGTTGCAGAGCTAATAAAAGATGATGACTTATTTTTACACCTTTGAACCCCTATTTAACAGCAGAAATTTACAACCATTTTACCTCTTACATGTAGCGATTTTTATAAGGCCATGGCATATTTTTGCATTTCCTATTTAACATACCGTGGCCGCAGACATTTTCCAGGTAGAGGCGGGTTTGCTGCTACAACAGGAGAACAGTAATTTGTGCTGTTGTAGATCTTTTTATATTCTGCACGTAAAGACAGAGGACACTCATAATTTCAATTTAATCAATTTCGTAGACCTAAACAAGATTATATTAATGTGTGGCTTTTGAGGTGCTGCGTGGAGCATACCCTCATTCGTTAGTTTAAGACTATCGTATTTGGGACTACTGCAGCGACCCCGACGAAGTACATAGTGGGCACAATGTCTCTTTCAATAGAACCCTCCCTGTTTTTCCTATCACCGTATTTTCTAGCATTAATTCAACACTCTAAAGCTAGTCCTCTTGTTACGGGACAACGCTAATCCACGCCTGGAAACAAAATAGCATCTACCATTCTCTTCCGGACATTGCACCTGTTCCATTCCTTACAAACGCCAGTTCAAATACTTTCTTTGCGATGGAATTCATTGCCTTCCAGAACGTTGACCGAAGGTCGTCCATGCTGATAGGAACCATTTTTGCTGGCTTAGGTGACATATCGATGTTCCTAGTGGTCAACTTGAGGTCAAACAAAGGTCAAATATTTGATTGCATATAACTCGAATTCCGTATATTTTGTGAACCGTTCCACATATTTAAAATATAACTTTAGTTTTAATACTAGGTCAGCACATAGATTATATACAAAAATGGTCAGTTCGAGGTTAAAGTGGGGAACCATTTGACATATTTAGTTTTCGGGCCAGCGCATATATGATGTAACAATATTAATAATTTCATGATGGACTATATAAATGATTGCGCTTTTCAGGAAAGTTAATCTATGAAGTAATTCGTCTGAATACCTATCATATGGGCCGGAACTAATATTTAGGTATAAATAATTGTAAAGAAAGGGTAATTTTCATGTTTACCAGATCGTTAGGTCTTGGAGTAACAAAAAATAGCGGCGAATAGTTCTCAACCTAACACGAGATAGCATTGATAGTACGATAACTAACTTTATCAACTTTGTACTCTATTTTAAATATATGCAATCTACTATGTAATTACTGTACAGGATTACTGCAGGATTACTATACAGGATTGATTTGCCCATTTAAACTAACCACAAAAATGACTAATTGTACAATACACTGTCCGTAAGGATATGAATCATATTCACTCACACGTCACTTCTGCGGTCAAAGTACTAAACTACGCACACATACATACTATATCTCACATGAACTAAGAAAACGAATATTAAAACATTACTACACATGTTAAATCATATTATCACACCACTCGACTATACATAAATCAAACAATTCACTAAATTTCACCCTCTTAAACCTGCTCTATGAACTATGAAAAGGAGAAGGTATAATTAGGGTCCAATGGCCCTCCTACTAACTAAATCACGGTTTTCTAATTGCAGAATTATTGTCAATGCCCCAGAAGGGACATATTAAAATTACTAATGTTAAGCGTCCCTTTCCTGAAGGGAAAAGAACCCTTTTTGATTCTTTATTTAGCCCATAATGTGTTAGAAGCTGTGCTCAACTCAAGAATAAGAGAGAGAGTCTCAGTTCTAAATTACACTGATATTATAGTAACAAATTCAATCATGAAGAAATCTACACCTGCCGCTATGTTACAATAAAAAAAAATCACATTTACTACATACACAGATAAAAGCTATGTTAGGACAGGCCTATCGCAACCTAACAGGAAAATTTTGAGAATAACGGAAGTTATCAAGGGAAAACACTAATCTTCAAAACTCTTTAAAAAGATCACACACTACGATGAATCCTGTCCATCACTATTATCGTTTACGAACATGGCGTCGCTTGGTTTGAAGTCCATATTTCACTGGTTGTTGACTGTTTTAAAACAAAAAATTCAATATTTCTGGGACTCTATACTCTCCCAACGGGTTTATTTATTAATTCAAATTTGCTTTACCTTATACTACTGCATTTTTGTAAAAAAAAATCCCAATATATATCTGCGCAAACTGGCGTGGAGTTGCTTGATTCGTTTCCAGGTAGAGAATGACAAAAAACGCACCTTAATACTAGAGCGTCGGAAATAGTTCCAATCAGAACAGAGTTTTTTGGCGGTGGAAAATATAAAACGAATAGAAAATAGTAAAAACTGGATAAAACCGGATTTTGGGAGGATATGGGCATCTCAGAGGGACAAAGGGAGTCTAAATTATTCTGCCAAATATCAGATTGGTGAATAATTTCAAGAATTTCTGTCCAATTACGGGCCTATGTTTTCGTATAGCATTAAAGTGTAGAATTTCAGTACTCATCCATTTGAAATGCCCATATACAGGGTTTACAATAACATAATGTATAAATAAAGAAATTATTCCCCGAAATATAATTCTTCCGAAGCTCCCAGAATAATTTTGGGTTAAGTAACGAACATGGACCGTAAGTTATGTGTATTGTAATTTATTGTATGTGGACCAGTGTATTGTAATTTATTACATGGACCGAAAGTTATGTGCGGGAAAAATACAGTACGCGGTACGTTCGAAAAATATTTTAGTTCGAGTTCAATAATAGGTGTTATTCTATTTTAACATACATGTGAAAAATCAGATGGAAATGTAAAATGATTCATGGTTTCAAGATCCAAGCGTACCTATCACCGTAGAGGTAGTCTGATCATATTGGTTTAAAGGAGATATTATTAGTAGCGTAATTATGTGTGTGTGAATCACAGTGTTCGACTGTGATGCAAGGATGACGCCAGTGAAAGTCTATTACGTAATTAAATGGCTTTAATTGTGTAATCTTAGACGATGAGGCAGAGTGATCCTACAGAAATATATCCCAGCGACGCAACAAGAAGCGCCTGGACAGAGGGATCACTCGAGCCTTAATGACTGATAGTAGAGTGACTAATAGCACAATCACAGCCATCGTGCTTCCCCATGTGAGGCCGCAAACACTAAGCAATTTTAATGTTGCTGCCAGGCCTACGTTCCCGTGTTCATCACCGAGAGCAGCTTCTGTAATGTGCAGATATCACAATGGGAAAATGAATGGAAAGCAATATGCACCAGTGAGAGACGTTTAATCTTGGACACAGTAAGAACCTTGTGCATGTCCGTTGATGTCAGGTAAAAGAGGGAGTCAATTTGTGTTTGCACTCATCATACAGGATCCACATTGAAATTCTGGTAAGTGGGGGCAGTAAGATATGCATCCCTCCCTGCTGTCTTCATTCTGGGAGGTATGACTGGTGAGTGCATGGTTTATTAATGGCATGTTCAATTCTGTCCTACAACCTTATCTAGATATATAGCGGGACCTCGCTGTTCATTAGAATAAGGTGCATCTCCATTTCGCCTGGGCAAGGGGACATGATCTACTCGGAATACTCCTTCTACCTTTACTTGCTATGTCTGCGGAGCTAAGCTTTAGAAAACATGTATTTAATATAGTGGGACAACGCCTGTTTCCAAACCCATTCCCGGCAATAACTTCTCATGGTTATGTTAGGTATACAGTAAGCATAAAAAACATATCCTACATAGACAATCAGTATATGTACGACCTGCTGCGTATACTAACTTTAGTTGTGTTGCTGGTTGGAAACCCACTATTATTGTGAGTAATGCTTTTTAATACCCTGTATAACATATTAGTGATGTGCCATTGACGCAAAATTCGTAAATTCCTACTGGGTATTGTTAAATACGTTTCGTCTTATGTATTTTAAGAATGTGATATACGCATCTTTTCTATATGATAATCGGAGGTAACAGAAGTGTTTTTTTTTTTTTTTTTTTTGCTCAGATCGCGCCTTTCAGTTTCGGCACCTGAAAGTTTAACCGAAACAGGGCTATCATCATTGCAATCTTCTTTGCTTTATTATTTATTCATCATTCATTTGTTTTTCTATTTGGACAAGGGTGGATAGGGACGAGGGATAGGAAAAATGGACGAAACCACAACACTAAGAAACAATAAAAGATAAATTTAGACAAAATCAACAAAGAAAAAAAAGAGAAGGAAAAAAGATATTTTTATATAAACTCCTAACTACCTAATATTTGTTCATCTTCTAATTTTCCTATTCTACTCTATTCCCGACTCACGTTTAGCTTACTCTAGTCTTCAATTGTTTCATCCTCGTTTCTTTTATCATACTTAGCCTTTCTCGTATGTTTATCATCATCTTCATAGGTCTAGGTTTCACCTGTATGATAGGCTTTACACCTAGTTTTTATGATCATCTTCCTCATTGAGTCAGGTTTCTCCTGTATGATTAGCCTTCCACCTATATAATATCCTTTCCACCTATTTTTGTATTATCATCATCTTCATTAGATTTAGATTTCACCTGTGATGGCCTTCCACCTGTATGATAGGCTTTCCACCTATATAATAACCTTTCCACCTATTTTTTGTATCATCTTCATTGGTTTTAGGTTTCACCTGTATGATAGATTTTCCACCTATTTTATTTTGTTCTTTTTATTTTTGACATTTTTTAAATTTAGGTTTCCTCCTGTGTAATTTTTTTAAAATAAATTTTTACTACATTCTTCTAATAGAGGATGATAATATTTGCACCACTGAACTCAGCATCATTATTGCACACTTACATTTAAATATTGCACGCTTAAATCAGCAGTACACACTCATGTGTGTGAAAACACAACTTTTCCGTAATGAAAAGAACATACCACTATCACCACACTGCACACTACAACACCCATTCACTTTTCTGCGATCGCGCAAACTTTGATTTCCTTATTGATCCTAAGCGGAGTTAGTCATTTCAGTTTTCCACACTTGACTTCTATGGTTCTGATCCTCAGTGCAACGGTTTGAAGTCCAGGACCCACTCGGAGCACTTAGTGCAGGCCCTGGTCAGTTGTGTCCTGCCGCCGTGAGCGCTGGGACCGGTGTTGACACCTACACGAGCAAGGTTCGAGGTGGACACTGTATGACATTTACCGAGTAATTGGCTTTTGTTGTGCATAGGATCTTTAGTGTATGTTATGTATATGCTATTTTTGCTTTGTTTTGAAGTTTACGCTATTTCCCACCACCTATTTCCGTGCACACCCGCTCAACACATCCGGAGTTCCAATCCGGCTGGATGCCGGGGATGCGTCGAGCGCACATTTACACTATTCTTCCGGGGCACGCCGAAATCCAGCGTTCCTGGAGCTAAACCTCCGGTCCTGGAAGATAATCATTTGCACTCTGACACATTCATTTTCATTCCTTAGTGTTTTCTTTTACATTTTGTTTATTCCTGTATCACATTTCCAAAAAGTCTTTCTCTTATTTTTGTTGCCTTTTATATAATTGTTTTCTTAGATCAGAATATTCCTTTGCTATTCTACTTAATATTTTGTAGTCCTCTTCCTTAGCTAAGACTTTCCCTGTTTCTTTTGTTCTGATGTCATCTCTTCCCTGTAATTGATCTTCCAAGAGGGGACACCATAGAATATGGTGTTCCGGCGTGCCTAGTTCTTGGCATTGGCATCTGGGATGTTCTTTCAAACCCATTCTGTACAAGTATTGTTCATATGGCCCATGTCCTGAGAGATAATGTATCAGTCCTGGGTTGGGGTCAAAGTGCTGCCATTTGAGACGAATATCAATTTTTGGTATTATATTATACAATCTACGTGAGACATTGGTTTCTTGCCAATTTTTGTTCCAAATTTTTATTAGTTCGTTTTCTATATCTTCGACCGTTTTACTTTGAGTGATTAGTAATTCTTGTACTTTCCCCATGTTTGATTTTTTTAACCAATAAATTGCAGCTCTTTTCCTGATAATTAAACTTATTGGTTTGACTCCTAACAAGACATTTAACGTAATAAGCGGTGTCGTACTGAATGCTCCACTTAATCTTATTAATAAATTCCTTTGAGGTCTATCGACATTTTGTTTTAAGGTATTATTTTCCAACAATCTGTGGGCCCACACGCTTGAAGCATATGCCATTGTTGCACTTAATACAGTTTCTTGATATAATTTAATTATTTTCCTTGATAGTTTGTACGTGGTATTTGCTATTGATATTAACTTGTTTGCAACTTTATGACCCTTGTCTACTATATATCTTATGTGTGGCCCAAAATTTAGTTTTTCGTCAATGTGTATACCCAAGTATTTGAATTCTGCTTCCCTTTTTATCGTATTAGTTCCTAATTTGATTGTTGGATTCCTACGCAGTTGTGTACCGAACAACATATACTTTGTTTTCCTCGCAGATAGCCTTAGCTTACTTTTGTTACTCCAATTTTGTAAGATATTAATGACTAATTCTGCTTTAATTTCTAATTCTCTTCGTGAATTAGCTGAGATGATAATTGCAATGTCGTCAGCAAAAGCCACTACTCGGTCTATTTCTTCTTTACTATTTAGAATTTCCAGACAGGGCTGCAATTCTATGTCCCAAAACAACGGTCCCAAGATCGATCCTTGGGGGCATCCTTTCTCTGTCTTAACTACAATATTCCCTTTTTCACCTTTAATTAATAACATTCACACTTTTTTATCTGTAAAGTAATTCTTAATAATGTTTAATAAGTACTCCGGTACATTTATTTTGATGAGATTTTGAATTAATGAAGAAATCCAAAGACTATCGAACGCGGCTTCGATATCCACAAATAATGCCAACGCGTATTTATTTACTGAACAGCTTCTTCTAATTTGTTCTACAAAGGTGGTGAGAGCATCTTCTGTCGATTTGCCGGGCCTAAAGCCAAATTGCAGTTTATCATTTTCAATGTTCCTAACATTATTAATTCTACTAGCTATGACTTTTTCAAAAATTTTCGCGATGTTTCTGAGTAGACAGATAGGACGGTACGAACTTACATCGGTTGGATCTTTATCTTGTCCTTTTAACAATATTATTAATTTAGCTTCTTTCCAAATGGCTGGGAATTCCTGTTTTCTGAGTAAAAAATTAAACAGTCTTGTAAAATAGGGAATCTAAATACTTTTCTTATTTTTATAAATTTTATTTTTTATGCCGTCCAAGCCTGGGGCTTTTCCTGTTTTTAGTTTTCTTATAATTTCTTCTACTTCGGTATTTGTTATCTCCTGAATATCGTGTAAAACTTCTACGGGTTGAATGTTCTCAAATTCTCTACTTATTTTGCGTTGATTTTCATTTTCATTATCTTGTAAGTCCCTTGGAAAAATTTGCTAGATAGTTTCTGTATGGTTTCTTCCCAAGTTTGGGTGTAAGAACCGTCATTATTTTTTATAGTTGATAATGTCGTTGGGTTTATTTTTTGCATTATTAGTTTATATGGTAGGCCCCATGGATCCAGTTCTAGGTTTTTTCTTAGAAATCTCTCCCAGCTTCTTTTCTTAGATTCAAGCAATTCTTCAGTATATTCTTGTTTCGCAGTTCTATATATGATTAATCTTCTCTGTTTGATTATTGGTGATAAAGCTGATTGATAACTTTTTCTTTTAGCTTTTAGGATTTTCTTTAGGCGCTCTAATTTAGGAGTCCAGAATTCGCTGTGTTCAGGTTTTGGATTACATTTTGGTGTCGATTCCTGTAAAGCTAGCTTAGTGGCCTTTTCAATTTGTAAAGCAAGTCCATTCACATTTTCTGAATCTTCTATCTGAGGTAAGATAAGCTTTTTCTCGAATAATTCCCAGTCTGTTTTCTGAATGTTTGTTGTCTCATTATGGGCTTCTATTTCGCCTATTTTCAAATCAAAAGATATTACTTCATGGTCACTTATAGTTATTCTGTCCTTTACTGTTCAATTACTTATCTTATTTTCAAAGTCCAGAGAACATAACGTAACATCTATGAATGATTCCCCTCTGGGGCCCACAAACCTTGGTTTATTTCCCCTGTTTAGTAGTAATAATCCATTTTGCTGTATAAAATCTTCAACGGCCTCACCTCTTATATTTGTGGTAGGTGAACCCCAGGCAGTGGATATAGCGTTTACATCTGCCGATAAAATAAACTTTTTGTTAGGATGTTTCCAGATTAAGTCTTGTAGTTTTTGTAGAAATACTTGAGTTTCTATGCTATATTGAAAATAAGAATTTATGAGCCAGAATCTAACATGTCCATATGAAATTTCTATACAAACGTTCCAATCGTCACAGTGTTGTGATATTTTTAGGATTTCGAGTTCTCTATTCATTATAGCAATGACAGCCTTTGGCTCATCTCCTCCATAAATAATTTTTGCAGTCCCTGGGAAAGCTGCCAATTTGTTCTTTATTAAGTAAGGTTCTTGAATTATTAGTATGTCTATATTATTTATTTCTGCATATCTTCTTAGTTCCATCATTGCCATTTTTGATCTATGGGCGTTATTTTGCAAAAATCTTAAGGTTTTGGTAGAGATGCAAAAAAGCCGGCTTTTTTGAATCGATGGTTTTTTTCACATAAAAAGCCGGCTTTTTTGGGAAAAAAACGAGAATTTTGGAAATTTTGGCTTTTTTCAACTTCATGATTTTTCTATCTAAATAGCTTTCTTATAGTATATTCTATAATTAGATAAAAATTCCATGACCTGAATGTGATATTTCGCTCTGAAATTCACCATCAGGATGGATGGAGCACATGTTTTACGAATTAAAGCTAACATGAAGAATGTAGTATTTGAGGGTAATTTTAGAGGCTATTTAACTTTATTTTAACTTTTGAGTTATCGACATCTTTTTTCTTCTCTAGTTTGTCATCCGTGTTTCATTTCTAAGAGCTTTTAGTACTCTAGCTTCTAGCGCAAAAGTTAAACTTGCCCGTTTTTCTATTTATCCGTCAAAGCGTACGTTTTTTAATATATCAGTCAAACCGTACTTCCACATTTCTGTTATACTGTAGCTGTGAAGTGATTTAGCAATAATTTTCCGGACACAACCTTGAATACCAATTTATACAAATAATCAGTAGTGGATTTAGAAAAGTACTTTAGGAGGGTTTTTTCTGATTGTTTCGTTTCCTAAAAAGTCCTAATTTTATTTGGGAAGTGCTTGAAGTTTATGAGTACAGGCATAACTAATATTTCGTTTCGTTTATATATTTAGCAATAATCTTCCGGATACAACTTTAAAAATCATTTTATACTGAGAATCAGTGGCGGATTTAGAAAAGTATTTTGGGAAGGGTTTCTAACTAATGTTTAGTTCTTTTAAACATTCGTAATTTTTATTTGACGGGAGCTTAAAGTTTATGAGTAAAGGCATAAATAATAGATATTTCGTTTGTTGCAGACATTCCGTAACTTTGGGGAACGGGCTTCAGTCCGAAAGACCGCTCCCCTAACCTTCGCAAAACCGTCACTGCTGGTAATTAGTAATAATAACGATTTAAAAACAATAAAAAAGGAAGTCGCCCAACTCACAGTACACGCACTATTTCTACATTCACAGATGAAATGAAGAAAAGCTTTGTCAGAATGGTCGAATGCTGGTTGAATCCCGGACTTCCCGATAGAAGCGCAAAAGCTAATCACTCAGTCATGTTTGTTGTGCAGTTGTATTTAGCTTAACTTAAATATATTCCGTAGTCTTTTTTTTTGGGGGGGGGGAGTTCCGTAATGATATGTTGAATCCCTCTTGTTAAAAATTCAGAAAACTTGAGGATTGGGTAAACTGTGATGGTGGTTCTATAAAACTTAACTGTAGAATTTCAAGAATATGCAGAACCAAAAGCTCTAGATGTGCAGCCTTTAAGTGTATCATATAAATCTAAGTATTTCTCTTATGTTTTATTTTAATTTTATTTTGTTTCAAAAAGAGGGTATGGAATATTTTGAAGTAAAAATACTACATACTATTTTGCTAGTTATTTGTGTATTCTTTAAAAAGAAGTGTTACTTTTAGGGTTGGCTGATTTACACCAACTTTTTTTTTTAATAACTGGTTTAAACCACAAAAATAAAAAGAATGAAAAATGCGAATCGTGTGAACTTCATGGTAAAGTTTCCAGATATCAAACCACCTGCAATAGTTTTATTTCCCTTTCACCTTTTAATCAAGGTGTCCCATGTTCAATTCTCGGTCGAACCACAAACCTTCTTTCATGCGTAACCCAAGTAGCGGTTCGGATGTCAGTTTAAGCGAAAGTCTTCTCCTTGATAACCTCGGTATTTCGTAAGGATGTTAAGCCTAAATATACGAAACAAACCAAATTGTATATTTCTACATGCCTAAATGCGTGTTGTTTTATAAAGAAGCCAATATTGCTTAAATATATTGATAGAAATTGGCAAAATTTATCGATTGCCTACGTAGCTTCCAACATTAGCTTGGATTGGACTTTCAATTATATCTACGTACCGGTACTAAATTTGTAATTTAATACCTCAGTTTTAGCGTACTGATTATGGTACGTTGACCTTTAAATTTTACATGCAAAGCAATAACAGGATTTTCCCGTTATTGTCTTACATTTCAAGTAATGACGGGATTTTCCCAATGGCTAGGGCGGGAGATTCTCAACTTAAGAAATTTACTGACCGCACTTCTTTAAGCTTATGGGAGTTCTTCCGGCATAACCCCGCTGTTGCATAATAACATCAAGGCGAAATAAACTTAGGCTATTTCTGTGAATATGTAATATAAATACATAAAGCAAAAAATCTAAGTCAAAAAAGCCTGGTTTAAACATACCCCAAAAATGGGTTTTTGGCATATTCAAAAACAACCACGGTTCTTGCCAACTCTGCTTACTTTTGTATATAGGAGGTTAAAAAATTCTTATTATATACATTGGTTAATCCTGTGGAATTCATAATGTAAATATGTTGAAGAAAAATTGTTTGAAATATTTTTTTCGAAATTCATAGTTTATTTTCGATGTTTTATATTATTATCAGCATCAACCACTAATTAAATGATTTTTTGTGTTATAGAGAAGCGATACAAAGTCTGCTTTATCAATTTAAAGCAGTATTTTGAAAAAAGCCCAAAATTTCCGAAGCAAAAAAGCAAAGCAGAAAAAACCGAGTTTTTTTCCAAAAAAGCCGTTTTTTTTCCGAGCCCTTGCATCTCTAGGTTTTGGACGTTTTATGCATATTTGGTGTGTACCATTGCTTCCGTTCCCGTTCTACTAAAAATCAAAGTATAATCTACCGTGGGCGTTTACCATTTGTTTGTATACGTTATCAATGTTCCAGTATATTCCTCTTCTTTCAAATGCTTCATCAATCAAATCAATTAATTCCCAACCATTTGCAGGTAGATCATATATTCTGAGCTCCATTCTGTCCACTTCTTCCAATACAGGATATGTAATGGTTTTTCCTTTTTCGTGTAAATCTCTGATAACCTGTCTAAATGCTACTGTTAGAATTTGTTTATCCTCTAGTTTGGCCAATTTATATTTATGTTCCATTCTTTCGTACAGAGGTCGGGGCTCAGTTATTATTGGAGAGTTTATTTTTGCCTCTGATTCTGGTGATGATATTGCGTTATCTTGAATAGGTTTTGTTTCTTCCGGAAATAAGTATTTTTGTTCTCCTTGTGTAAAGGAATCTTTTAATTTTGGAATTTTTTGTTAGTTAAATTCTTGTTGGATAGTATTTTGTATTTGTTTTTCATTCTATTCTCCAAGAGGGTTTTAAATTCTCCTTCAGATTTTGTTTCTAATTTAGAGTTATTTATTTCAAATAAGTCAGTTTGCACGTATTTATTTTTAAATGATTTATTTCCATTTCTTTTTCTCTCTAAGAACTCTTCCAATCTTTTTTTGTCTCTTTTTTCTTTACTTGGGAATTTTTTCTTTATTACTACTTTTCGCTGCTTTTTCTCAGCCATAATTGATCTTACTGATTATTATTTCTCTCGCGACCCTGTATGAAACGCATTCTTCTGTATTTGGGGTCTGACATGTTTTATGTGTCAGTTTACATGGGACACATACGTTTTTATGCTTGTCATTCTTCGCTTTTATGTCTTAATGTGCCGCAGTACCTGCATCTTTGTTTGTCCTTGTTATCACAGTATTTGCTTACGTGCCCAAACTTTTGACAAACAAAACATTTTGGAACAACTATAAAGTCTTTTATCTCGTGGGACTCATAGTCTATATAGACCTTATCTTTATTAATTAGCAGTCTTCTTATTTGTGGAGTAACTTCTACAACCAAGTGACACTTTCTTTGATTTTTTCTTCCCGCTCTAAAACGGGCTTTGATTTGCTTAGCCTCTTCTATTTCATTTTCCTCGAAGTTTTGCTCTACAAGTGCTGTCACTACTTCCTCATCTTTCAATTCTGAAGGGATACCATAAATTATCATTAATGGATTTCTTTTTCTACTTTCTTCAAAGGTAAAGTTCTTTTTGTTTTCCTCCTTTGATGTTATCTTGTTTAGATCTTCTTTTGTTGTTGTTTCTAATACAACTATGTCCTTCGTCGTTCTCATTCCACTGATTTTTAATTGGTCTTTCCTAGGGTCGATTGTTCCTGTAAGACGTTGTACTGTTTGTTTAGTTGATTCCCCTAATTTGGTTTAAAAATCAGAGTTGGTTTTGTTTTTGCCGTAACCTCTATAATCTTCTCTTTTTCTGTGATCTTTCTTCCTGACTTGACTACTTCTGTCCATGTTGGGGCGTTTTGTTCCTCGGTTTCCAATTTTCCGTCTTTCAAGTCTTCTATTTTCTTGGATATTTCTCTTAACTCCTTTGTCATATGTTCATTATCTATCTCTTTTCCAATTTTTACTTCCGCTAGTTTTTCCCTCAGAATCGATGTCTCCCTTATTTTGTCTGTTTCCTGTTTTCTTAGCTGCTCTCCAAGTAGTTTTAATTCTTCTTTTATCTTGATGTTTTCTTTTTCTAGTTGTCTATTTTGATCCTCTAAGATTCTTATCTGTTTTGTTTTCTATTGTATATCTCTTTTTGCTTCACTTCTTGTCTCTGATATTTCTATTTCCATTCTTTTATATTGTCTGTCCCTGTCACTCTTGATTTCACTTTTTTCCTCCTTTAATTCATCTATTTCTTTTCTTTGTTTCTCTACAGTTTCCTGTAAATTTTCTATGGTCTTTTTATCTTCATCCTTTGATTCTCTCTGCCCACACATTAGATCAGATTCCAGCATTAGTTTCTCCTTTTGAAGGAGGTCATATTTCTCTTGAAGATTGCTATTCATCTTCTCCATTTGTGATAATTTGCCTTCCAATTGAAACCTTCTCTAACCCACACGGCCATACGTTTTTTCAGCTTTTCTAAATGGGCACGGCCTACCTTTTTCCAATCTAATAGTCCCTCTATGTATATCAATTCCTGTTCATATTGGTCCATAGTGTCAAAACCTAAGATTTCCTCCATGGATCTTTTCGGAATTTGTAGCTCGGGGGATTCCTCTTCTTGGGTTCTCTTCCTCTTTTCACCTTCATCCTTTTTTGTTAATGTCATTGTCGGATTAATATTTACAATTGGAGATTGTTCGCTCGTTAGTCTCTGTTCATGTGTGCTTTTTGTTCCCGAAGGCGGAGTTCTCTGCATTTTTCCCCTTAAAAATAAGGATAACCCTCAACGTGCGCACGTGTGGAGAGTTGCCTATCCTACATGCACATGGATGCTTCTCCACGATAAGATGACTATTGTTTATCTACGGTTGATTTCAGTGTTTGTGTGTATCTACGCCTGTGTATTTATGCAACCTGGCCTGTCCAATTACCACGAGGGTTGCCTATCCACTGATAATAAAAAATTACAGAACACTCACCTCAAGATTGAAGTCCATCATATGTTCCAACAGCAATACAGGAAGTGATGATACATGAGTTTTTACTTCTTAAAATATTCTTCTTTTTAAATGCTACGTGTAATGCTTTATGATGGTGATTAACACTGAATATTAGTTTTGTTTTTGCTTATTAGTTTCACACCACTTAACCGATTTTTGTACTGTTTACAACATTGTATTCTCCAAACATTCACATTCACTAAGAACACACACACTACACAAAAAACTCACTACTTCACACTGAAACGAGCTCCTTCTCAGGAGCGCAACGAAACGCACTTCTTTCTTCTTTCGAAGCTAATACTCAAGCCAATACCAATACCAATACTCAAGCCAATACCAAACAGAAGTGAATGTGTAATTTCCCTGGCGCGAAGTCTGGAAGTGCTAATTTGTACCAAATATTCTCAATATTTATGTGTAGTTGAACAACTGGGTGAACATCAGATATGGCAGTTGTATTTCTCTATTGTGTAACATCAATTTATAACACCTCTAAAGCTATTAATGACATTTACTTTTTACTAGGTATGCTTATAAAACGGAATATGTTTTCTTAAACTTTGGGAAGAGTGTGACATTGAGAGATCAAAGCTAGAGAAGTACAGAGCGTAAGGACACCAAAGGGCATGTACTACCGTAACTTTGAAGAACTTAGGAAAATAAATATAAGTTTATTAGAACGTACTGTTTGTAGCGCTCACTTTAAGCAAGCTTATATTGTATTACGTGCACACAAGGGTAATAATGTTCACATAAGTTGTTATTTCTATTTCATTACTTTTGTTTAAGGAACATTGTATTCAAATTAAATATATTCCTTATACAAAAGTGTTTACGATTCGCGAAGTAACAGATTTTAGCAATAGATTCCAAGTCGTGTTCCTTGTGGCTCAAACTTTAGCCATAACTTGGCATATATGCCTGCAACGTCTTCGTGTGTTTCATTGAATAATCGTCCTATAAACATTCTTTGGTATAACAGTAAAGATTAAACTTGCTGTTAAAATCTTCTACAAAGAGATAATTAAAATATTATGTATAGAAACAATATAACTTTCGTCTGTATTTTTACAAGTGTTCCACTTTCATCCACGTAAATTGTTTGGATGGATTATAGTTTAATGTCTCTTTTAGCACTACGGCTATATCAGATGTAGGCATAGATCTTAAGGTTTGATGTGACCATATGCGTTTTCATTGGAGAGCAATGTAAGTGTAAAGGATACTTGTCAATAGCGAATTGGTACCTAACTTCCCATTATTATTTATATCATGACTAAATCTAATCTAAAGAAAGTAAAATATTAGTTTTTCATACGACTGTTGAACACGATATAGTACCCCTAAAACTTACAAAATTTTACTCGGTTCCTTTATTGAGGTTCATGTGAGTATCTAGTATCCATGATTCTATGTGAAAAAGTGTGTGTCTGTGCGTCATCATTGAACACACGTTAGATATATAACTGCTATATATAAAGGTTATGCACATATCTTACATTCTATTCATGAATAATGCAATTTCAAACTCAAACCTGTAATTTACAAGGTTAGAAATAATAACCTCAAAGTTCGAGATTAGATACACACTAACAAACATTTTCTTGTCTTAATTATTTATGTTTACTGCAAAACTAATTCTAAAGCTAACTTTCTGTTTTACTACATACTTTTGAAAGAATAATGAAAAAAGTAACATGTAGGGTTAGAATTTCATTACACTATAAGCTTGCTGAAAATGCGTTTATACACTAAAAGTCAATTAAAAATGCTCTGAAATATGTTTAAAATTTTTCTTGAAATTTTTATTGAAAATGCACAGAAGCAACAAAACAAAGAGATCCTTATAATAGTGTTTTTATTTTCGCACACACACTGCTATACCTTGCGATATATATACAATCGATTTAGTAGTCTTTTTTATTACTACTATTGTGCGGTTCTTAAACCAGAGTTTAACGGCGGAGCGGCATGGCGGTTTTCAGCAAAGACTTATACATTGAAAATATTCTTTCTATTTCGACAGACAGGACAAGAAAATAATGAACAAAGAATAAAAAGAAAATCGTAAATATGCCAAAAGTGTAGAAAATGCATTCATATGCAGAAATTGGTAAAAAAAAAAACAAATAAATACATGAATAAATAAAACACGAAGAAGAAATTTGTTTCACATGAGTCAATGTTTAATGAAACAAAATCATATCGAGTGATTAACGTTTCTTCATCGGTAGAAAAGGTGCAAAGTACCGAAATCCTACCCCAAGTAATTACTATGTTATATTCCATAATCAAAATAGCAATATATCAGTAACAGTATAGAACATTGTTCCAATTTTGCATATACAGTTCGAATATAAATTAGATATACATGTATAATATAACCAAATGAATAGAAATTGAATAAAAGAAGTGGCAGAGTTATATGTACCAACGTGAACAAGTTTGGTTTGTATGGTGTGATATTTTCTCAATTAATATTGAAACCGGAAGTGGTAGTAGATTTCTACCACTTCTGATTTTAGTAGAGATATTAGCGTGGAGATACAATATTTTCTCTGAAAGCTTAAATCATTGCAGAAGACAGCTTCTAGCCATGTATTGCCGTTTTTTCTCTATCGCTCAACTTAAAACCGTAAGTTGTTGATTTGTGCCACTTTCGGTTTGAATAGAGTGTTAAAAGAGATTAAAAAAATAACTATTGATAGAATACTGAATCTATCCCCCCACCAAGAAAACACTTCTCAGTTTTGCTCTATGCAGATCAATATTTAAAGCCAGAAGTTGTAGTGGGTTTTCTATCTCTTCCAGTTTTATTACAAAGTTAAGGATATGGATGAAACAGAACGTTTAATCGATTGCAGGAAACAACTCTCGCTATGCATTATCGGTTTTCCTGAATAGCAATCGACCGTTAAAATCAGAAACTGTTGATTTCCACCACTTTTAATTAGAACATCACTTAAATCAACTCTATTCGTAACTTTTGACCATCTACTTCCTTGGCAAAATTAATAATGATTCATTATGTAGTTGTAAGTTTTTTTTTTTTGCCTCCCAGACGGAGGGACACATGATCAGAGTAAATACGTATATAAAGTAATTTTAATAAACGAAACTTCTTAAAAATCAATTCAATAGTTACTAACACAACATATTTGCTGATATTATTTTACAAGAGGATTAACAAACATGGCTAAGATGCTTAAGCATAAAATAATAATAGAAACAAAACTATATATGACAATTCTCTGATTTTATGTGGTTATTGTCTTGTGCTCTTTAGAAAAAATATGGTTATAGATTTGCTGCTAGAACCTGAGTAGAATTTGAACCTGCAAGAAATCATAATACTATAGAAAGTGATGTCTTTAGGAGTGAACCTATGGAGGAGCTCTCACAAAAGCCTGGCTTCCCTAAAATTACACAACAATTGACGTCACTGCGAATGAGTCTTGAGATTCGCAGCAATACAAAGTTTAATACATATGCATTTCCTTAATAGAATCTTTACTCTCTGTGTCTTCACATCGTTGTAAAGACCCGTAAAATTCTAACAAAACAGCCGTAATTACTTTTATAATAATGTATCTCTTCCATAACATTTTCATTTAGTACGAGTATAGCTCTAATATTTTGTAAAAGAATTCATATTACGTGCAGCTGAAGTTCAGAGATTGATGTAAATGTTATTATAGTGTCTTATCAAAAAACTTAATTAAGTTGCTTCTAATAGACAATGTCCTATGCAGATTCTAATAAATAACTTCACAAATGTAATCAATCTTCTATTTATTTACAAGGGCCCACCCTCCCGAAATTTGGAAGTATCTGAATTTATTTTTTTAATTGAACTTCCAAGATCGTAACCTTACTTGAATATTGCAAGAAACTAATATAGGTCTAGGTAATGACAGTGGTGTACAAAGAATTTCACAGGAAAAAAGGATAGGTTAAAGAACCTAAAATTTTGTTTCATATCACTTGTGTTTTTTGCTTTATCTAATCTAATCTAATCTAAATAAAATAGATTGTTTGTCTGTCTGTATGTGGCCTGGGGACCAGACGAGTAATGGGACATGTAAAAATACTAGAAAATTACCGATATTAGTGTCAAATTCATAGCCTTTGCGGTCGATGAGATATATGGTGAATCTCCGATCGCATTAACTTCCAAATTCACCTCATTCGCCTGCGAGCCAGTGGACTTGTAAAAATAATAAAAAATGACCGATATTAGTGTCAAATCCATAGTTTTCGCGGTTGCTGAAATGAGTGGTGATACACCCACAGGCATTAACTTCCAAATACAGCCCCCATCGGCTGGGGGCGAGAGGCGTTTTTTTTTAATTCGAACAAGTGGGTCTCAGGGGGCGTTTACCCAGGTATGTAAAACTAGTTGAAAATGACCAATAATTTTTTCTTTCGTTGTTCAGTTTGTTTACATAGGTATTTTATATGAACCATGTGAAGAATAGGTATTTCAACTAGTATTTTAATATTTTTTTATGTAATATCTTGTTGAAGGCCGATTTAAAACCCTCATATCCTTTGTGTACACCACTAAATAATGCTGAGAAAAGTTTCTGAATATCTCTGAACGTTCTAATGAAGATATTCCATGTTATTTCCAGTTCAGTAGCGATGGTACGAAACTTGTAAACAAAACTATTTTGTGAATAAAAATCATAGGAAACATCATGTAGTAGATGAGGATAATTCGAAAGAGAGAAGTTGTGGAACAAAGAAATAAAACTCAATTGAGTCCAACTTACATTCCCAAGTGACACTAAGAGCCATTTTAACTTCCCATCTTTGTCTTTCCATTCAGCAGCTACCTCGCCGATCTTTCTCCCTCCCGACACCAGTTGCATGTCCCACACGACCAGAATTCTTCATCGTCGTCTACAACGAAAGCTTAGAAAGAACTTGCTCTTGAAACCGGTTTTCAAATCAATAACTCTGGTGTGTAAAGTTAAGAATTGTATAAAAAATATTTTTTTCTTGAATTAACAGTTATTTATTATATTAAAAGTTTGTTTCGTAAAGAGATTCGAGCCCCGTCTAGAAACTAAGCTTTTCTAGGGTGATAAGCATAAAGAAGATACATATACCTTGAAATGTTTATTGTCACAGATTAGCACAGGTGACAACACTTTTCGACATATTCACAATTAGAATTAATACCCTTGTCATACAGTACGATCAACTTTTGTATTCCGATGTCATGTCAGTCCGCAGTGAAACCAATATGTCACAGTAGTCTGCAAATTTTCATCAATATCAAAATCTTACTGGACAGGAATTTCTTGAGGTGCATGAAATCGAAGAAAGATCCGGGACTCTAGCTTACATTGTGCATGCAAAATTTTACCGGAGCTAATGTTTCTTCTATCCTGTTTCCCATCTGATGGTGATGTCAGAAAGCGATGATGTCATGTTTCTAGATGGTGCAAAACCAAGATAGCGGCAAAAAGCCAATATGGCTACTATGCCGTTCGATAGAATTGTAGACTTTCATTTAAATAGACACTCCTGCTGAATTAATCATACAATCATACAATTTACAATTATGTTTCGCACATCGTTTTCTTCAGGTTTAAACAGGATTTTAAGTGTTAGACACAAGTGTTAGTCTTGTGTTATACTGTGACTTAAGAGAGGGGATATGTGAGGGAATTTCAACAAAAAATCCCTATGAAATTTCTCTTTCGGCGAATTTCGCGATCTATAGCCCCGCTCTGCTTGTAGGCATTTATAAATCCAAATATTTAGAAAAATATAACTCTTTATGGATGACAAATTCGCCAACTTTCGCTTCATTGTAATGGGTGGGAAGAAAAATATTACTTCAAGTTCTTCCTATTTGTAATTATGTCACTTCCACTGTAGGAAGCAGATTTTTTACAAAAATACCTAATCGTGCATTACTTTAGCAGAGCTAATGTTTCTTCGGTAGTATTTTCTATGTCATGGTGATGTCACAAATCGATGACGTCATGTTCAAACATAAAGGAAATCCAAGATGGCGGTCAAGATCTAATATTACTATAACAAACTTGGTAAAACAAGTTAGGTGTTCAAGTATTTAGTTTGTATTTGTCTCAAAGGACAGAAACTATAAACTTAATTGAATTTAATTGGTATTAAGTATTTAGTACAAGCTAGACCCTTCTCTATAACGCATATACAAAATGTTACTGATGCTCAGTTCTCACTTGGCATAATTAATAAATTCTGCTTTCTAAACAGTTTCTGATTTTATGTTTCTTTCTCTTTCCAGATTTGAAATTTCTACCTTGCAAATTAAGCACAATATCTGAGGATATGCAGCGTTCCAAGGATCTGAAAGTATCAGATAGCTATCCTTGCATCATTTGCTATACCTCAAACGGACGGTTAGTCATGGATTCAAAGGCTGCAAGTTTCGGCAAACTCCAATTTGCAGCAGAACGACGACAGGATGCGTATCTTCAGCGTATTTTTAGCAGTGAAGAATTTACTCAACGTGCATTAGTGCGGCACAGACAGTGATATTGTTCTTTTGTCAGTGAACACAATATTAAACAAAGAGAACGGCCACTACAGAGGAACACATCCTACAAACCCAAGCAGAGTGATAATCTTATTACAGATAGAGAAAGTGTACAGGCTAGTCGTGTTGGAACAAACATGAAGACGTGTATCTTTAGCCAGCAAGAGACTTTGTATAGAATATGTGGAGAAGGAATGGTTGAGAAGCTGTTGAATGCATGTAGACGTGAAAAAAACCATGTATTTACCAGATTAAGTGCGTATTAAGATTCTAAATCCATATTTGCTGCTGATGTCTTAAACCATGGTCAGTGTCATAGAGAGTACTTCAACAAGTGTAGGTTATCGAAAGTGGCAGACAAGAAATGTGTCCGGGTGCTCTAAGCCTTTCGGACTCTAAAAAAATGAATTTGAAAGAGATATGAGTGCAAATCAAATTAAGCTGCCGTCGTTTACTACTAGAATGTGTTGTAGGCCCTATTCTTGAAGAAAAGTATGGTAGTAATTGTGAACAATCGCAACATTAAGCAATTATTGATCGACCAATACGGAGAACAATTACTTTTCTCACTTCCCAGAGATCAAAGTAAAGGTCCTTTAGTTATAAAGGCTGACATTCCGCTTGAAGAGATTGTTGAACTTGCGCGAGGAAGAAAAGCTCAGGACGTTATTCGTCAATCAGCATAAATTTTGAGAAAGGAATTAGTGAAAATGGATTTTCATATGAATGAATTCGTCTATAATTCTGCACATCTTGAGGATACCGCCGAACTGGGATAGTTTTCTAAAGCATCTCCTCAGCAAGGAAGGGAATTTAATTCGAGATCACTTATCAAAGCTCGGTCTGTATTAACGAACCTGTATTTCATATGGGAGAATGGAAAAAATACAGCTAAACATTTCCTCTTGAAACAATTAATTCATCATTCTACTCGTTCAAATTTTCTTATCACCTATTTGAATAGGTTAGGCCACGGTATAAGTTATGGGGAGTTACAACGTATAGATTCTAAGTTAGTTCATCACATTATATTTTCTGGGGGAAACAGTCATGTACCAATGCCAACAAACATATCCAAAGGAACGTTCATTCATGGTGCTATCGACAATGACGATTTCAAAGAAGAAACTTTGGATAGAATGACCACTACTCATGTCACAACTATGGTGATCTATCAATCTTTAGAACATACTTCACCTACTTCCAGCAGTATCCCTAATAAGGCTATCCCCTGCAGTATAAGCGACAGAAAAATAGCTTTCTTCCATGTCAGGCAGTAAAATACTGTCCCATTACTGACAGGATGTCTCACTTGCTGGACGTGTACATTACACCCAGTAACCAGAGTCCAGGCGATGAAGGGAATGTTAACAAAGAGGCTTTGTGGGTTCTGTGCAGAACGGAATGGTCACTATCGAATAGTTTGCGCTGAACACTTTTATCTCAAAAAACGCCCGAATTAACGCTATTTAATCAACTGCTTTCGACTGCAGGTGGGTCACTTACAGCTGCGAGTTTTGTCCGATGTTACCAGCGCCACCGACAACAAGGAATACAGTTATACTGCACTGAAAAATTTTCAAGATGTAAACTATCAACTAGGACAACAATACTGTATCTTAATATTCGACATGCAAATTTACGGGATAGCTAAAACAATTCAGCTACAATCTTCAGAGTTTTCAAATGTTATTCGTAGAGTTGGAAACTTCCTTGTTGTGAAAATATTGCTATAAGTTATTGGTAAATATGTATCTGGCAGTGGTTTTGAAGATGTTCTTATAGAAGCTAGTGTTTATGGTGAATGCACTCTATGTTCAATTCTGGATGGCAATGTTCGAGCTCACAAACTATTTTATGAAGCCTTGAGAAGATTGCAGTGGGAAGAATATTACGAGGGTCTAGAAGATAGTGAGACAGCTTTTATGAAGAAACAATAATGCTTTAGAGTTTCGAGAACTTGTGGAAAAGAAAGATTCATTTGTTGCTTCAGAAACAATACGACACATTAGAAAAGGTTAAAAATTTACAGCATAGACTGGATTTATTCCTCAATGAGTGTTCTACATTGAATGACACATTTCGGTTCTGGTGTCAGTACTGTGGGATGGTGGAACTTCTGCTAGATATCATACAGGCCGATAGAGAGGGAAACTGGAGTCTCCATCTAGTAACAATTAAGAAGGTAATTCCACATTTCTTCATTTTGAATCATTGTGAGATGCTGCACGCTGGATGACAGTAAACTTGGAAGATGTGATTCCTCTTTAAAGTGATGTACTTACGGAGTTTCAAGCGAGGGGCTTCTCCGTTAAACACACAACAATTCAAGAGTTGTTTCAGACCATGCTCATAAGAAAAACCTCATTCGCATCGAAAGACCGAGGGGGAATTATAGGCATATTTGCTAGAAGTGAAGCTTTCACGAAGTGGCAAATTTACATCATGAGAAGACTGCTATGAAAGAAGTCCTTCGCCAAGCATATGGACTGGATTGTGATGCTACTGGAGATATAGATTCTTCACATGACGAGTGATTGCCATACCCTGCTGCTAGAGAAGGAAATGATGTTCAAAAGCTGATTGCTTACTTGAGACAACTCATTTAATATGGAACATGCTTCAGTAGGATTGCGAAACATTAGTAATGGGATTATTGCTAACTTTGAAGTTACAATTTTTTTCTTAAATCTGGAAGACAGTGGAAGAAATAGGAGGATAAACTAATTAATCCAACTAAAAGCGTGCACAATCCCATCAAAAGAACAAAAGTACACACCTTCACTGAATGTCATGCTATCTCTCTCAGATCTAAAGTCATTAATGTGACTACTGAGAAAATGTTGTAAACAGTTAGGAATATAGTTCTATTAGCTTCAGAGCGAAATTACTCCTTTAAAAAACTGTTCAAATATGAGCTTCTCCCATACCCTCCAGCTTTATTCGGTAGGTTTGACGTAATGAGAAAAGTAAACAAGGCGTCATTGATGAATGCAATAGCAACAGAAACTATGTGCAGAACAACAGGTGAAGCAGACTTAAAAGTTCCTACTAATACAGTAGTTCATGTGTATGCCGGCGCTAGTATATTCACTCCAGAAAGTTTCCGAATTTAATAGATTCGATGACTATGCAAGCTATCTACTGAAAATAGTAACTAAGTAGGTCACTTCACGGACTCACGCTGTTAATCGAGTGGATGTTGTTTTCGATCGCTACGATGGCTGTCATGTTAAGGACTCGGAAAGATTCCATTGTGCTTACCATGATGACACGCTACGGATTGTAATGAAAGGACGAAACTCCAAATTTCGAAAGCAATGGAAACGATACTTAAGCTCATATGAGAACAGAACAAACTTCATTAAATACCTTGGCCAATACTGAAGAAATGAACCTGTAAACTTACTCCCAGATGGACAAGAATGTGATCAGTGGTAGTTAGAATAATCCACAAGAATGTGAAAAAATAACTAAATCAACATGGATACCTGTCCCAGAATTAGGAAACAACTATGTAGAAGCAGACACCAGGATACACTCACATGCACATCATGCTATCCACAGTTGTAACAACAGTAGCATCTCAGTAATCATGCATAGTCCTGACATTGTTGTATTTATTCTCGGTATCCACCTGTGGGAAAACTTTAGAAGGGCTGGATGTCAAGCCATGTGGATGACTTACGACACAGCAAAACGACAAAGTCTAGCCATACATTCAGCTGCTGAAGCGTTAGGTGATGACTTCTGTGATATAATGCCTGATTTCCACAGTTTTACTGGTTGTGACATAACCAACAGAATTGGGACAAACAAACTGCATTTAAAATAGGAAAGAAAATTGGGTGATGTATCTTTAAAGTCGCGCAGAGCTCTGAGGGACCTGCTGTTAGAAGCCCTGCGAATGCACAACTTAAAATCTTTTATTTGGCAATTTGGAGGAAGAAAGGGACCGGTAATGATGACTTTCGGTTTCAAAAATTTATGAAAAAGATGTGAGTAATGAATTCACCGTCTAGTCTAAACTACCAGCGACCTCACGCTGTTTTCGGTATCATATTTTGCGTGCCGGGTACCAGTCATACTTGTGGCGAAACGCTTTAACACCGATTATTCCCACACTGGACCCAACTCTCTATGGATTCGCTAAAAGTAATGTGTATGGGCTTCAACCTACACTTATGACAAGAAGTTCGAGTTCGCCTGATCGTGTACAGGTTTGCAAATGCCGAAAGTGCACCACTCAGAATTGTGGATGCAAAAATCAAAGAGTACCTTGTTGTACATTTTGTGCGTGTAATGTAAAAGAATATAGAAATGTAGACAACCAACAAATGTGGTATTTGGTCAAGAAATTCAGAAACAGTTCGTTTATTTGTCAAGTCATAATAACCAAACTTGGAAATGAATCACGACTGGTCTGAGTCTTTAAGTAAGAAATAGTTTCTCTTCACAAACTAAAATTACATTTAGCCTATATATACAGTATACACATACATTTAGAAACATTTTTGTTAAAGTTCCCCGAATTTTATTTATTTGTGTTGTGAGTTGAAAGGTTTTTGTATAGTTGTATAAATTTGTACTCTACTTTCCAATTTTAATTGTTTTTGGAAACTTCATCATGTATTTTCAATTTTCAAAAAATATTCATCCTCACGGTAACAATACTAGATTTTAACCGCCACCTTAGATCTTCAAACATGATGTATCGATTAATGACATCACCATGCATAGGAAATACAACTAAAGGAACATTAGCTCTGGTAAAGTAATGCACGATTAGGTAATTTTGTAAAAATTCTGCTTCCTTACAGTGGAAGTGACATAATTACAAATAGGAAGAACTTGAATTAATATTCACCTCTGGTGTTTGGGGTTTCCGGTTCGATCCCAGCCCCCGCCAAGTGAACTTTGTGGTGGACAAACACCATGTGTGTGGGTTTTCTCGGGGTTTTCCCGTTTCCTCCCACTTTCTTCATTCCACCATTTCATTCATTTCTCATAATCACCGTCTTCTTTAGCCTAACCGGCATAATCGTGGGACGTAAAACTCAAAGATTTCATTTCATTTTAGAATTAATATTTTTTTCTTCCCACACATTACTCCGAATGAGGTGAAAGCTAGTTAATTTGTCATCCATAAAGTGTTAAATTTTTCTAAATATTTGGATTTATAATGACTACAAGGAGAGCGGAGCTATAGGTCGCGAAATTCGCCGAAAGGGAAATTTCATAGGGAATTTTTGTTGAAATTCCCTCACAGCTCTCCTCTCTTAAGCCACAGTCTAACACAAGTAATGCCACTTGAAATCCTGTTAAACCTGAAGAAATCCACGTGCGAAACGTAATCGTATGATAATTAATTCAGCAGATGTGTCTATTTAAATGAAAGTCTACAATTCTATGGAACGGCATAGTAGCCATATTGGCTTTTTGCCGCCATCTTGGTTTGCACCATCTAGGAACATGACATCATCGCTTTCTGACATCACTATCAGATGGGAAACAAGATAGAAGAAATATTAGCTCCGGTAAAATTTTGCATGCTCAATGTAAGCTAGCGCCTGATCGAATAAACTTACAATGGGTTGTCAAACACGTTCCAGTTGAACGACTGTAGAAGGTCGGCTTTTATCCGCCTCGTCTGTAAAAAACAGGTTTGCGTGAGAGTTGACATCCTCAGCTATAAGGAATTGCATATCAGCGTAGAATTTTTCCTGCGAACAACGGTCGTCAGATATTAGTATCTGATTGAGACTTATTCGGTATGGTTTCGTGGATAAATATTTATTTAGAATAAGTAATTAAGTAGTGGGTGTGATTTCAGTTTCCCTGAATCCAATAAAAGTTGATTTCTTCGGAGTCCGTTAGTAGGTTACATGAAATTCCCCCACAATTTATTCAGATTCTGAAGCTCTACCACTGCTCTGCTTTTTCAAGTGTAACTCCTAACCTTGTTCTATCCCTACACCCAGAAGCTGATTAAGGCTTTTGAAGCCCTGGAGCTGACTATTTCAAGGGGTCCCTATGTTACGAATAATTCCAGCGTATACATTTTCTCAAATAGCTCACTCCCTCGCAAAATAAGTATCGTGAAGACGCTGGTGGAAGAAGACTTAACCCTAGCGTTATCGGAGCGTAGCGAACGGAAAAAAAATTGCATGGGTCTGAAGCCTATAATATGTTCATTGCTATATTTTAGTATTAAAGAGGAGGAATTTTGGGGACCCCCCAGGCCCGTAGCCAGCCCGAAATTGTAGAGGGGGCCCTGTGTAAGTTAGGGGGTAGGTGGTCTAAAAATATTATAGTTCATCAACACATTATAGTTCATTTGCAAGCCTCTGTGAAAATTTTAGGGGGGCAGTAAAAAGGGGGTCCCGGCCCCCTAGACCCCTCTTGGATACGGGCCTGGAGGACCCGGAGCCTGGGCTCCATTGGTTCCGCCATTAATCGGCTCCTACGTACACCCTACAACAAAATTTCAGACGAAATGTCCTTCACAAAATGCGTACAATAACGTCGTTGTCCAAATGCGACGGAGCTCGTTGCGTGATATTCGAGAACACAAAAAGTCTTTTCACTTACAGTATCAGCCACACTGCAGAACTGCAACACTGCCACTTAGAAGCATAATCTGGCAAGAGAGGTTTCGCCATCGAAACAAATGACTAACAACGACTCATATGTTTGCCTTCATTCTATCAACGATTAAAATATAATGCAACAATAACGAAACAACGAAAGTCAGTTTGAAAATCCATGTGTTTGAAACTTAAATATATGATAATCTTAAATAACCAATATCTTAACATGCTTAAATAAACAATATCTTATAAACAATATATTCTGTAGAATCGGTTAGACACTGGCCGTGTCGACTTCGGCTAGGCATGGAATCACCTAGTTCGTAACTTGTCGCGACGGCGAAATATGTAACATATTCTCATCACTTACACGCCTATACAGGGTGGGAACAAAGTCACTTTACCAACACAACTAATTCTTCACACATTGGACAAATATTTGCGAAACAGCAGTGAAGGCGTTCATTGTGCCATGGTGACTACTATTGATTGATAACAAGCAAAATATTACACTAGTTAACAAAGTTTTTGATATAGGAAATGCAAATGTCACATCCCCCTTTATTTTAATAGTAAATTAATTGATTTCATTTTGAGACATTTTATGACTTGGTATCCTAACATTGTCTATCTCTGTTACCAGCATTATTATATTTTAATGAATTGTACCTTGTGCTACGTATTTGTTTCGATTGGTTCAAAAATGTAGCAACTAACTTTCAAATAAGACGGCTATTTTGAGCTAAAATTAAGGAAAACTTATGAAACACCCAATAGAAATTTATTTTCTTCATTATTTTTGACCTCCTCGCTACAACAAAGAAGTATCCACAGATTTTACATTGCCCTTCCACCAGAAACTCGGGCAATTTCCGAAATCATCGAATGAATATATATATTGCGCACCATTTGGTGGCAATCTGTTTGCCAAACCTCTATGTAAATCAATAAATAGACCAATAAAGTAAAATTACTAATTTGAAATGGTGTAAAATTATATTTAATCAATAAGAATAAAATATTTTCTTATAAATTTACTGGAAATTGTAAAAAAAATGCACCAAATATTGTAATTTAATCTAAGGAAATGTATAATAACTTAGAAAATGAAGGGTAAAACAAATTACGTTGATATTTGGTAATAAAAACTACAGAAATATTTTGCAGTGTAAGTAATAAAGAGATGAAAGAAAAACACTGAAATTTTTTAACACAAAAATATCGGCAGGGGTATATTATTTGGTCAGTGTTTTCACAAGATTAAAAGTGTTGCCAACCTAACATAAAGTTTTATTTTTTTTAGATAATATTACGTCAGGTTATTACATATTTCAAATCTACATATAAAACGAAAACTTTCAATAGCACATTTGTTATGCAGTTTCGGAAACAAAATTACTATAGTATCACAAGCATCGAAAAACAACTAAGTTTTGGAGGGTTATATAACAGTAGGGCTAATAACGCAAGTGAGACAGACAGGGTAATGCGCTTCCAAAGTACCTCTCAATGTCAATTTGATTTGATACGGTTTTGAGTTTAGCATTCTTTTCAACAGTGTACCTTAATGTTGAATATCATGATTCACATATGGCGTGTTTCGAACAAGGAGAAACAAAGTTACAGGGAATTAAAATTAAACTTTATTCAAAGGACACTATTTCGAAAAAAAATGTTTAGATAAATATAACACTGAATTGCATATGGTTTTCAGTAGACTTGAAAATTATATTGCTGTTATTGCAATTATAATATAAGAACGATGTAAGAAACTATTCGAGAGATATGAAAAACATGATAAAGTTTTTCAAAAAAGTTAAAAAAAAAGTTCGGCATATTGCTTAAAATGGAGTATTTTTGAAAGTTTTAAAAATATTTTTTATTTACTTTCCTTCTATATCATTGGAATAATACTTTCTGGTAAGTAAAATTACAAGTTTTCGGAATTACATAATTTTACGCAGTGTTGCAAATTTTAATTATTTTTACAATATCTCCAGAACGATTTGAGATATCAATTTGTAGTGAGCGACGTTGTGATCTTCACATCTATTGAAAACTACCTATGAAATTGAATGGACTACTTACCTCAGAAGCTTATCGAAATAAAGGCTTTTGGAAAAATCATTTTTTAATCTGTTGTAACTCCGTTTACATTCATTCAAAATTCGTCATGTTATGATCATAGTATTAGATGCTAAAGTACTTTGGATACTTCCTGACCCGTCTGTGTCACGTACGTTATTACTAATGTACAGACCACCAAAATGTAAATGTTTATGATATTGTAGCGTCCTTAGTTTGCTATTGAATAAGAAATATAAATTCTAAATTTTCTTATAACATGCAAATTTGAAATGTGTAATAGCCGGGCGTACTGCTATTGAAAAAAATAGAACTTTATGTTGGATAGGCAACACTGATAACCTTGTGGTATCACAGAGTATGCCAAACAACGTCGCTGCCCATACAAGATTTCAGCACTTTTTGTCTACTGGTTTAAAACTTACAAAGGCTTATCATGATGAACGGTACACTCTGTATATAGATATACCGGATGCTGGCGACATCGGACATAGTGATTTTGTAAGAGATTTCGAGAGAAGCAAAAACTGTCTAATAAACATAGGGTGGAAAATGCCTCTTTTCAAAATTATGAGATGCTGAAAACGATGGAAAATATTATTTCAGATTCCTACAGCTCGTGAAATATGAAGCCTGTCGTATTCGGGTCAAGGAACTAAACGGCGTGACAAACATCTTGGCATTTGAAGGCGGCGCTCCAAGTTCGCTTTAAATGCTGCTAGCAAATGAGAGGCCAGCAGTACTGCCACGTTTATTTTATACACATCCATGTCTATCCTCTGCCTCTGCCAAATGACGTTTGTCACAGGCTTTAGTACATGTTCTATCTAAATATTGTGTTTTACAGCAATGGTCGCCAAGCTTATAAAGTTTCTGAGGTACCGTACCATTTTTTAAATCCTACTGTGAGCTATAAACCGAAAGAACTACCAACCCGTGTTTTTTTTTAAAAAAAATCTTACTCTTTTTATTTATTACAAATTTGCATTTCTAGGAAATATGAAATCAAACTCTGCAAATTAGCAAATGTGTAATATACACAGGAAAAACATAACGTGCACAACATAACGTGCATATACAATCAACTGTGAGATGAGGTTGGCATTGGCAGTTGCGCGGGAGAAACAAGCAGTTTTTGTCGTCAGCACTAACTGCCTTTAGGATCAGACCTACCAAAAATTTATCCGCGAGCTGCTAGTAGCTCACGATCGACGGTTTGGCCATCACTGTTTTAGAGTGTTCCGATAAAAAAGCAATGAATTTTATAGAAGAAGTTGTAGTATAAGGTGACACTTTTAAGTACTAATTAAGCATAAATGACAATGATCATTTAAAAGCTATTTTAAAATACTCTCCTCTCCCCGTTAATAATCAAGAATACTAATATAATCTTTTCCTTTCATGTAACAACCAACATTATTTTAACTAGTTTAACTTCAAAGGATAGTTTTTTTAAGAAAGTGGAATCAAGTTTGACATTAAAATATAATTAGAGTAGCATGTGAAGAACATATTTACTAACTTGGTCTAGTTTAGGGATAAAAGTGACCAAAATATTTCATAATTAAGAAGTCAAAGACATCTTCTATTTGGAAATTTGTAGTTCCGTAAGAGCTAACGATGGTAATCTAGTAGATCATCAGAAGGTACACGGGTAGTCCCAGAAGTACTCGTCCTGACATATAGCTGACGATTGTTTGAAAAACATTACTGTGGACGAAAGTACCAACCTTATAAATCTTAAGTCTGAAGACACTACTCTTACATGATGAGAGATATGGACCCGGGAGTCCGTCGTTCGATTCTTGTGGTTGTCACTTACGTTTGTTTATTTTTTCAATAACAGCAAAGCAATATTTAATTTATCTTTGAATGTAAAGTCAGCTAGCGACGTACAACAGAATATTGATGTTAATAACATCAGGCAGTGAACTCTTGAAGGCTGCTTGGCTTCCATGGATGACTGGTTGAATTTGCACATGAAATAAAGATATCCTAGCTTGTCCTTACTTCATATCCAGTAACATGGCCTCCCTCCAAAATGTCGAATCGGAAGGAGTCGAATCCTTGGAGAATTCCCTATCCAGCATCTCCACCATGTTGCATCACCGTACATAGAGTCGGCATTGCCTTAAAGGCAACCTAATATAGTAAGAAAATCGTTGACCAACAGATTGGGGATGTTGTCTCCATCACCAGCTTTTATGAAAAGCTGGAAACATGAATAATTAAATTGTATAATTCTTTCATGTAATACAAATGATACTAAATTCGGGATGTAGCTTTAACAGGATTAATATTGTAATAATAAATGAAATACATAAAATACATATTTCAAAAGATGCAGCCGAATTTGGGTAGGTAAACTAAAATGTTAGGTCTGTAAAATTGTAATGGTTTGTGATGTAAAGTTCCTTTAATATGTCAGCTAATTACAATACCTTCAAGTATCGAAGTAGCTGCATTACCTGTCGTCCAACGATGTTTTCTCCGTCAAAATCTTATTCACACTTCCTCGACAAACTCGGTGTTCGTGGTTTTCTTCAAAGGCTGGTTTTACAAAACCCAACCCCTTTTCTGCTTCTGTCCATAAAAGGTAACAAAACTTTAAATGTTCGGGAACACCACAATCACGTTGTCTTGACGTAAAATCGAAAGTTCTAGAAGTTTTAGGAGAAAAACCTCCAAAGTTCAGTACCACGAACATTACCCTCAATCAACCTTGCAGGAGGTGACATCGTTCAACGTGAACTCACCAATATAGCTGATAACGTAGAAAATAAGTATTTCCACAATAAAATAATGTTTATGTTTGCGGATATAAATCACTTCACACAGTAGAAAAAGCATTATCTGGCACGTTAGTCAATATCAGAATATTGACTCAACAAAATGACAAAACAAAATATAGCTGACATATAACACGAAGTGAAATGTGAAAAAGTAGCAAGTAAGGGGGGAAAAAAAGCAGGACAAGGAATAAGGTGTAGACATATGCAGGGTACAGGACTTCTGCCATTGTATCTAATTTAATGAACAAAAAAAAAAAGTATTACAAATTGCTTCAAAGAAGCTTGAGGCTACATGAGTTCAATGTAAGTGACATCCACAAGAATCGAACGACGGACTCCCGGGACCATATCTCTCATCATGTAACACTACGTTGTTTAGTATTGATTGGCAGCCATCAATACTCTGAGTGAATTTGTAAGCATGGAAAAATCGATCATCGTTACGTGCTGCAATACTTTCATTTGAAAGGTATCAGCCCAAGCAATATCAAAGCCAAGCTGTATTTTACTCTGGAGGAGTCTACTCCTTCGTTTACAACAGTAAGATATTTTGTGGCAGAATTTAAATGAGGCGGTATGAGCTACAAGACTCCCATAGTAGTGGTAGACAAAATGAAGTGATCACGCCAAATATGGGGGAGAAAATCTACAAAATGGTATTGTTTGACCATCGACTGAAAGTATACAAGTTAGATGACACGATAGACATTTCAAAGAGTGCTGGAAATCACATATTTGCTGAAAATTTGGACATGAGACTACTGTGCGCAAGATGGGTGTTACGTTTGCTCACAATGGAACAAAAGCAGAGTGGAGAGGTTCTTTTAATCAAGTGTTTACCGAATTTTCACAGCAAAAAAGCCAAGGTTTTGCGTCGATTCTTAACCATGGATGAAACACGGGTTCATTTCGCACCTGAGAGGAAGGAACAGTCAAATAATGGACTGAAAGGGGAGAGTCGGTTGCAAAGAAGGTTTTATGTGCTGGCAAGGTTATAGCGTCAGTTTTTTTTTGGGGGGGGGGGTGATACGCATGGGATAAATTTCATTGATTATCTCCAAGAAAGGAAGAAACAATCAACGCTAAGTATCGTACAAACTTATTGCAGCGTTTGAATGATAAAATAATAATAATAATAATTAAACAGCCGCATTTGGGTATTGGTGTGTCATGAAGACAATGCACTAGTTCACACGTCCGTTATCACGATAGCCAAAATCAATGAGTTAGAGTTTGAATTGCTTCTTCACGCAGCCTATTCGCCAGATATCTAGCTCTTCGGATTATTTTCCCTTCTTAAAGATTGAAAAATGTCTCGGTGGTAAAAGATTTGCCAACAATGAAGAGGTGAAGTCTGAAGTTAATGGCTATTTTGAGGAGTTTGACGGTTCACACTATAAACAGAGCATCGAACTTGTTGAACATTACTGGGAAAAGTATATCGAACTCAAAGGAGACTATGTTGAAAAATTAAGATAATTATTCCCATTTTGTGTGTGTGTGTGTGTTTTGTTTGTTAGGTCGGGTACTTTTGGGACTACACCAGTATGAATGTTTGAGAAAACCATACAAATTATCGTTCAACTGGCTGAAAGTTGAAGTCAAATCTGATTTTCCGACTGTTGTACCACTGAGCTGTATAATGATCCTGCTATATAATGTATTTGTTGTAAAAGTAATTTTTTCTTCGTATACTTTATGTTCATGTTAGGTGAAACAAACTCACTTTGCTCTTTAATTAATTAGAAATAAAACCAAAACTTCACTCTAATACATGAAAAAAATAAAACTTTGCCCATCGGCTAGGTAACTATGAAATACTCCTATTAACAATTTATTATGTTCGTCAAAATTCTCAATGCTGGATCCCCACAAGCAACGGAACGAACGTCACATATAGTATGTTGCCTGCAGCATGTTAGAATATTTGTTTTCATTACATCTTTTTGAATAACATATATAACTGAACTCATGAACTTTTAAATAGTAAATTAAAGATATATACAGGAACAGAGAAAGTACATTTAATTAGTAAAATCAACTAAGATACATACAGAGGTTGATTAACTTATATTGAGCAGAATTTAAATGTACCACTTATCTAGGAAATGTGTTTCATCCAATAGTTGTGTTCGATCTCTGGGCCACCTACACTTATTATTGCCTGGTATTGGAGATTACAGCTGGACCATGAGTGTCGCTATCACTCCTCTTTACAAGCTTTCCAAAGGCCAGAGACGGTGTGAACTCGATGATGGAAAGGACGTCACTTGAGAAGTACGAAAGCACAATAGTTCATTGATCTTGCATCTGGAAACTTGACATTGATGTATGAGAAGGAAATTTCCGAAATTCTACTTTCCTGTTCCATACAACGATAGAACTTCAGTGATGTTTGTGTAGATGTCTTGTCTTGGTGCAGTTCAATCTGGTTTGTCTTCAATCTGGTTGTCTGTACAATGCTGGGATTTCATGCTGGTACATATGAGTCAGGACAAGAATCAGGTAGTACATAGCATTGATTTTGACCTTTCGCTCCAGTTTTCGGTGACGCAGTTTGCCACTGTACGAGAAACAGACCACAATCTTCAACCCTTTTGGAAATGGTTCTAACTGCTCGTATCAGTGTGGTAGGCTCAGGACTCTGTACAATACGATTCACCGTGGTACGACTTACATGAAAGTTACGCATTTGACATATTTCTATGAACTTAGCGTCGGAAAAGGCCACTTAGCGTCGGAAATCTCTGCCATAATCTGTTCAGGTTCAGCGGCATCAAACAACGCTCGACCACACTGCTTTATTGTGTGAGTAACGCAATAATGTTGCTTGCCTTGTGGCAATCTCATGGCGTTATCTTGTGCATGCGCGGTATAGCGGCATATTGACTACGGCTTGATATAAGTGAATGAACTTCTGTATATATTTATCTTCCTCTCAGGAGCATAAGCGATGTTCTAAATTAGGAATAGGGAAATCTCTGAAATAAATAGTTAGAGTATAATATACGATGTAGAATTAATATACGATATATTTACTACCATAATTACGATTAGCTTAATATTATGATAAAGTATATTACTTTATTATAATATAGATAAATATTAATTAAAAGAAAAAAAATAAAGAAAAAAACAGTTAACTTCTATATGGAGAATGAGGGGTCACGGTGGTCAGTGGTAGAACGCTTACATCTGTTGCGTGGGATCCCTGGTTCGATATGCGATCAAGTCAATTCGTTGTGGACAACATCATGTTCCTGTTTTTTGGGGGTACTCCCGTTTCCTTCCACTTTCTTCATTCCACCATTTTCTCAATTTCTCAACATCATCGTCTCCTTTCGCCTAGCCGGCATAAGCGTGGGACGTAAAACTTCGAGATTTTTTCCCCAATATATTTTTTTATACCAATATACGCTTTCCCCACATACTTGTTCTGTCTATTAATACAAAACTTGGTACATATTTCTTATCCCTTATAGTATTTTTCGAGATACATTTGTATTGTGTACTTTACTCGGGGCCAATATAAAAGGGTTCAAAGTTGATGGAAGGGATTCCTGGAGGGACTTTTCCCGATATTCTCCCGATTTTCCCTGTTTAAGTACGTTATGAGCGCCAATATATAGCACGTTTGTAAAGCTTGTTTCATGCTGAAGAGAATGAAATATATATCATGACTTTCCAATAAACAGTGTTGATGCAATAGCTATTTCCCTGCGAGTCTACGATTTTCTTTATATTACCAGTATTAATAATCCCCAGGGACTTACTCCGTTGTCTATAGCACCTAATGTTTTGTGCATGAACATATCTTTGTTATGTTTATCGAATTGACTAAGTTTGATTCGGATATCCGGATGACACGTTCATGTCTGTTCTTTGTCAGATGGGATCGGTTAAAAGTATAAGGATGTGGAAGGAAACGGTTAATAAATCACGTCGTACACGTTCTGTTTCTCTTGAATAGAAAAAGAAACACGAGCACAAAGTTTATTCGTTCTAAAATTTATTTGGTGTTTCGGACTCTCATATTATTTGATTGATATTTGAAGCCAATATCGGGAGTTGATACGACAATCAAATTTTTGTGAAGATATATTTTGATTTTGTAAGCTAGGATAGCTACCATGGGAAGCGGCTACTCCCGACGAATGTACGTAGATCATACGAAATAAAATTATGAATATCTGTCTCACTGAAATATGTTTTCTTAACGGTGTCAGGTCTGGTCAGTGATGTTAAAATCTTAACTGTTACGTTAGGGGGCCTGGCACAGGAATATTTCTTATTAGAATATGTAAGTTAAGAAATACTACATCTGCTGATAGAAATATTGCTTTGCGATAGGATTCGGTTACAGAAAAGTTAAATGAACGCTCTAAACGGGTGATTAGAGTTGCGAGAGGAGATACTTTCATGAACATTCATTAATGAAATGGAGAAGCGACTACAGAGCATTTCATTGGGATCTACGTATATTAATTTGATTTGATTGAAATGTTAATCAGTTATATTATGAGGGGTACTCAGTGCCGTGTGTACATTTGGAATGGTTACTTAAAAGAATGATCTAAAGTATGATTCAGAAATATTGACGGGTAAGGCAACTCTTCAAACGAGGTGGGATTTAGGATTAGCGTACCGTTGCATTGGAATATTACTGTGCCCTTTATCATCTGATGATGGATCAGACAGGCACTATATAGCGATAACAGATGTATATCTTTCCTAAAATAATTATATAAAGTGTAACTTCACCCGCCAATATTTTTGAAGATTATAATTGTAAAATGAGAGGCTTCACAAATTGTTACAATGGAATATTTTAGAAAGCTTCTACAAAAAATCTGTAACGGACGCTGCAGTTGTTATATAGGACTTTGTCATTTTCATATTTGTGATATTACTAAGTACTAATTACATACAGCAATAGTAGCGATCTCTATTAGCGTGTGGAACTGCATCCACAGGTATATGTCTAACACAAATTTTCACTTACTTAACCGTGTTACTGTAAGCAACATATTGTTTTACTATTTAATCAGGTTTACTTGTTGACTGTATTGGAATCCAATATATGCTTCACATATTTGATTATACAATCAAATGTTATGACTTTTTAAAGTAGGAATACACATTAATAGTCGGTATCGTTAATAGAAAGAAAAGTTTGCGACATTTTTAGATTAGTTAACGGGGATTGAGTGCCCATAGCGTAGAGACATTTAAAAGTAAATGATTTACAATTACGATCAAGTCAAAGGATGAACCAATTTATGAAGAAAGAAATTACTTTCTAATATTTCATTGGACGTGCTGCAGGGAGTATTAGACATAATTGTCATATATGGATGTAGGGAATTAATCAATATTTAAAGTTTCAACAAGAGTATGACGGGTATGACGACTAAATGAGGCGTGGTATGATTGTATTATAGAAAAAAGGAGCGTGGTATAATAATGTATTCCAGATATACAGAGCGTGGAATGTTATATAATTATAATGGGAACTAAAATAAAATAATTGTAGAGAGCCCCTTGCCTATGTGTGCCACTTTCGCTCTTTGCACTCTTTGCACTTTGGGGGAGGGGGGAATAGAACTGATAATTCCTAGAATCTGCCTCAAATGTTACTTTGTACAGTCAGCCACATAAATACTTGCTCGGGCTATAGAGCTAGTAAGCTTGTAAAGCACTGAAACAGCCCTTTGCTTTGCAGTTGAAGCATGGGAAATTTCTTCATTTTAAGATTTAGATCTCTGGTTTGGAGGTGTTGTCCAATGAGTGCCATATAGCAAGTATATTATACGTAATTCCTTTTGTGTATAATGTGTTATTTCGCTACATACTGGATGTTAGAAGAAAGAAAAAATACTGATTATATATGTGTTAGAAATGTTTGAAATTAACTGAATCTGAAACAATTGAACGAAATAAGTTTCTAATTCTTTCTTCTCCATTCATGTATCTACTCCAATTTGCCGTCATTCGAACATTTCTTTCCTTCTCTGCAGGTGATCTTTCATTTTATACTGAGTGTGCACTGAAATTGAAGCATCTTACAAATTTTGAACCTACTGGGATTCGAACCTGGGCCGCCTAGGGAGAAATTCTATGTGATAGCCATTTAGCTTCGCCAACAGATTACTTAATTTTGCAAAAAAGTATTAGCTTGTATAAAACTTTTCATGCAAGACTAGTTCAGATACTAGTGCATTTATTAAGAGACTATTAGTACCTGTTATTCATCAATTTCTTCTTCAACTCAGAAACAGGTCATCCTCATTGAGGGAAAAGTCTTAAAACGATCCATAAGTTGAGGCTGAGATTTCAATGTTGGTTTTCTGGCTAGGAAGCAGAAAAGATGGCTGACGTTATTTTATAGTTCCCTAAATTGTATCAAGGCATGCAAGAATATTAATTAGTTTCGAGATATTTAAAAGTAAAATATGATTAGCAAACATATGTCCTCCATAACTATTAATTAAATTTGTCAGCTTTACATGAAGAATTTGTAGCGTTTTGATATCAGTTCGTTGTGAGACATGGTGTAGTATACTTCGCTGGTAAGCCCCGCTGTAAGCTTGCTTCTACGTTCGCCTTGACGAACTTTGTATTCCGGTTTACGATATGTATTAAATTGTGTGTTACTCAGTGAAACTTCTTAAGCCTTATTCAAAGTCCAGTCTGCCTACTTATGTACTGCTTTGAATGAATACTCTACATAAAAAATACCCTGAGGATGGTATTTGACAAGATATTGCGTAACATCAGGCCAAGTGTCGGCGGGATTCAGGCTTGGTTAATTACTGAATTGAAGTTACGTATTAAATATATTGATATTTTGACTGTGTAAAGAGGACTACGGCTTGTACCTTAAGTTTAAATAACTTGGAGACCTTTCCTTGTCAGCTTCCAGGAACTATGAGTTTTGAGCATGAAATTAGCACTATAAGTCAAGTACAGTTGTCTAGAGCTAGTATGCAATACACCCATGTTCGAAATTTGGATTTTCCAACGGAAATCAGTAACGACGAACTCAATGCAGCACTTTGCTCATATGTGGAAGTGGTGATCCATTTTCTCCTTTCCCAGTTGCAATAAATTTGTGCAAGAGATTTTGGGAAGTATATCATGCTAGTGTTATGTATCAAGGTCAATCTTCTACATGTTTTATTTCCGTAGCATTCACGTAGCAAGCACCTGCCCAAGGAAGATTAAACCCCAGGTGATTTCTACTTCTGCCGTCACTGAATTTAAGATGGCTAAATTTTCTAGCGGTAGGAATGCCGACTAAACTTAGTTACTGCCCTTCCGCACACGATTTACAATTGCCAACAGTTTCTACTGGGCAACCAATGTTCTTAGAGTCCCGCCTAATCCAGCTATTAATTTACAGGATGAATGGAGTTTTCCCCAGCTGCCTATCAAAATGGGATCCCTTCAGTCAGGTGTATCCAAGAAGAAGAGTAAAGAAGATAGTATCCCTTGTGACACTCCAAGAAGTTTCAAATATTCCAACAGCCTTGATATCTGATCTTGATATCTGATCCCTCCTTTGATTACATGAAGCCTAAAGTGTCTGTTGCCCACAAGCACTTTTGTACTCGAGCCTCAGTTACAGCCAATGCAAAGTGAAAATGTTTCCGAAAAGAGCAAAACAAAAGTGCCTAATGAAAGGAATTACACAATAAGTCCCCTATCCACGAGGTTTTCTAGTACAGTGTTTCCACCTGGTCCAGTGAACGTTGATCGCAACGTAATTCAGTTGAATTCGCAAAAGAAAAACATTTTCCATTGTTCATTTTTTCATGCAAAGTAGAGCTTTTTTTCCTCTTGTAAGGTTAAGGCAGGTTCCAGGACTGATATTAATTCTTAGTCAAGGTAAAATTTCCGTCAAAATGACTGTAATAGTACAACATCTTTTTACATTCTATTTCCGTTATATGAGATTGTATTGGTGCCGTCTGTTAAGCAGCTCAACAGGGGAGAACCTTGTTATTTGCTGTTCAATCTGTCCATCCAAGAAGTTCATAAGTCTAATGCTCAATGGTATACTCCACTAAATCTAATGCCATTGCAAGTGACAGTAACCACAATTTATAACGAAGCTTGATAAACAAAACTTCGAATGATTTCATTTTCTTACAGGAAGTAGCGTTTACAGAATTTGATTTTTACCACAATATTTTGCATATGTAAAAATAGGTTCAGCGCACAGAGGTACGGATATATTATGTAAACGAGATATCGAAGTATCAAACGTTTTTCTCCCATCTGGGAAGGGTATTAGCATCACTTGCAACTTCATTAATATTTATACGTATACTGACACTAATGATCAAGTGACATGACACAAATTTTCACTACTGAATCCTACATTGTTTCCCAATGTTTCGACTAACATTATAGTTATGGGGGATTTTAATTAGGTCTCTTGAGTAATAGATACCATTGGAACGTTTATTCCCTAGCTGACTATTAACAGTTACTTTCACTTGTACCTCTTAAGGACGTCTGAGTACAGCATCGGCGAGATCCACGATTCACTTTTAAAATCGAAAGTACCAGATTAGACCACGTTTATGTGTCCCCTAATTTAGAATCCTTTGTCATCGATATTAATTTGGGACTAGTCCTGTTCAGTGACTATTCTGCAGCAATTTGATCATGTTAGTTTACACTAGGCGTTTCTATAACCTATAGGAGAATAACTTAGAAACTGAATAATCAACGGCTTGCACATACCATAACGAATTACTTGTTTCGCACTAAATGGACGTACTGACTCCGCTAAATTTACTACTATACGACAACAAACAATTGGTGGGTCAAATATGCAAAACATAGTATACGAGTTTTTTCAATGAGCGAGTAGCTGAAAAGAAATGCAAACAGCGGGAAACAATAGCGTATCATTATAGAACACTTATAAACTTTGGATTCTGAAAAAAATTATCTGTAAAATATGATCACGATTCATAAAACAAAGCATGAGTAAAACAAATTATTGCTAATGATGTGGGCTAATATACCAACCCTAAACGTCTTGTTGACAAGGTAATTGCCATCCTGAATAATGATAATACACCAATTACGTCACTTCTTCACATTCAAAACTTGCGCAAAAATTAAAATGAACTACTTTCACCAACTCTTGATGTCCTCTAGTGGTTAACATACCGAATTCCCATGTGGCGGATTAAGGTTCGAATATTGCTCCTATAAACTTTTTTCTTTTCTTTTTCTTGCGTTTGCTTTCACATTTCGGAAACAATATGGGCGAGTAGTAGAAAACTTAATAGGTATGCGAGATGTCATCATACAGTTTCTGAGTAATCTCTTTTCTACCTTATTATGAAGTAGCGGTTGTCGAGGAGACTCATAGCTACAACCTTTACCTATATACGCAAGTGTGTAACCATGGGAGGATGGGATCCTGGTCCGCACACAATTTCTACAGTTACCAGCAGAAGTATGACCATTGAGGAGGAGACCCACAGTTGGGGAATACCGACATTTCTAAGCTTATAACACTGTCAATTGGACTATTTGGAAGTGAAACTGTGCGGTGTATGGAATGTACAGCGGGGGACACTTCTAAATGGTACACCTTAGCCGTAAATCTCCATATGGCTGTACCATTTAGAAGTGTCCCCCGCTGTACCTAGGTATATATCTGTATAAGTTTATAAATAAGTAGAATAATTTGGCGACAAATGTCTAAATTTATGAGGTAAGGTGTAAGAGATGCGTGAGAAGTGAAGGGTCATTGTAAAATTTGAGTATGTTTTGTTAAGCTCTTGTTCGGAAGTAAAAGTTGTATTGTTCAGTACTCATAGTGGACAGCATGTAGCTGAAAGTTGTGCAATCACAGGTAGTTGGTTCATCAGTGTGCAGTGTTTCTAACTTGCATAAAATATAGTTAAGTGAAACATATACATTCGGGGTACTTTCGACACTCACATTTGTGGCAAGTTCGACAGATCTTTCTCTTCATTGTGATTTTTAATAATGTATATATCAAAAATACTACATTAGTAGTAACATGTAGATAATAGAATGTCTGCATCCTTTTCCCATTGCATCACGATTCGAAATTACACATGGAAAAGCATGAGATGCTCCTGGAATTTGAACAAAATATCAGTAGCCATATAGGCCGTAAAGAATGAAATGCTGCTTGCTACTGCTGCAAGAGCGTTTGAAGTCCCTCGGATACATTATGTGACAAGGTATTCAAAGTTAACTGCAACATACATTTAGGGTGAACATACAAACATACAACATTTGCTGAAGAAGACGAAGAAGCTCTAGAAGAAAAGTTAATTATATTCTACTCATATTGGTTCACCCAAGAAAATAAGATGTGGTTATGTGAAGGACAATAGTGTCAAACTGTTAACTTTTAACATCTGTACAGAGAAATAGTAAAATAGAAAAATCAAAAGGTAGTGACAAAGAGAAAAATGTACAGATACATGAAAAGGTTGCAAACTCAGTAACAAAAATGAGAAAAATCAAAAAGAAAATTATTGTGCCTAGGTTGGTTTTAAGACAAAAACAATTTCACTGATTGAATGCAATATACAAAATATTTTCAGTGGTTTCAGGAGGACTGTGTCTTCATCAGACGAGACGATCTCTTCTTTGTGTCAACTTGTGAAATCTCAGACAAATATGAGTATAATGTTTGCTCTTTCCTATATACCGCACCCTCACTAGAAGAGGGTTACATCTCGGAATTCAATGTTTTTGAAAAACGGCGTTTGAAATTTCAAGAAGCTTAAGATATTTCTGCTGGCTACAAATACACTCATGTCCAAAATGATTGTCGCATATCTATTACTGTCTTCTTGTAAGAATATAATTTGATAATGATTTTGCAGGGTACTTTTAATACTGACACCATGTGTATAATCGAGAAATGTATATTTGTGGTAAATTTCATAGGAAAAGAATTATAAATACGAAAATTAGAATGAACAAAACAAAATGCTGCTAAATTGAGAAGAAAGTTTAATTTTCGTTTTATTGTCCTTATTTACTGCTCTTTGGACATGAAATTTGCCACATACATGTCTTTGCCGATTATACACATACTAACATTTAAGAAATACCGGGTGAATGCGTTATCAAATTATATTCCTATAACAACATATTTATAGACATGCGACAATAATTTTGGACATGAGTGTACAAGTAGCCGGTGATTGTATAGCTGCAAGGAGACTTCCTGAACTCAAAGATAATTCGCTAACAGGAAATACCTCAGTATAAGAACTATATTACTTTAAAAAATAATGATCTTAGATGTAACAGTATGCGAATAGGGAGTTGTTCATATAACTGCTGATATAAGTTATAACGAAATTTTCATTAAATTTGTACATTCTTGATGGCTCCTTCATCCATGTTTGCTCCGATTCTCTCTCGCAACGTCTGAGGTATAATTGGGTGAAAGGTGGTGATGTCCAAATACACTGGCGTCTCTGGCATGTAAAATTTGGGAGGGGTCATCAAAGGAAATGATTTAAATGACCTCAGCGGAATTTTAGATCACTTCGATTTGTTATTTATTTACTAAACAGATGACTGTGATAGACTGAACAAAATTAAATTATCTAGCAGCCATTCAATAATATATTGAACAATAAAATTTTAAAAAAATCAACACAAAAATGCAAATTCACACATACAATGACGTAAGGAATACAAAATCATCGTAATATCCTTTAGTTACCTATTTCTTTAAATGAGGATTGAACCAAAGATCGTCATGCGACGGTCACTGCTTGCAGTAGATTTATCTGCTAACTTGTCTAGGCTGAGGTCTAGTAAATCATGATGGTTTGGGATAGATGATAATATGATTCAATCTCTCCTGTGTTATTGTGTTTCGAGTCTTCGAATAGATCTAAAGCTCTGTTCAGCTTCACATGAAGAAACTAGCAGCACAATCAAAAGATGCAATAAATTTTCAACGTTTTTAAACATTGCACTTCTTGTAGTACAGTACTTTGCAAGCATGACTGACACAAGACACACCATTCTTCTGCAGAAAAATTCTCATCTCAAGAGAAAATGACACTGCATCTATTTCTGGATAATTTTCAAGTGTGTCAGCTTGTTCGACCACCCCTGATAAAACCATATCTTCTAGTTGCCGAAGACGCAGGAAATCCGACTGAGTAAATCTTGATTCTAGGCCTTTCAGAACTACATCAGATGACATAGCTTCCCTATAATAATTATTGACATCTTCAGGAACAAAATCGTCTACCGGTCTGTGTACTTCCTTGGTACTCTCTTCATTCTTGGCAATGAAAAGGGGTTCAAATTATATCTTTCTACTTTCTCACTAGCTTCTTGCATTATCTTGCTCTTTTTTCGGTTTCAGTAATACCAGTTTCTAGTATAACATCATATTTATCTAGAATTTATCGAATCTGGTCACTTCTGTATAACCATCTTGTAGGATAAAGCGGTTTTATTCTAGTGACATTGTCTATTGGTCCTTCAGATTAGATTCAAGTATAGCAACAAAATTTCCTCTTGCTGTAACTGATTGAGAAAACAAGACACCTAACTCATGATATCATTGCATTGCATTCATGAGTTTCCAAACATTACCCTGAATGACTATTACTCGACTAATGAAGGGAGATAAAATATTAGGCCTGCATTAACATAATGTTATAATCCAACGGTTCTTAATCTTCTTTTAGTGACGGTCCCCTCTGAGACTATAATTGGAGCTTTGAAACTCCTTCCAAGAAATATGGACTTATATATAAATTTTCGTATACTTTATTTTATAGAAACTTGATCGTATCATACACACTCTGTTATCTAATACTAATAATACTCAACCAACACTGTAATCTAGCCCAACCTGTGTATTACCTTCGATTCAATTTGTTACCTTTCATCTTGTCTTCACGGACCCCCTGAGACATATCAAGAACTCTGTTATAATTATTTCACAGCCTGGATATTATATTCCAAATAAATATAATTATTATTATTTACATGTTATTCTGTTGTTAGTAAATAAATTAAATTAGAATAAAATATTGAATATTTCGTACTTCAAAATTTTGGGGGGAACGCGTCCCCCTCGTCTCCCCGCCAGAGACGCCCGTGTGCAAATAAGATATTAAAAATACAATAGGCGAATTCCAAAAAATATAATAAATAAATAATAAAAATTGATTATAAATTTTGTTATAAATATCTTCAAAAATAATCGTTTAAAACTTCCTTGTTGAAACGAAAATCTAACATGAATCACACACACTTTATTATAGACACAATTAAGTACTTTCAAAGAGATAGCAATAACCTTTTCTAATCCTGCCAGGAGATGAGGAAAACCGATACCCAAATGGCCGACTAAGACGTGCCATTGAGTCTGGTAGTGTACGTGGTATTTGAACACGGCGAAAAAAAGAGGTAGGTCTTCGGGGCGGCCCCACTAGGGGAGAACAGAGGCAACAGCCCTTCTCCCAAACGGTGCCTTACAAGTACCTTTGAGTCTTCGAGAAGATATCAAGTATCTAAACGCGTTCGTGGTACCTTAACACGTTAAAAGAGAGGTAGCCCCGTATTTCTTGCGAGAGCCTACCAGGGGGCGGGGTTATAACTTATTCCCAAACAAAGATGTCTATTCGGCAGACGGCTTACATCAGTCATTGGCTCTGGTAATGTACAGTGTACCTTTACCTTAATTAGAGTAAGTCCTTTATTTCTTGGACGATCCTTCCGGGAGGAGAATATCAGATTCCTACCTGCAAGAGGATTGAACGGCGACTAGGAAAAAGTTCCAATCCCAGGTAACTGGGCAGCGGTTTCTGACCTCTGTGGGATATGGGCTAGCATCAAAGTCAAATAGTGACTTAAGTCTTTCCATTGGATCCGGGATGAGATACGGGGTATCTCGACGTGTGCGTGGCACCTCTACACGCGAAGAATGTTGCCATAGAGGAAGGCAGTTGAACGATAGAGGCAGGCAGCGCCGGCTCTGAACAAGCCCCGTCGGGTATTGCCCGGGGTTCCAGGTTTGTGTTGGACTCTGCCGGGCTGAGGTCACACCGTAGCATACGGTAGCTCATGGGGGGCCAATCTCATGAACATTGGTAACGGCAAGCATGAGCGGGAGATGAGCTTGCCTTGAAACGCTCGGGCACCATGCCTGCAACACATGAGAGGATATGCTCGCTAGCAGTCCGCCTACACCAGTAGGTAACAGGTAGGCAGAACCTCGGTTCTGCCATACAGTGGGCGTATCCCACTCCTTCAGTGAATAAGGGTACACGATAAGGCGTCAAAATCTAGGGACAGATCTTGACAGTGCACCTCGTGCTCAAGAACAAAAGTCCAAAAGAGGGGAACTATGGGCAGGGTGCCTTGTTTGGCGGAACCTGTCTATCAAATAGGCTGAACAGCCACAGGCATACCCTACACGTATACAATAAATAGTGTGGCGGCAGATCACTAGACAAGGATGTCCAAAATATAATCACGCCACTGGAGTTCTGTGTTCAATTGGCCCTCACACCGTGAGTTGAATGAACACGGGACTTCCTCAGATCGTCATAAGGACGTGTATGCTGTAAGAGTTCAAACTGAGCTCAAACGCCATTGCAGCAGGGCAGAAGATATGCAAGGCCTTTGGTGAGGGTGTTGTGACTACGTGGACAGTGCAGCGGTGGTTTAGCAAATTTAAGGATAGCGACGAAACACTCGAAGACGCACCACGTGCCGGAAGACCAATACATGTACAAAATGAAGATCTTTAGGCACCAATTGAGGCGAACAGTGACCAAACATGTGACGAACTGGGACTACAATTTATTGTGAGTGGAGATGCCATTCGGCAGCCTCTTCATCAACTTGGGAACCACAACAAGTTGAGTCGATGATTCCCACATGATTTGACTCCGGGCCAGAAGGCAACGCGAGCAGACACCTTAGCATCCGTGAACCGTTTCCAAGACAGCCAAAACCGGCACTTCACCAGAAAGTCTTCCTGTGTGTTTGGTAGACCGCTGGCTGCATCGTGTATCGGGAATTGCTACCAGCCGGTCAGAGCATCAATTCAATTGGGTACTGTCATCAGTTGAGCGTGTTCAATAAAAACTCAAAACTGTTGATCAAGCTAGATACCTAGATATTTATAAAAATTGGTACTCTGACTAGTTGTGGATTGCTAATCATCGTGGTGATAGTCACTCCGGGGCGGAAATGCCTTGTTTACTCGCTATGTATAATACATATATTAAACAGTGACCGCGTGGGGCTGTGCCGGGCTATACCCCAAAAATGCCGGAAAGAGGCAGTAATGAAATATGTGTATAGGTAATCTGACACTTTCGGGAGGGGGAAACGTATCCAATAACACGGCAGTAGTGTCACACAAGCTGTTGCTATCCCAACATAACGTATAGTTTTTCAAATAGAACGTATATCATTTTATGGCATTAAAACAATTTGCATAAAATGTGAAACAAAACAAGCAAAAAGTGGGTTACCAGTGTTCCCAAATAAGGGAGATACGAGGCTTTAACCCTTTCACAGAGGAGGTCGACTTTTGTCGACAGAAACAAAATTTCCTTAACATGCGAATGTCGACTATAGTCGACGTGTTAAAATTTGTTTGTCCGTATCTTGGCTTTGTCGAGAGTAGTCGCCAAAGTTGTACCGTTCATTTTTTTTGTGTTCTATTGTTTTCGATAAACAATAGAAATCACACAGAAAACCTTTGGCGACTACAATCGACAAAACCAAGATACAGACAAATTTTAACACGTCGACTATAATCGACATTCGCAGGTTAGGGAAATTTTTAAGTTAGGGTGAAAGGGTTAAAGGGTTAAAGTTGAAAATTACGGTGTCCGCACACTGAAAAGAACAAATGTCCAACAACAGCAAGACTCAAAAGGAACAAATGTATAGTAAGTAGGAAACCACAGCATGCACAGCATCCAGTGACTAATGGTCGTGATACGTCATATCGAATTTCCGGCGAGGACGAGAAATGTACGTATTTTGCCATACTATCTATGGCCTTTCTGTTTCATGATCACAGGTCATTGATCTTTGTGAACCGATTCTGACGTAGTTTCTTTTCACATATTTGTTACTTTTCGTGCCACATCTTTTATGTACTCTTTTCAGGCGCTATACCGTCGTTGTTTCTGTGGTTTGGAAATCATGTAGAATTTTATGCAGTGTTGCAACCCGAGACATTTCAGTTTACAGCTGTCGGGACCAGCTCGAGATATAGATTCAACACAAATGCCATTAGAATTGCTGGTCTACAGGAAAACTTGCTGTTCACATTTCCGCATTATGTTATATGGGATTTTTTTTACGGCATTCTAACATTTGCCCTCTTATGAGTAAACCCTGTATCAAGCCCATTAGTCACTGGATGCTGTGTACACTGTAGTTTACTCCATACTGTACATTTGCTCCTTCTGCAGTCTTGTGGTTGTTGTTCGTTTGTTCGTTTCTCTGTGTGGACACCATAATTTCCAACTTTAAATCCTCGTATCTCCCTTATTTTGGAACACCTTTTACCTATTTTCTTTTAGGTTTTATGCCAATTGTCTTAATCCATAAGATGGTATATGTTCTATTTCAAAAACTATAAATTTGGGTTGGCAACAATGCTTGTGTGACACTACTGCTGTGTTCTTGGTCACGTGTTCCCTCCCGTACGTATAAGTTTAAATGCATACATTTTTTTTCATTTTCTGCCCTTTTCCGGTCATTTTGGGGTATAATTCGACACAGCCTCACTTAGTCACTGCTTTTTATATATATATTATACATATCATGTACACAAATCATTTCCGCACCGAGTGACTATCACCATAATAATTAGCGATCCACAATTAGTCAAGGTACCAATTTTCATAAATATGTAGATATCTAGCTATCACGGTTTGCATACGCCCTTTATGAGTATGCATTGGAATTCAAATTGAAGCATTTTGAAAAAGAACTTTTATGGAATCGAACCCGCGTTCCCGAAATAGCAGTTCATTGTGCTAACCACTAGCTTACTGTGTCATTTTCCCTTACACAAGATGTTGTCTAGTTAAATTTTTTCATGTAGGACTAATACTCGTTATATTCCAGAACCCAACCGAATAGAAGTAGAAACCACTATAAAGAAATTAAAGAAACACAAATCTCCGGGTGTAGATGAAATTCCGGCTTAGTTAATTTTAGCTGGAGGCGAAAAATTGTGGAACAAGATACACGAACTCATTCTCCTTATCTGGAACAAGGAAGAATTGACACAAGAGTGGAAAGAATCAATCATTGTTCCAATTCACAAGAAAGGCGACAAAACTGACTGTAATAATTATCGAGGCATTTCTCTTCTGTCAACATCCTATAAAATCCTTTCAAATATTCTATTAGCAAGACCGACCCCATACGCAGATGAAATTATTGGAGATTATCAGTGCGGATTTAGACGAAATCGATCAACTATCGACTAAATATTTACCATTCGCCAAATAATCGAAAAAAGTGGGAATACAATGCCGCGGTGCATCAACTATTTATTGATTTTAGAAATGCGTACGACTCGGTTAGGAGAGAAACATTATACAACGTTCTTACAGAACTTGGAATACCGAGAAAGCTAATTAGATTAATTAAGATATGTTTAAATGAATTCCAAAGTAAAGTCCGGGTAGGAAAACTTTTGTCCACGAGCTTTCACGTCGAAAATGGCCTGAAACAAGGAGATGCGTTGTCGCCATTATTATTTAACTTTGTTCTGGAATACGCTATAAGGAAAATCAAAGATAGCAACCAGGTCCTAGAGTTGAACGGTATTCACCAGGTTATGGCATATGCTGATGTAAATTTAATAGGTGATGATAGGAGAACAATAGAAAGAAATGCAGAGATCTTATTAAACGCTTGCAAGGACATGGGTTTAGAAGTAAATGCAGAGAAAACTAAATACATGGAAGTGCGGCGGGACCGTAATACAGCAAATTATAGATGCGTTAAAATATTAAATAATACTTTTGATAAAGTGGATAGTTTCAAATATCTAGGATCAATATTAACAGAGGAAAATCATATTCACGAAGAAATTAAATGTCGTCTAAAAGCAGGGAATTCGTGTTACTATTCGGTTCAAAATCTCTTGTCGTCGCGACTTCTGTCAAGGAATTTGAAGCTTAAAATATACAAAACGATAATCATGCCAGTTGTTTTCTATGGCTGCGAAACATGGTCACTTACTCTGAGGGAAGAACATAGACTGAAAGCATTTGAGAACAAGATCCTTAGACGAATATTCAGACCCAAGAGGAACGGGAATGGGGAATGGAGGAAACTTCATAACGAGGAACTACATAATTTATACGGTTTACCCAACATTGTTAGGGTCGTTAAGTCTAGGAGTCTCAGGTGGGCGGGTCATGTAGCTAGAATGGAAGAAAGTAGAAACGCTTTCAAAGTCTTGACTGGAAGACCAATCGGAAAACGACCATTAGGAAGACCTAGGCGCAGATGGGAGGACAATATTAAGATGGATCTCGCAGAGATTGGAATACAAAGTAGAAACTGGATCCAGTTAGCTAAGGATAGAAGTTAGTGGAGAGCTTTTGTGAATGCGGCATTGAACCTCCGGGTTACATAGGCCATAGGGTTAGTTTAGTTAGTTAGTTAGTTAGGACTAATGCTCGTATAAAGAGATGTTCATTATATGAGTGTCACAATTACTTACTCAAGATTTCCTTCTTTAACTCAAAAGCAAGTTATATAGACCTTCCTCAATGAGGAAATATCACGAAACGTTCTTCAAGTGGAGGATACTTCGCCGGTTTTAACGATGTTCCGCTTTACATTACAATTCTCTTTCACCTTTACTTCTAATTTCTAAAGATGAAAAGGTGGCAGACATTACCCTAACAGCACAATTACATAGCAGGCATATGCCTATCATGTTCCCTCAGGTACATGGGAATGTGTCCAGTATGTGCCTTATGTACACTCATTTCCAAAATTATAGTCGCATGTCTAGAAATATGCTGTTATAGGAATATAATTTGATAACAAATTCACCCGGTATTTCTCACAGTGTTAGTATGTGTATAATCGGCAAAGACATGTATGTGGCAAATTCCATGTTAAAAGAACAGTGAATAAAAACAATAAAACGAAAATAAAACTTTCTTGTCTATTTAGCAAAATTTTGTTTTACTCATTCTAATTTTCGTATTTCTAATTCTTTTTCTATGAAATTTACCACAAATATACATTTCCCGATTATACACATAGTATCAGTATTAAAAGTACCCTGCAAACTAATTATCAAATTATATTCTTGCAAGAAGACAGTTATAGCTATGCGACAATCATTTTGGACATGAGTGTACCTCTGAGATAGAAATCACATGGATGGCAAGTGATAGTCAGTCTATGTCCGCCCCAAGGCACATGCCTGATATGTACCTGGAGAACATGCTTAGTATGTTCTACGTATGTTTCCCATACCGTAAGCGTCAATGAACCACAAAATTATTCCCCCGAAATATATTAAATCATCTATATGCGTAATGTGTTTACATTAAGGTGAGTCTAAAAAAATATTTTAAACAAGTAAAACAGATGTACCCCAAGGTGGGCACGAACCACTAGCCTTTGGATTACTAGCCGCGTGCTCCTCCAACTTGGCCATGGAGGCGATGAATAAAACGTCGCTTGTAGAGGGATAAATTGTTGAGGTCTCTTGAATTTGGCTAATTAGAGTGATCCTTTAACCGCGTATATTCGACGATAACCGTTTGGGATCAGAAAAAATCTGCTCACCATGTAATTTTATAACTAAATGACGCGTGTCTATTTACTTTATTTCATGGTTCTTCCATATTCACTTTCAAATGATCGGCAACAGTTGTCATCTAATAAAATTGATTCGTTTGTTGCTCCTAGTACACAATCGCTTAGAAAAAGAAGCGCATTGCATCAAATGGGGGAGATAAATTTAGAACACGTAAATGCGCATGTCTAGCACATCTTGTGCTGTTAGGGTATCTGAAACATGACAGATATATGTCCCAAGTGACGACATAAAAACAAATGACTGTTAGAGTGCGAAACTGAGCTAGGTATGTAAATGCTATATTTGTGGTACATAGTTGCAAATATCAATTAGGTGCAACTATTACCTAAAACTGCAGATAGCTGAAGTACATACTTGGCAAATGAATATCATATGTGCCAAGTGTCGGGTAGCTAAAAAGTAGCTGGGACATCTAAATTGCACGTACCTAGCACATCTTTTGCTGTTAGGGTATTTTCGCACTCTTTGAACTGCATCAACACTTGTAAAAATAGAAAGTTTTATGTTTATCTTCCATAACTATTAGTTTATTTCTTAGCTTTATATGAGGAATTTGTGTCGTAATGAGATCCGGTTCGAATCCCGTCGTGGCATTTATTTTTTCTTTATTGGAATGTATTGTTTACGTAATTGGTACTGTAATTATGTTGTTCCTGTATTATTATTATTATTATTATTATTATTATTATTATTATTATTATTATTATTATTATTATTATTATTAACGATAATTTAGACTGTGTTATATTAAAAAATACATCATCCCAACAAAATTATTTCATGTATAAAATTGCTCAGTCTCTTGTCTCATTCACTTTTAGAAAGTTATCTCATGTAGAGGCAAGTCTATTTCTCCTATACGAACTCTAATACTTTCATTCTAAGAACAGTACCAGTCTCTACGTCTTAGTGTAAGAAAATTTCATGACTTTGTTGTTGGGAAACACTGAAGTCCTTAAATCTTAAGATCATATGTGAATTTATGACCAGTATATCAATAAACACAGTCATATACCTGCATTCATGTTCACTTCTTGTATACATAGATAATAATTTATGAATAAACTAGCAGCGTTCACCCCGCTTCGCTGCGGTCACCCCGGAACGCAATAAACTTTGTTACTTAGATAATTTTTACTTTTTCGCTTTCAAATTGCAGTAAATGTTAACATTATAGCGCCTGTCATTTATGTTAACCCGCCGAGTGACACGGTCATGCGGATTGCAGTAAATGTTAACATTATATCGCCTGTCATTTATGTTAACCCGCCCCGCTTCGCTGCGGTCACCCCGGAACGCAATAAACTTTGTTACTTAGATAATTTTTACGTTTTCGCTTTCAAATTGCAGTAAATGTTAACATTATAGCGCCTGTCATTTATGTTAACCCGCCGAGTCACATGGTCATGCGGGTTGCATATAAATACGTTTATTTTTACCTATGATGAACTAATAACAAAGGATTTGTACGTATGGACACTTGAATGGTCAATTATCTCAAGACACTGGTAATTAAAAATTAAAGTGATATGATAAAAACCATCTAGGGTCCAAATCCTAACAACCCCCCAAAAATGAAAGAAATTGGTTCAGCCGTATTAGCGTGATGAGTTCACAAAGGATTTGTGCGTTCTCTTTTATATATATAGATAGGGATATTCCATCGCAATATATTGCACAGGATTACCAAAACACATCACAATATCTGGGATCGCGGCATCGTTTCCTCCCAAGTTAAGCTCGAAAGACGTTACCGTTTATACGTTTTCTCAAAGCAATTCGCTATGATTTTGAGCTTTTCGCTCTGGATACTATTTCCGTTTTCAGGAAAAGATAATCACCATTCTTCGAAAAAGTACTAAATTATAATTTGACAGTTCTTGTACTTTAGATGTTGTTAATACGTGAAGTTCATTGACCTCATCACTTATTGAGTTACTCTCTTATGATGATCATAACCTTTAGGGTATTTCTCGTAGATATAGGAAGATTAAACTTAATATCCAGACTTGGTTTAGCGTCCAAGTAACAAATAAGTTTTTAAAAATAATGATATTTCCCTCCCCTAAGCCCTTACAGTAAAGTGTGTTGATTCTTCAACAGAAAGACTTGAAATCCCATCAAAAACTTCACGTAAAATATGTAGCCAACTCTCAACTTTGTAATAATAATAATAATAATAATAATAATAATAATAATAATAATAATAATAATAATAATAATAATAAAGCAAAAATAACATTACAATAAATTGAACAAAAAGCTAACTTCTACGACATGAATTGAACTCGAGTGCCCTTGTTGCTAGTCTCGTTCTTTATCCTTACGCCACAAATAGTTTATGCAAAGCTTATAAATTGAACTAATAGTTACGAAAGACAAACATAGGTCTTCATATTTCTAAAAGACCTATAGAACTTGGCTCTGAATAGAGGAAGAAAATGTGAGTAATTCATTGCGTCACGCACCGAAAAAACGTCTCTTCATACGAACATTACTATCTCGTGTATAATCATACATTGTTTGACAGTGCATTTGGAATTCGCCAGTCCTTTTCATACAGTATCCTGCAGTTCGTTCTGCACTGTAATGCGCAAGCAGGTTATGTAAGAGGACCTTACGGTGTCGGAGCCACTTACGAATGACTCCGTTCACAGTTCATTCGACGAATGACTCTGTCATTGAATTGAATATCTGAGTCCATCACACCCAGATGGTCGGTGGACTTTCCTGGCACGCAATCGTTGAATCCCCTGAAGTATTGTGGGTATCGTTTTTCTTGGTACCCTCTTCTTGGAGCTTCCGATGACGACTATATCCCAATGGGGTCCTGGTTTGTGTAAGGACCCATAGTAGTTTTCGCAATAGTCACCCTGAGTGTAAATCCTTCCCCCGACACTGTTTCAGCATGTGTACGTGGGAAAGAAGATCGTGGAAAAGAGCATGACTAAGACTCTCCCACATATGCTGATTTAGGGACAGTTCCGGATTTACAATCATCCCGAAAAATGTCAAAATCTTTGAATGTCTTGGTATTTTTCCTAAACACAAATTAATATTCCTCGTGTGATACTCAAAATATCTCCCTTTATTAGTCATCGATACTCTACTAAAGATATACTCTGCTCTCTGTTACTCGTTTTCGGTTTGAAACATATTATTTAATTTATTTTGATATTTGAGCAAAAAGCAAGTGGAGAGCTATGAAAATATTGTGCAATTTTCATGAAGAGTAGTTTACTAGTCTAAAAATCTAAGAGCCATAGCCATGACATACCGATCCCAGTAACTGTTTAAATGTGGCACTATTTGACGGCACTTACCCAACTACAGCTCCAAATACGTCCTTCATGGTAACAAACGCGTCCTTCTATCGTTATTCCCAAATGATAATGTTGATCCTAATTCGTTCCAATATAAACTAAAAAAATCTTGTGTGGTATATACGTCAATGTTGTATATATTTCAAAATAATCTTATCGTAATGGTAAAATCAAGTAAAAGTCTTCAGGTAACCTTCAGAAAATAAAACTCATGCCTACATCAATATGCAAACACACTAATGTCCGTATTGCCTGCTACTTATGTACTAATCGCTTAAGCGTAACATTCTACATCTTACCTACTTCTAAAGTACCGAGCGTGTGCAATAGCTTGTCTCTAGTGTTCGTGCATATTTCTGTTAGTAGCTACAATGTGTACGACCATGGTTCAAAAGTGTTTATTATGCAATAAGAATGATGTTAGTAATAAGTGCGATGTAAGTGAACAATGAAATGAAATCTTTCAGTTTAAAGTCCCACAATTATGCCTTTTAGGCTAAAGGAGATAGTTGATTAACTGAAGTGAATGATGATGGAAGAATTGGTGAAATGAGAATACGGGAGGAACTGGAGGAACTCGAGGAAATCTGCAGACGCGATGTTGCCCACCACAAACGTATTTAAGTGGTAATAGAACCAGGGATTATACGCACAGGAGGTAAGCGCTTTATCACTGAGCCACTGTGTCCTTAGATGAAAAGGGGATAAAGAGATTAATGAAGGCAAAAATTACAAGAAAGATGGTAACTATAAAGCTTTTAGATTGAAAAAGTTTGTTCTTCATGCTTATTGCAGAAATCAATACACAACACTTCAATCAAGAAACTGGGTAGTAGCTGTTTAATAGCAACAGTGTTGATCATCGTGTTCTACCCACTGTACCTTTGGGCCATTGTCGTACATTGCGTAGCTGCTAATAATATTAGTGTAGTGCATGAACACTAAACATACAGACTACGTCTGTATACGCTTGGGCGTTAGGGGAAGTAGGCAAGACGCGAGAGTGACTCGTACAAACTGGCCGGCACCTCGCGCGTTAGTGTCTTTGTGCATGTCTTTGTTGTATAGCTATGAGTTTTTACCCTGAGGGATTCCTGAGTACAATTATTTGATTTTAGTATTATAGGATTTTTAAAAATATTCACTTTTTATTGTCCTCTTTGTTCTGAACTATTGATCCTATGAAAAAATGTATAGGGCTATTTTCGAAGGAAATTTAATATAGTTTAATTTTGCATTTGAAATGTTTTTTGTTACACTCCTTCCTTTCTGAGACATTTAAGAAAAACTTGAAAAAATATCTTCAAACCAACTCTCCACTGCCAAACGATCTCACATCCTCAGAGACTTTTACTATGTTGTTTGGGACACTCCCTGCAACACAATTACACCAAACTCCAAATGATTTTCCTAGTCAACTTCTTTTTCCCTTCGATAACTGAAACTGAAAGAGGTAGTGACAAATTATCTTTTGAAACACAGTAGATTCAGTATCCCAGGACTGGGCTCCATTTTACCGTTATCCACCTGTTGAAACCAAAACTGGTAAATCTATTACTTGTTATTAGAATTTTGGACCTCTATAGTTTGAAAGTTTATTGTAGTTTAAAATGTGAAATGAAACCGACTTATTTTTTATCTCTGAAAAGTTTTTTGAAGTTAAGTTTGAATAACAAAAAAATTCCCAGGTGTATTCGCACACAAACGAAACTGAAGATTGCAGTGTCTTCTCAGCTCTGCCTTTCAGTCGACAGTGAGAGTGTTTGAATTAAATGTGCGTGCTTTGAAAATTCTTTCTTTTCCGTCTCTTTTCTAACCTATGTTTCTCATTCTATCATCTATCGTTTCTCATCCTTTCTTTAATCCTATCTTCCTTTTCCTTATTTCTCTTATTATTCTGGGTCTTCCTTTAATATTGTCACGAGCCCCCGAGGGAGACATCAGTAAGAGAGGAAAAAGAAGCGAATGGTTGGGACGACCAAGGCTAGTTGCGTGTATTGTCGGGGATGAAACAGCGGAGAACAAGAGGTTAGAAAGAGCAACGTATGAAGGAGAAAGGAAAGAATACTTATTTGTTCTCCCTCTCTTCGTCAGTGAAGGGTGTGAGAAGGTGTTTGGTGGGAGAGAGTGAAATGAGATGACCTTTTGCCTTCCAAGCGTGACGAACGACTCTGAGCTGGACAAAGATGTGACATAAGAACAAGCTTTACGGGGTCAGGCACATACAGACACACACAACTCAATAAACTCTGCTCGTGTAAGATAAAGGTGATCTATCTAATACAGAAGCGGGGGTTATTCCAGTGTTTCTATACTTACGAACAATTCACTTTCTTCTCGAGTTGTCCAAAATAATCATTTCGTTTCTCTTTGCAAAATTTCTGTATCCATTCAATGTTTCTGTCAGATCCTATTCGGTAAATAGTCTGTATATACTATGAGTGTCTAGAGCACAAAGAAATCAAGTCCAATTACCAAAATTGTGAGAGAAAGAAGCATAAAGTTTCTACGGTACGCTTAACTATATGGAAAAGCTAGCGCTGTTATTATAAGAGTTATTTTGAATATCTGGGCATGAATCTTTAAAGCTCTGAAAGAATGAAAATGAAATCGTTGAGTTTAACGTCCCACGATTATGTTTGTTAGGCTAAGGGAGACGATGATTAAAGCAGGCAAATGATGATGGAAGAATTCATGGAATGAGAGAGTGTGAGGAAACGGAAGTATCACGACAAATCCTCGAGCACGATGTTGTCCACCTTAAACTTACTTGGCCGGGGATCGAACCAGAGATCCCACACACCGAGGTAAGCGCTCTACCACTGAGCCATCGTGCTTCTCTCTCTGGAAGGATCTTCAGATAGAGGTGTTTTAAATGTAAAATATTTCCGAAACAATCTGAAGTGGGCTTGATTCCCTTGTGCACTGAAGGCGCAATATATTTATCAGCACAAAATACTAAAATAAAAACAATAACTAATTTCAAAATGAATATCTGGGTGATCAGTTATTCTTTTAATTTACTTATTAGGACACCAATTATTCCTTTGTAGAAAATATGAAAACATTATGCTTTGATACATATTTAGAAGATAATGAACATTAATAAGCAGTAGTATAAAGCAATGCGGGTAAAGCACTTTTAAAGAAAGTTTAATTTGGCTTTCACCAAATAAATGTAACAGAAAAGAAATATTCATTTCAATATCTTATTCTTGTATTACAATAACAATACAAAGAAGCAGAAAAAAATTCATATTGTTTATGAGAGAATTCCACAATAGTATTAGCCTATTGTGTAATGGAGGATCAAAGATCATACATATAACAAATGGATAGAACATATAGAGAGGGAGCAAAATTACGTGCTTCAGAGTAATGCGGTCGTGCGCAGTGACGTATGCAGAAACTTGTCATGGAGATTCAACCTCCCACGTTTATAATTTCAGGTATATAGCCTATTAATATGGTAAATGCCGTACCACGGAAGGTCCGAGCGTGGGACGCCAAATTTTAAGGAAGTTTAGGGGGCACCAAATTGATTGATTGCTGGAATTAATTTTTTATTGCCAACGGTCAACTGCGAATTAACTCTTGTTTAAATTGAGTAGCCTCATTTGTTACTATCTCATGTCATAGGAGCATTCCCCCTTTATAACAACCACATTACTTCTCGAATTTCATATAAAGAGAATCTCTTCGTCTTATTTGTTCTTTTTAATTTCCGTTGACAATATAGCTGTAAGCTGTTCCTGAGTGTTGGAAGTTTGGAGCATCAATAACACGCTCTGATATGTACAACGGTACAGCCGCCGACAATTTCACTCCTTGCAACAGAGCTTAGCCGACCGCTCTAACACTAGAAATAAACAATATCTAGTTATCGGCAACTAAAAAGAAATTGGTCCTTTCTGCTGTCCGCAGACAGGTGAAGGGAATTTATTAATCATAAGCCACGTACTCATATAGTGCAGGTTCATCGTACATGTTTTCTGATTTTGTCTCCTGCCTAAATTTTGATTCTAACAGTCATTTCGTTAATGTTTGCTTTTCCAAAATGTCGGAGAAAAAGAAACCTTCTAAAAGTTTATACAGAAAAAGAAAAGCACAATTAGCATTCGAAAACGAGAAACAGGCAGCAGCATTATATAGAAATTCTTTCGTACACCTGAAACAGATAATAATGGATGAAAATGTAGAACAACAGAATGAAGGAAATTTAAATACGAAGAAGACATTAACAGATTTTTCAGAAGACCATAACACCGTACAGATCAGTATATTACGTTACTATTTTCTTTTATAACATTAAATAGACTGGGCCTAGGGAAGAAGTGTTTTCACAAGCGAAGTTTTCGTGGAGTAGGGTAGGACTGCCACCTCTCACATATTTTGCCTGACCCCGAATTTCAGGCTGGAAAAAGATATTTCCTTATTTAGGCCTTATTTATGTAAGTTCTGATACTTATAGCAATAATTATTTTATTAGCAGAATCGGTTCATGATACATATACTCCCATGTCCAATAAATTTATCGCATGTATCTATATAAACATATGTAAATATGTGACATTTATTGAACACGGGAAAGTACGTAAGACACAAGACTATTTACATTTACGATATTCCGTCAGCTGCATCTCAGGTATTTTTATACTAACTACAGTTCTGAACGATTTGAAATATACGTACGAATGTTACCGCTTAAGAGATTTTTTCCCAGGAAAGCTTCACTATCACTAATTTTGAAATAGGTGTTTTTAATATGAGTATCTCATGAATGGTTCCATTCAGAAGAGCCCGGTCAAAAGGGCAAGGAAAGAAAGGCCTGAGCCAAAACGACCCCACGTCAAAAGGGACCTGCGGCAAAAGGACTCGGGTCAAAAGACCCCGCGACAAAAAGGCCCGAGTCAAAAGGGACCTGGGTGAAAGGACCCGATTCAAAAGGGTCCCGCGACAAAAGGGTTATGTCAAAAGGGCCCGGGTAGAAATGGTCCCACAGCAAGAAAGCCTGAAATCAAAACAGGAGTGGAAATCAAAGATGCACGAGGGGATAGTGTCCTCTTAGTAAGTAGAAGTGTTTGTGCAACAGAAGGAAGAATATCAATGGTTATTAGAAACAAAAAGGAAACTTGAATGGTGATCTTAATTTTGTTTGGTTGTTGTTGGTTCCGCAGCAATCGATATCGCTTAAGTCGGTTCTGATTAAAGTGTGCTTTCACCCGTGTCTCTCTGAGTATGTATTCTCGAGACATAATCTAATCAGACTTGATCTATTAATGAGTGTTCCCTTAGTTCTAAAATTCCATTTCTGCCCTTGAATCAAAGTACAAAAACATACTATATGAATAATATTCTCTTGAAAACGTTTATTTAATTTTGCTGGAAGACCATAGATATGGATCTACATACAGGGTTAGTAAAAAGTATTGGGACAAAACAATAATAACGACACGCGTGGACGGAGGAAAATCAAATGTTGCAATTGGTATTATTGCAAAAACTGCATTGATATGGAGTGTGGTCACCATGGAAGCCATCTTGAATTCCGCTATATAGCAGATCGTACATTTTTAAATGGAAAAGGCTATGATTTTACACTTCAATTTAGGGTTTATATTCCCACAAATGAGAATGTGAACTCATTTTTGACACAGCCATCTGTTTATGAGACAGGGTGTTTGATATATATATCTAATAGAAATAACAGGGCAGGGCAGTATGACAGGGCTGTAACAAAGAGACACGTGGACAAAGGAAAAGCAAATGTTACAGGTTGGTATTGGCGTTAAAACTACGTTAAATGATCATGGCAGCCAACTTGAATTCTGCATATTATATACCATACAATATTTTTAAATAGAAAGGGGTATTTGTATTACATTAATTTAGGATAATATATTCCTACAAATGATCATCTGAACCGACTTTTGACCGACCGCTATTCATTTTCGAGATAGTGTGTTACGTTTGACATTTGTTTCTCGTAGAAGAAAGTATTGCAACAGGCAAGTGATAAAGAGGACTTTATTGTGTTCTTAACGTTTCTGTTCGTTTGCTTGCATTTGCAAAATATTGTGAAGTCCTGTCCACATATGTTAATAGTAAGTATAACATATTATAAAAGTAAGTATATTTGTAGTTAATTGCTACTTTACGACTATAAAGCAACAGAATGTTCTTAATGTGCAGTTTCGAATATTCGGTAGAGTTCAACGACTTCGTTCAAATAATAATTGATGGTAACAATGTTTTGTCTGGTCAGTGCATTGTACCATGTTGAGTTAATACGGGAAGGATAGGATTCTATTATAGGTAATAGAAAGAAATCACGTATTATCCAAATTTAGAAATATAAGATACTTAAATTTTCTAGAACTTTCGAAGATAAACCCCAAAATTGGTGGGAATGTGTTGTTTATCGACGAATTTAAGCTAAACCTGCATGAATTTGATGTTAGAATAATAGTTTTTCGACAAGTAAATACAGAGATAAATGTCAAAAACTTCCAGTCTAGTGTAAAATACAGAGGAAGAAGGTGTAATGGTTTTTGTTATATATGTTCACCAAACGTTGGAGAGTTAGTGTGTATTGATGAGATTCTGATGAAAGAAATATATCTTAACGTTCTTAAGAGTACTCCTAATTTTATCAAAAGATTGATTCCAAACAAAGTAGACGTTGTAAAGAAATGATTGTTTTAAAACTGACCAAAAGTGCACGAAACCCCACCCCACAGTACCGGCCTTAACCCCATTGAGAATCTTTGGAATGAATTGCAACATAAGGTCAAAATGTACGAGTTACGGTGAAAGAAGGTTTGAGAAAGGATTTCGTACAGCGTGGAACAATATTTCCCCACACGATACTAGGAAAATTGTAGCAACGATGCAGAAATGCTTAAAGGAAGTTATAAATCGTTGTGTGTTTGCTATTAAATACTAACTGTATTAACTTGGACGGATTAACTTCTGAGGACATTTTATAGTAGTTTGTTTAATATTATGAATATTTATGTGATCAACACTGTCCACATCTCCATTCAATTCAGTTTTTGCAACAATACACATTTGCAACATTTGCTTTTCCTCCGCCACATTATTACTGGATTGTTCTGATACTTTTGTCTACTACCCAAAAATGTCAAACATAGCACACCTACCTCGTAAATGAATGAAGATTGGTAAAAAATGAATCATATTCTCGTTTGTGGTAAAATTCAAGCCTAAGTTGATGTGACAAACATACTCTTTTCCATTTAAAAATATTGTGTGATATCCAATATGACGGAATCCAAGATGGCTGCCATTATGTCCACGCCCTCACTCAGTGCAGTTTTCGCATTATCACACACCTGCATCCTTTTACTTTTCTGCGTCTATGTGTTTCGTTGTCTGTCCAGATACTTTGGTCTACTAGATACAGGGCCGGATTAAGTGGGCTTAGAGTGGCTGTAGCCCCGGGCATCCACTCTGATCAAAATCTCAACTGACTATCTAAAAAGAACCATGAAGATACAATAATCATAAAATAAAATATGACCAAAAATATAAAACACATTCATTTTACTTTCCCACTGTACTTTCACAGAAAAGTATTATCCGCAATCAGTAGGGACCACCCGGGTCTCCAGATGGGTTAATCCGGTCCTACCAATGTTAAACATAGCACTCTACCTCAAACGAATGAATATAGATTTTTTTTAAATTAGTTTTTTTCATCTCTTGGAAGATTCTAGCCTAAATTGGTGCGTCAAACCTACAACTTTCTAGCCAAAAAATATTGTGTAATATCAAATATCACGGAATCTAAAGTATTTGCCATGACGTCCATACCCCATTCAATGCAGTTTTCGCATCAATACCCATCTGCAATATTTACTTTTTCTCCGTCCACGCATATCGTTATTGCTGTTCTGCCGTAATATATTTTACTAATCCTATATTTTTTCCTGATGCATGTTCTTTCAATACAAATAAATCAGGTACTGTCCACAGAACATTTTTATCTAATAAGTATTTTTATACTTCTGAGGTTTTTCAGGCTATATCTCAGGTTTTTTGACATGGGGCCTTTTGGTCACGTGTCTCTTTTTACCTTGGCTCTTCTGACCCGGGCATTTTTGATTAGAGGCCCTTTTGTCACTGGGTTCTTTTTACTCGGGCCCTTTTGTCGCGTGGTCCTTTTAACTCGGGCCCTTATGAATGGAGTCCTTTTGACGCGGGACCGTTTTTACTCGGACCTCTCTGTCCTCGCCCTGGTCCTTGCGACGCGATACCCTCCTGAATAAGTAACATTTACCATCGTTTGTCAGCTAATTATGAACGTGTCCGCATCTATTTTTATGAACGACCTATTTTGTGATAACTTTCAAACAATCTCAAAAAGTTGAATTTATATTTTATCAGTACGGAGGGAGAAGAATATATTTTTCGAAGTCAATTTCGACAACACCAAACAAGAAACAAGAAGACTAAATGTTTATAGGTTATTTATTTTCCGTATTTTATCACCTTTAGAATCAAACATTCTATAACCTTAAAAAAATAGCAACAGTATTTGTAATTCATAGTTTTCTTCCTTTCCACAGGTGTATCCAATCACTACATGCATTTCGTAGGAAGGACAAGAGCAACTGAAATCTGGATCAATTGATAATCGAAGCGAAAACAAGTCAACATTTCCACAGGAAAAGGTATTGGATGTAAGTTAAACATTTTGTTTACTGGCAATTGGGTCCACGTCAAATATCCTATATCAATATTTTAATGTTAGATGCAGGATGCCTATCTTATTTATTTAGTTGATAGGATTAAACTTACTAAGTTTCACTGATTTTTGAGGAAGCATATACAGAACTTCTGACTTTTCTTTTAGTTTAATTTAACGGATGTTGTACATGGAACTGATAATTTTGATCGATTTCCAGATATAATTTAAGTAACTTTTTTGTTGCAAATAAGCAAGCAGTATATCAGATTAGAGACTTTTCATCCTGGGCAGAGTCTCCTATGTATACGAAAGAACAGGAAGTCTTATATGCGTACGAAACCTGCATTAATTTATTTGTTTATTTTCTTTATTTATTATATTTTTATCTCCCTCTACTTATTTATTTATTTTTCACCGTCATCGCAGTGTAGTGGATAATTCGCCATTGTAAGCTTTGTGCTGTTCCCCGCCTGTTCTAGCCAACCGCCACCTTAAATCCCCCCTACCTTCTGTTCGGTACAAGCCTATTATCTCTGTGTGTAGAGACACATGAGTTTTATCATCCTTAAAAAATTGGATGGCTATGCGTGCTAGAACGTATAAGAAAAGTACGTTTTGAGTAATCCCAAAGATGAACGGAGCGTATGGTCACTTATGCAAGCGATAAACAAACTCATGTTGTATATTGACAAACCAATTAAGGATTATTCACAGTAGTACAAAAGAAATATTGCCCTAAGAATGTTGCTAACTATACCTATAAGTGTAGCTTCAGCAGAAAGAAGTTTCTCAAAGTTGAAACATAAAGAACTACCTACGATCAACAATGACGCAGGAGCGTCTTGCAGGTCTTTCTATAATGTCTATTGAAAATGATGTTCTACGTAAGGTTGATACTGATACTTTGATTAAAGACTTTCCAGAGAAAAAGACACGAATAGTTAATCTTACTTAGCACTGTAAAGAGACAGAACAATTTATTTTAAAGCTGTATAAAGGTATAAAATTTATTAGTGGTTGCATTATTTGTATGTACTTTTGTTATTATAATTATTTGTTCTTTTCTGGAATTAACAAGGTTGTTTTTTCTATATATATATTTGTGAACAAATGTTGTGTACAATGATCCATCTTGTAAGTGTATGTAACAAAGTATAAATATAAATCATTGTTTGTTAAACCGTTCTGTTCTGTAAGTTTGGGTTGCCACAAATTTACAAGAAGTAGCTGCGACAGTAGCAAAAGGCACAGAAAGCGTGGAAGGAATGCTTTCATTTAAGCGACAGAAGAGATCTTCTTAAGAACTATTAGCTCTCAGATACGTTTCTGAAGTTGAAAGGCTGGACTGTCTCGATGCCAAGTAGAATGCTTGCACTTGCATCTCACATAAAATGGTTTGGTCGCTATACAGGGTTCCGCACCATTACTACTCTGGCCAAATTTCTCACACTCGTATTACACGATATGCTGGCGTGTCCGAAGTGTTGAAATTTGAAACAGCACAGGAAGCTGGGAATGTACGGATAATAACCAGCTTGACGTAGTCCGGAAGTGTAGACAAACTGAAAGTAAGAATTAGTGACTGAATAGCAATGAGTTCTTACTTCTGAGCAAGACTTCTTACTTTTAATATGAGGTTCCACAACAGCATGTTGGTCAGCCATTTTTGATTTAATCTTCTTCTCGGTAGCGTTTAGGACGTTCAAACATGATATTACACCGCGGGAAATGTTCAGTAGAGGTGGAGTTCTATTGATATATTCACTGGTCCAATGGTAGTCAATTTGAGTGGCTTCGCTGTTTGCTTCTCGTCGATCGTTTTCACCAATAAAGTGTCATTTCGTAATTTCTTGATATCTTTAACCTGTCCGGAACTGTAAGTAATAGTTTTGTGAATAAGAAAAGGGGATAGATAGGCCCTTAATAGCACTTGGATGCTTTGCTTCAGTATTGGCACTCTCAGCATCTTTATCTTTAATTACAAGACATCGGACTACAAGCGTCGCGATACCTGTCTTTTCCACTTAAGACTTTGTCTTGCTCTCGCTTATTTTGGCCTTTTTGCGGGAGGGTGAAACCAGAACCGATTTTAAAGTGTTTTTAGTACCCATAAGAGTTTGGAATTAAATATATTTTTATAACTAGAAAATATGTGCGAAAGCCGCAACTTCACACCGGGGCGCTTGCGAGGAGAACTTACGCTACTCCCCTGGTCATTCCATAAGCACATCCTCACTGTAGGATCTGCGTGGGTATCGTAGGATGCGGTCAAGGGGAATGTGGATCCAAGAAAATCATTTCCGTCAACAAAAGCGCATCACTCCGAATAAAAAGAATTAGAACTAAGAAAGAACCTGTCTAACGAAAAAGATTGACCCTTACCAGCTCAAAAGAACAAAAGCTCCGGATTTTTGTAGCCTTATATCTATATCTATCTATCTATCTATCTATCTATCTATCTATCTATATATATATATATATATATATATATATATATATATATATATATATATATATATATATATATGAGATTTTTTACATTCTCAAAGACTCGGGCACTGGACAACACAAACAGTGGATGCACATAACAGCGGACCGGGATAGATGAACGCCCACCCCAGATGGAGGAAGACGTTGACGGACCATTCACTTCCCAAGACTTCCACCAACAACCCACGAGTGCGGTAACGGTATTCGCATCTTAGAGGGCATGCGAGAACATGCGGATGAAGGGCGATACATGCATGGAGAAAATAAGCGCCCTCTCAGTTCCACCCCCTCCTCGATGATGCTAGTCCCCTACATGGAAGTTTTCTGAAAAGTAGGGTACGAAAAAATATTTATTTAGAGAAGAAAAATACATGACTTATACAAATTATCTACATTGGAATATCAATATGTGTAATTTATTTTAAAAGTTACTAAATATCAACACTACCAAAATAGCAGATTTCTGAGAATACAGAAACAAAATAATATACTATGTACAAGTATAGCAATACCAATTTCCACAAGTGAAGCTCTTTGTAACTTAACAAAACACTTCACCCCGGTAGTTTAAGACGCCAAAACCCCAATATAACTATACAGGGTAGTCCGAAAGTGGGCATACCTCTAATTGGTGTTTTCTGAGGGTTTTAAGTTTTACCTATATTTGTTTGGTAACATTGCTTGGCATTGGCTGGCAACATTGCTGTCCATGTTATACAGCAGGATGGAGCACCAGCGCACTTCGCGATTCACGCGCGCAATTTGCTGAATCAGACGTTTCCTGGCCGCTGGATTGGAAGAGGTTGTGCATCTACACCAGCTCCCCTTGCCTGGCCTCCAAGAAGTCCCGATCTGACGACACCAGGCAATGCTCTCTGGGGTCTTCATAAAGCAACAAGTAAGAAACACTCGATATCAACAACGTAGGAATTACGTGCAGCTGTGGAACACGCCTTCACCCTTGGGACTCCGGAGTATCTCGGCAAAACATCTGCGAGAACTTGGTGCAGAATTCATCTGTGTTACGACATGGATGGTAATCGTGCCGATGTTTGTGACTCTTAAGACTTCAAGGTAAGTGTACAGATATTCTACCATAACTAACATTATACTGTTGAAACTAAAGGCGGCTACGCCCATTTCCGGACCAGCCTGTATATCTTTAAGTAATTGTTGGAGGTTAAATTTTTAAAATTATTTTAAGAATAAATTTTAATTTTTAATAACAAAGTTTAAAATTATTTTATTTTTATGAACATCACAGGGAATACATTTCTCAAAATTTTGTTCCACTTGGACAATTTTTGGGGGTAAGACCCTTTGTCCTCTTGCATATGTAAATATAGAATTGCATTATTATTATTATTAGTTTGTTTTAAGTTGTAGGCCAAATGCTATTTATCCTACAAGTTTAATTCCAAATGCCGCAGTCCCTCTATGAAAGGAGAAAGAGCTGAATCATGATATTACATAGGAGAATATGTCCCTTTGCTCTTGCCAAATAGAAAAGAAAAATTGAAGAAATACATTTTTCAGAGCTTCATGGAGAGCAAATTCTGCAAGTTTTATTTCATTATGACAAATCTTATTGAGTATGTTACATTTTTCCCTTTGTATATGTAACCAAGGAAGTTCTGTTGCTTTTTGTGGAGGTTTGTGTTCAATTGACCCTCACACCATGAGTTGAATGAGAATGGAAATAAGGCAAAAAGGTCTGTTGTTGGTGTGAGTATATCCAACATACTACCTAATTGTGTTAGTGTAGTTACACCCTGAACTTGCGTAAGAACAGAGTGAACATGGGACCTCCACAAAGCGTGATAAGGGCGTGTACATATGCTGTACGAGTTCAAACTGGTGACAGGTCTTTGGTGAGGGTGTCGTGACTACGCGGACAATGTAGTGGTGCTTTAACATGTTTAAGGACGGTCACGGAACACTCGGAGATGCACCACGTGCTGGAAGACCAACACATGTACAAATTGAAGACCTTCAGGCAGCAATTGAGGCGAACAGTGGCCAGACATGTGATGAACTGGGACTACAATTTAGTGTGAGTGGAGAAATGATTCGGCAGCACCTTCATCAACTTGGGAAGCACTACAAGTTGGGTCGATGGGTACCACATGATTTGATTCCGGCCAGAAGGCAACGCAAGCAGACACTTGTGTTTCATCTGAGGAAGAAGTTATTTCTGGACACGGTGTTGACAGGTGATGAGAAGTGGGAAAGTGGGTCCTTCACGAATCTCCACGGCGCTGTCATCATTGGTTACTATCTCCGGAAGCGGTTCCAAAACAGCCGAACCCAGTAATGCACCAGAAGAAAGTCTTCTTGTGTCTATGGTGGACTGCTCGCGGCATCCGGCATCAGGAACTGCTACCAGCTGGTAAAAGCATCAGTGCAACTGTGTGGTGTCAGCAGTTGAGCCGTGTTCAAGAAAAACTCAAAACCTTGGAGTCAGCAGTTCTGAATCGCAAAGTGGTCCTCCTGCTACAGGACAACGCTAAGCCCCACGTGGCTAGGATGACCCGGAATACCATTCTACGCCTTGGATAGGAAGCACTATTGTATCCGTCATACTTCCGGGATGTTGCACCGTCCGATTATCACCTGTTCCATTCCTTGGACAATCACCTTAGAGAACGCCAGTTCAAATTCCTAGTATAGGTGCAAAACACACTTGGTACCTTCTTCGCTTCACGGTTCACCAAATTCTAGCGCGATGGAATCCATGGCCTTCCAGAACGTTGGCATAAGGTCGTCGATGCTGGTGGGGACTGCTTTTGATCTTGCAGGTGCGTCTTAGGTGACATCGATGTTCGAAGGTGGTAGGTGAAGCAACAGTACTTCCTTGGTTACCCTTATAGATAAGTATAATCTTTTGCTTTTAATAGTAGACCAAAGAGCTATGGATAATGCGAGTTTGGCTCCAATCATCCCAATCTTTCTAGGATGACAAGTGCCGGAAACCTAGCTGAAACCCATCGGCGCCAATCGAAAAGTGGTGCGTAAAACAGATACGCCAAAATTTCTCTCTCCCCTTTTGTACACAAACGAGATTTTTTGTTGCACAAGCGCACGCAGACGGTGCTCTAATGATTGAGACCATTTTGGCCCCAATCTTCGTTTGTCGTCCGCTGACGCTCAAAAGTATATACACTAATATCTCACACTTCATGTTGTGCACAAACGAAATGTTTGTGTGTACAGACATGCACAAAGGATGCAATAATGCATTAGACTATTTCGGTACCAATGAGCGATGGTGGGGAGATTGTAGTTCAGACAACTCCCAAATTAATTTTTCAGTGCCTTAACATTACTTTGTGAATACGGTACAAGTTTTGGGCGCACAAACGTTTGAGACTATTCCTGTGAAATTCGGAAGAGTTAAGCGGGGGAAAGGGAAGAATTTATAAACGGACGTTTATTTCTTTTAAAGTCGAGAGTACGTTTCTCCCTGCTGGTTTAGTGGCTTACGTGTGTACCTTTGGTACTGATGGCCCCAGTTTAGTTCACAGTGGAAAAACATTAATTTGGACGTGATATGGTTTTTCGGATTTCACCTTAAGTTGTGGATTACATTTCATATAGCCTCGGTGATGAAATGGGACCTAAACTTTAATCAACAAATACATACATAGAGATGTATAAAATCAATTTCTCCTTCCTCACGATAACGAAAAAGTTGATCGAATATTTCGAATAGTATGCTTCATTTTCTTGCTCACGGTATTATATTTCTGCTTGTGTTCAGAATTATTGTTTTCCCTCTTTCGATAGCTCAATTAGTATGTCAAGTTAAACTATAATCACCATCTTCCTTTCCAGAGATCTATTCGTTACTTATTAAATTCAACATGTAAATTCCTAGATTCCTTTGTGTTAAAACTTTGTACGGCCTTCTATCAGTTGTGTGTGGGAGGGAGAGAGAAACAGAGTAGATGTAAACATCTTAAAACTGAATAAAAGATTGTATAACAAGTATTATAGCCATAAATAGAAAATATAGTATTTTATCTGTAAAGTCATGTGTTAGTTACGCTTTTGAAACGATAGCTTGCAACAGTGTGTTGTAACCCTTGAAACAAAGTATTTGGTTAGATGTCGGAGGTGTTTGATACGTTTTCTTGCTCGTTCTCAATCCACGTCTCAAAGTTAGGAAGTGAATGTAGTTTCCTTTCTGAACAAAGTCCCTGATTCAGCGGGGACTGCCACCTGCTCTGATTCATTTACCTTCTATCTTTTATTTCTTCCGACGTCATGATTTCTTTCTTTTGTCTTCTTTAACTTCAACTCTATTTTAACTTTTCCCTTTCTAACTTTGTTGCGTTTGTTGTGTCTTCAAGTTTCAATTTACCTTTCTTCTTTATACAGTTTCTAAGTATAAATAAATAAATATACTGAAATTTAGAGTGTACTTTGTATACATCTTGATAGGTACTAATTTCAGTAGTTAAAAGTGGCAGCTTTTGAAGATGGTATATAACGGTACTCGCCTAATGTTCTAATTCTTATTCACAACAATTAATATGTTGGATAAGTTTTCTTCTCTTAGTTTGAAGAAATAAAGTTGGATTTTTTTCCGATGTAACTTCCCTCAAGAGCCATTAGTAACCATTAGTCGTTAACGCTATTAGATTTGTTTCCATTCTTTATATTGATAAGGATCATATATTATTTGTAAACTGTAGTAAAAAGAGAAATAAGGAAGAAGAGGAAGACACCCGTTACTTACCAAAAATCGAACGCAGTGTAAGGCTCGAGATCTGATGAAATTAAGGACAGATTTACACTTAAACTTCTTTTGCAACTTTTAATGAATAGAAATGATTTTAGCTCCCGATGGAAGCAAACGGGACCTTAGAACATATATTATATTTGTTCTATGACATAGAATATATATATATTATATTAGAACATATATTCAAAATATGAATTTACTATCAGATTGAACAAGCTGGATCTAGCACATACAGCATATCCTGTAATAACCTGAAAAATAAAACAAGATGTTGTTGAGTTGATTTTGAGTTTAACATTCCGTTCAGCAGCGAGGCTATATGAGACGTGGACGTACTGATTAACGTGGAGTCCGAACTATATCAGCTCCCGCCGGGAGTCGAATCTGGGTCTCTCATGCCAAAGACGAGTACGCTAACCGCTTAACCAGGAAGGAGCTCTAACAGATATTGTGTATGGTACTCTCCATGCGGCTAAATTAGTTAATAATAATTCCAAACTTGTCAAGAGGAAACACATTCAGATTTATTTTAATTTCACAAGGTACACTCACCTACAACACAGAATACATGAGATATTTTTATTTAATTAATATGAACTTTAAGTGAAATTTTATTGCTAAAGTATTGTAGTATAAAAAATAATTTAAAAATAAAATGAATATTTATGTAATTTATCAATATCCACTGTCACTTTACATTAACATAATCCACCTGTCTGTTTAAAGCACTTAACACTGGAAGACTCAATCAGACGATAATTCCTCCTAATAGAACGCAGAATTCTGTTGTTATCTTGTTTTATATAGAACATTTGTTCTTTGATGAAGAAGATAGTATAAGTAGTTAGGCATGATTTAAACGGTCTTTCTATGCCCCTTTTTATTATTATTATAACTACATTACCCATTAAATGCTGATCAAATAATATACTGAAATAGATCTTCAGTATTGTTGTAATTGAACTCACTACTTGAAATCATTACAATCTGTTGGCTCCACACACAAAAATTGTATCTTTCAAATGTTTTAATATTTCATTGTGTCATATGATTTACTAAGCACCACTCAAGACTACCAATATATGATTTGAAAATAGCGTCTTCCCACAACTTTTCAAGAACAGTTTAAAATAAAGTACTGCAGCCACGAGCTAAGACTATTCCTTAACGACACCTTCTAAAGAATTACAATCCATTTTACAAGTGAGTTCTTTTTAGATGAAGAAGATCAACAGTAGGACAAAATGATTGCCGAATTGATGCTGTTATAAATCGAATACACACTGAACTATTTGATCGTTGTTCCTGCATTTGTAGTCCAGTTGCTGGCTATGAAGCTGTATGCATTTTGATGTGTACGGCAACACTCAATGTGAAACTCCTGATAGTAAATAACCAGGGTGTTCACTTGGCACCGTGGCAGTTTTTTTTTTTTTTTTGTAATAGGCCTCATTTCAAAATGGTGGCTAATATAGCGTTCAGGTAATTTTGTTACCATAGTCACGTCTATTTATACCTCTGCAGCACCCCAATATTTTAGAACATACAGTAGTTCTAAAATGTCCAAATATTGTCAACAATGGTTAACGAAGTAAGTACTTGTCACTGTCGATAATTTTCCCCCGATATTGACAATTTTTGTTTCTACTACTGAAACCATTTCCAAGTGAGTTTTGCTGTACACATAGGAATGCATCCAACAAGCAGACTTTTTAGTTTATAAAATCAGTTTCTCTGTAAGCAAAATACATAGCTATATTGATGAATCAGCTCTGATACGGAGCGGAATGTTGGACGACGAATAAGAGAGAAGAACAAAAGTTGCATGTTGCAGTGATCAAAATGCTGCGGTGGATGTGTGGAGCGACGCAAAAGGGCAAAACTAAGAATATAGTGATCCGGAGAACAATAAAGGTGAGATCAGTAGTAGAAAAAGTGCAAGAATGTAGACTGAGATGATTTGGGCATGAAAGAAGAAGACCTTTCGACGAGTAGATGCTATAGAAGTGAGTGGGAAACGGGCCCGAGCCAGGCCAAAGAAGAAGTGAAGAGAGTGTTAAGAACAATATGATACGGTGTGGTGTCACAAGATAGAAACAGGTGGAAGACAGCGATCCGAAAAGCCGACCTCAGCTAACTGGGAAAAGAGTGTAGAAGAAGAAGAGTATTTTTAACATGTATTTTATTTCATGTGTTGAAATCTTATCCTTTTATCATTCGAGTTTCTGGAACGGAACAGGCATCTGCATCGAATCATGAATTACGATCTGAATGAAGTGTGGTAATGGAAAAGGAACTGATAGTGCTTTGCAAGATAAAGAAAATGGAAGGAATTGCTCTAGCAAAGGAATAATTTGTCAATAGCGCTGAACCAGTGCAACTACAAGCAGTGAACATGGACTTAAGCGACTTTCAGAAGATGCTTATGTTCGAAGTGACCATGTATCAAGACGACTGACAAAAATTGAACTAAACCTATCATTTGTGTATCATGTGACCAACGAATATTACAAAACTTACATACACTGGAGAACTTTAGAGAAGCTGATACATCGATTTGCAAAATCAACAGGTGATCTACAACAAACAGAAAGAAGTGGTCGTGTTGAAGAAGGTTCAAGGTGTACCAGAATGAGATTTTCAGCAGTAAGAGATAACACAAATACAACACCAGACAAGTTCATCGCTAACTGTGGCATCCGCCCACAAGCTAAAATGAGTGGAGAGTACGCAAAATACCGTATCTGCGAAATAAATCTTGAGAATATCTTTTTAAAAGCAACACGATATTTTCAGGATGAGGTATACATGCGCACAAGTGATCTTAACAATAAACATAGGGTATTTGCTGATGACTTGTATTATCACAAATGTATGAGTGCATATATGATGAGATATCTGCGCTGCAATGCCCAAAACATATCTCACTATGAGGAGTCGTCACCTACATCTTTAAGAACAGCTTTCTTTTCCGTTCTGAAAGAAATCCAACCGAACCTCTATAAAGGAATTGGATACAGCCTGTCGGACATTCGAGATCACATAAATGCGAAGTGATTCACAGGGGGCTACCAATAGAGACGTAAAACAGTTTCTCATCGATTTCTTTGGAGACGAAGTGACGTTCTCAACTCCTAAAGAAGCAAACAAGTCGGCGCTGTTTGTCCTTTCACAAATTTCTACAGAAGATATAGATAACTCTGTTCGCTCCACGGATGTTATCAGAGATTGTACCAAACAACTGAGAAATGTTTTCTGGAAGGTTGACTTCAAGTTGCAAGATAGATTTTGTAATGCTGATGACCTTCAAAGAGTATGGAGTGAGATACAAATGCCAACAACTGTTCACATGTTTCTGTCCACGTTGTTAAATTGTAACACTACAGATGTTGATACTAATGACATTGAGTCATCAGTGGAAAATGGAATGAATGAGATAGAATGAATGAGATAAAGAAACTTCGTATCTTTGCCATTTACCAAATGACGTGTTTCGCTGTAAATAATTGGAGGAAGAAAACACAACTCCGTATGTTGAATGGGCTAGTTGTTCATGAAACTTGGAATAGAAGCATTCTTATTAAATCTTTGAACCATCTTGGTATGTCACTTAGCTATTATGAGGTTTAGGGACACCGTAAGGATTTAGCTAACTTCATCGTCGACAGCAGCATAAAGTTCCTCTGCCTAGTCAGTTCGACCCGAAAAAGTACACTGTTGGTGCCATCGATAACTGATCATGATGAAGCTACTCTGATATAGGAAGGAGTCATGGAACAGTACCCATATTATATCAAGATAAACCAGAACATCACCATGCAAAACCAAATTTGTCTGAAACAAATGTAAAGCATGGAACTAACCTCTGAAAACAGACTTGCCATGCCAGAAAGTGCAAGATTTTGTGAAACCTGCAATATATATATATATATATATATATATATATATATATATATATATATATATATATATATATATATATATATATCGAAAGGTTATACAGTATCTAAAGTGTTGGGAAAAATGAACGTCTTAGAGTATGAGAAGATCAGAAATAAAAATCTGGCATTGTTTGCCAGCAAGTTGGATTTGTTACATACACTGCAAGTTAGCTGTCTACCAGCTAGGCAAACGACGCTATCCTGGATCTTCTTTCAACTCTGTCATAGCAGAAGATTGCCTATCATCGTCGAGCAGATCGTTGGTCCCTTTAATTCAATACACTATAACGGAATATTCCACAACATACACAGCTCTGACAAATTTTGTGAACGTCCTCAGTTAGTTAGAACAGAAACAGTTGCTGTAGCGTGTGACGAAGGAGTATACCGTATTGAATGAGAAATTCAACTAATCAAAGCAGATGAATTTAAGGACATTGATTTAATCATAGGGTCCTTCCATGTGACCAAGATAGTTCTTCACTGCCTTGGTAAATACCTGAGAGGAAGTGGGGGTAGAAAATATTTTCTTACAGAATTTGGTATTTGAAGTGTCTGTAAAAGGGTCGGGCTTGAATAGATCGAATTATGCGCGATCATTGAAAGGTATGCTTATGTTAACTGAAGCATTGATTAGAATGCAGTTCACTGAGTTTTTCAAACAATACGAAGTTGAAAAGTACACGGATGCACTAGAAACACTGTAACAACTGAAGTTGCTGCTATTAAGTGTAATCCAGTGTATTTCCTATTAACAATCGAGTGCAATACATGCAATATTGAGAAACAATTTTCACTTGCAGAATCGTATTTAGTCCAGGTATAGAAGAAAGATAGTTCGTCCAAGACATTGATGGAATGCGATGTTGGATTTATTATCGTGGGAAAGAGAAAGCTATTGATGAACTACCACCAACTGGCAAGGTATTATGAAGACATTTGCTGACACCTTTTTATTACACTGTGTTTCAAATTACTTGTCTTGACAATATAACACCAGAACCAGATCCCACAGAGTTCTGATTGGAATACGACATTCTTCGCGACTGCATTGTACCTACACCATATATAATATCCAGACCTTAGGATTTGGTGCTATCATGTAACTGTCTGAAGTGTGCTAAAAGATGCTGTATCTGTAAAAAAGCGCGACTTACATGTTGCGTATACTGCAAGTGCAACACTGTACAACCGCAGGAGTGCAAGAACCCTTTTTAGAAATCATTTATTTGTTAAATATGTATGTTTATGATAATTCTATACCATAAGAAGACCTGTTTTTGAAAATCCAATGCTTATAACTTTGGAAAATAACATACTTCCTTTTTTGAAATGTTTTACCTTCATTTATTGCACATATATTTGATTGATATTGGTAACGATACTGTTACCAGTTTGAGAACATCAGATATTTTTCTTTTTAAATGTTACGTTTTATTCCGCTTTATTTATTTTTTGTTTAAAAACATATTTCGATGCCAAACAAGACTACATTATACTTCAAATATCAAAACAATAAGCTGAACGCTATATTGGCCGCCATTTTGAACTGAGGCCTATTACAGAAAAACTGCCGCAGTGACAAATGAACACCCTGTTTTTTTTATATCATCAGTGGACCTACTAGAATCCTTTCACATAGAGTGTTGCCGTACACATCGAAGTGCATACAGCTTCATAGCCAGCTAACCAACTATCGGTTTTGTCGCTAGGTTTGACAGTCTCAAATACTAAAACTCACTTTCCATATGTCGGGTGTTCTGGAAATGGCACCCACGGACAACACAGCGTTATTCTCCAGGTAAAAATAAAAACGAAAATATAAAATGGTATATCTTCCGGAACCTCTTTCAGCCTCTACAGAAAATCGAAAGTTTCATTATGAGGCAACGCCACACATTAACTTAGAACCATTAGCATTGCTCTATGAATCCAGGAAATAGTTTTATCGATTGTTACGCCAACAAGTGGAGCTAGTGTCAACGGTGTCACGTCAGAAGGGCCCGGACAAAAGGGCGAGGACAAAAAGGCCCGAGTCAAAACGGCCCCGCGTCAAAAGGGCCCCGGTCATAAGGGCCCGAGTCAAAAGGGCCCCACGACAGAAGGGCCCCGCGTCAAAAGGGCCCCGGTCATAAGGGCTCCACGTCAAAAGGGCCCCGCGTCAAAAGGGCCCGGGTCAAAAGGGCCCCGCGACAAAAGGGCCCGAGTCAAAAAGGCCCCGCGTCAAAAGGGCACCGGTCATAAGGGCCCCGCGTCAAAAGGGCCCGGGTCAAAAGGGCCCTGCGTCAAAAAGGCCCGGGTAATAAGGGCCCGAGTCAAAAGGGCCCCGCGACAAAAGGGCCGAGTCAAAAAGGCCCCGCGTCAAAAGGGCCCCGGTCATAAGGGCCCGAGTCAAAAGGGCCCCACGACAAAAGGGCCCTGCGTCCAAAGATGCCGGGTCAAAAGGGTCCCCGGCAAAAGGGCGCGAGTCAAAAACGCCCTGAGCCAAAAGGGGCCCCGAGTCAAAAGGACCCCGCGATCAAAGGGCCTCACATCAAAAAAGCCTGAGATATAGCGAGAAAGGCATGAGAAATATAAAAATGCTTATTAGATTAAAAGTATTCAGTGGACACCACCTGCTTTGTGTTGAAAGAACGTACATATGGATCTCTATACAGTGTTAGTCAAAGTTATTACAACAGCCCAGTTACGATTCATGTGAACAGAGAAAAGTGTTGCAGGTAGGTATTGATCAGTGCCGTGTCATGGTGCGGGTGAGCGGGGCAACAACCCTGGCTGCCGAAGTAAGGTGGCGCAAAATTCGGGAGTAAGAAATAAAAGGAAAGAAGGAAAGAAAGAGAAAGAAGAAAAATTACTTGGAATATTTTAGATCAATAGCAGATAGTGTTACTCGTGTTAGGAAAATCTATGTACATCCAACAACAAAAGTCTCTCCACCCTTAGTGCTCTAATTCCATAACTTGGGGTCCAGGTAATTTGCAGTTGATAGAACGCCTGGACAGATGCAACCCAATTTACACGTAACTTTTCTCGGCACTGACAACAGTTGGTAGCACTGAATCCAGTCTTTATGCAAGTAAAATTGTGAGTAGATGACGCACGAAACATTTCTCCATTCTGAGATGAACCTCTCTGGTTTAGAGCGTGTTGTCCAATGAACATCATATGTTAATCTTAATATTGTTGTGCATGTAATGTATTATTTCACTATATACTGTATATTCAAAGAAATAAAAACACTGATCACACATAAAACAAAAAATGCTTGAAAGTAGACGAAAATATCAAATCTAGAACAACTGCTGGAAATAAGTTAGTAAATGATTGCCTTCATTGAGAGACCTTCTTCAATTCTCCTCATTCCAACATTTTTTTCTTTCTGGAGGAGAGAAAATCTTGGTTGTCACGCTGAGTATGTATTGAAATTGAAATTGAAACATTTGAAAAACTTAGAAAATGATCGGGATTTGAACGCGGGTCCGCCGAATATAAGTTCAATGCGCTAAAAACTTACCCACCTCGTCACTTCATCTTCCGCCTAAACTATTAGCTAGTTAAAAGCATTGCATGTAAGACTATACACAAAATACCCGTACTAATACTCGTATAAGGAGGTGTTCCTTATGAGTGTCACAATGACTTACTCGAGGTTTCCTTCTTTAACTCAAAAACAAGTGATATAGACCTTCGTCAATGAGGAAAATATCGCGAAGCGTTCTTCAAGATGAGGCTATCTCATTGTTTTTAACTGGTCCCGATTTATATTACTGCAATTCTTCCTCACCGTGACTTCTAATTTCTAAAGAAGAAAAGCTGGCAGACATTATTTTTGCATTCTTTGAATTGCATCAACACGTGTAGAAATAGTGTGTGCTATGTTTATGTAACATAGCTACTAGTTTATTTTCTTATCTTTGTATCAAGTGTGAAAGCAGAGAACTGCCATTTCAGTGACTCGGGTTCGAATCCCAGCGTGACAGTTATTTTTTTTCTTTATTCGAAGGTATTGTTTATGTAATTGATATTGTAATTCTGTTATTATTATTATTATTATTATTATTATTATTATTATTATTAATTATTATTATTATTTTGCGTATAACTGTATGAATTTCGACGGCAACTGTCGCCGAATATTAAAAAGTGAATATGGTAGAACTATGAAATAAAGTAAAGAGATGCGCGTAATTTTATCATAAAATTATATGGCGCAACGAATTTTATCTTATCGTAAACGGTTATCGTCGAATATACACGGTTAAAGGAGCACTCTGTTGATCAAATTAATAGAAGTTGCTAGACAAGTATTGACCACCGGCAGGAAAAAAATACAGAGTAACTGCAAGTCGAGTACGTACTATTGTACAGGAGTATACTCAAAGACCTTTAGAGAACTATCTTCGTGGCTTGGTTCACAATTTTAATTTGCAATCCACGCAAGCAGTTTGAGACAAATGTCAATCGTATTTGTCATTTGGAAAGTTAAGCAAAAATGATAATAAACTTATGTCCAATATAAGTTGGAAGAATTTCAAAACAGATTAAAGTAGCTAGAATTTTTCAATGTAAGTTCACATACTTTATATATATCTGCGACTTGGGACTAAAAGGGCTAATGTCAACACGAAGTAGTTTGGAGTATATATACTATTCATGTTAATATTTGCTTTTCTTGCAAAAGAAAATATCCATTTATAGGCGTTAAAATTTGACGAACATCTTATTTTTTGCCAAAAAGTGACACTGGCCCTTTTAGACCCAATTTAATCGACAAGATATGAAAATATTTTTTCTAAGGATTCATGTTAAGTAAGTACTTTTCAAATATAATAAATATAATATGTTTATCTCAAAATAACTTTTTGTTAGTAATGTCTTTTTTCACTCTTTTTATCTTACTGTAAGGCGTTATGCAAGATTGGTACTTCTAAAATATAATGATCATAGTGTAATGTTAATCAAAGTCAAGTTGTTCAAAAAATATACTGTAATGTAAAATAATTATATACGTATAAAATCTGATCAGATGCAACAGAAAATACAAACAAATGCTATTTGTTTGTAATGTTTGTCATTTGTCTTTCAGCTGTTTTTAAATCCTTATTATAATGCTTCGTGTTAGGTTAGCACCGTTAATATATAATAAGAATAATGTAATGTTCACCGAAGTCAAGTTGTTAATATTATATATATATCTATATATATAATTTGATGAGATTTAGTGGAGAAAATATATATAATAGTTTTAGTAAGGATTTTTTGTTTATAACATACTTCTTGTTTCATTATTTTTTATTTGATTCCATGTCAGTAAGGCCTAGACAAAGAACGACGTGTACAGAAGGGGTCGTCCTCAATGCAATATCGTATATCAGTGGCTCCCAATCATGTTTACCTGGCACCCTCAATGCAAGCCCTTAATACTTCACACATTTCTTACCGCTTGTTGGCTACACGTACTTTTTCTGATCTTTTACCTGATTTTAGATACACCATTGAATTTTCAATTCGATAATAATAATAATAATAATAATAATAATAATAATCTCAATATATTTATATTTCCTCTAGCAAGACTTCTGAATACCTTTGTAGTCCAATATTATTATTTACCAGCTGTATTCCTAATTAAACCACAGTTCGTATTCAAAAAATATTTTGCATTCCTACTTTTAATTTACATATCTCTTATATCATTCGTAATATTTCTAATTAAGAATGTAGTTTATTTCTGTCAGTAGCTTCCTCACTTCTGTTCTTCGAAATAACATCCCATCAATGTGTGTTTTCATCGCTCCAATAGTGATATTTTTTTCGGTTCACCAGACCATATAAGGAAAATATCACTTCATCAAAGAATACCGGAGGGAGGGGCACGGCGGTTCAGTGGTATAACGCTTAGCTCTGGTGTGTAGGACTACTGGTTCGATTCCCAGCCAAGTAAGATTGTGGTGGACAATATTGTATAGGTGAATTTTCCCGCGGTACCCTCGTTTCCTTTTGATTTCACCCGTTCTTTCATCATCATTCACTTGCTTTAATCATCGTCATCCTAAAGGGCATAATGTGGGACGTTAAACTGACAGTCTGAAAGTTACCAGAGAATACCATGTCATTTACGACAATATTGCTGTCATCGATATTTCATATCATTACTTCGCAAAACTCAATGCGGTGATCAAAGTCGTCTTCCGTTATTTCATGCACTAAACGCATTCTCCTAGGGTTTCAATTTATACCGCCTTATGCAGAGCCGTTTTGACGTATGATTAGCATCATACTAAAGGTTTGACTACTGCAATTAACATGTTAATCGAACTCTTTAGTATGGTACTAATCATACTTCAGAATGACTTTACATAAAGAGCATAGTGTACAAAAATTCATTGCGCTGAACTCTGGGAAACACCTAGCTTGTTAGCAACTCTGGTTATCAATGAATGCGGAATTTCCACAAAAGATTGTAAATTAAAAGAAACTGCCAAATTGCTACATTGTTTCGGCCTTCCTGTTCGCATGCGGTACCTTTCTGCAAAACATTTAATGGTCTCTTAGGCAGTTGACTTCGAAATTGGGTTATGGTCGGAAAATGTAGCATTAAATAACTGTTGTACCTCTGTATATGATATCTTCCTATTCTATAAACGGTGTCACGTCAGAAGGGCCCGAACAAAAGGGCGAGGACAGAAAGGCCTTAGTCAAAAGGGCTCCAGTCATAAGGGCCTGAGTCAAAAGGACCCTGGTCAAAAGGGCCCCCTAACAAAAAGGCCCCATGTCAAGAAATCTGAGATATAGCCTGCAAAACTTCAGAAGTATAAAAATACTTATTAGATGAAAAATATTATGTGGACATACCTGTTTATTTGTGTTGAAAGAACATACATGTGGAAAAAATATAGGGTTAGTAAAAATGTTACGACAGACCAGTAATAACGATACGCGTGGACGGAGGTAAAGTAAATATTGCAGATGGTGGATTCTGCGATATTTGATATCACACAATATCTTTTGAATGGAAAGAGGTGGGTTTGACACATCAATTTAGGCTAGAATGTTCCCACGGATGAGAAGAAGAACTCATTTTTTTAAATCTATCTTTATTCGTTTGCGAGATAGGGTGCTACGTTTGACATTTGTATCTAGTAGACCAAAGTATCTGGACAGGCAAAGAGACAGGTAGACGTAGAAAAGTAAAAGGTTGCAGATTGATGCGAAAACTACACTGAGTGAGGGCGTGGACATAATGACAGCCATCCTAGATTCGCCATATTGGATATCACATAATATTTTTAAATGGAAAGGAGTGTGTTTAGCACATCAATTTAGGATTGAATTTTCCTACAAACGAGAATATGATTAATTCTTTACCAATCCTCATTCTTTTACGAGGAAAGTGTGCTATGTTTGACATTAGTGTGTAGTAGACAAAAGTATCAGGACAATAAAATAATAATGTTGCGGAGGAAAAGCAAATGTTGCAAGTGTGTATTGTTGCAAAAACTACATTGAATGGGGATGTGGACACTGTTGATCACATAAATATTCAGATATTATTAAAAAACTACTATAAAATGTCCTCTAAAATTATTTTATTCCTCCAAGTTAATACAGTTAGTATTTAATAGCAAACACACAATGATTTATAACTTTCTTTAAGCATTTCTGCATCGTCGTTACAATTTTCCTGGTGTAGTGTGGGGAAATATTGTTCCAATCTGTATGTAATGCTTTTCTCAAAGCTTCTTTCACCGTAACTCGTATATGTTGACCTTACGTTGCAATTCGCTCCAAAGATTCTCAATGGGATTAGAGCCGGTACTGTGTGGTGGGGTTTAGCGAACTTTTGGGCAGTTTTAAAGCAATCTTTTCTTTACAACATATACTTTGTTTGGGATCAATATCTTGATAAAATTAGAAGTCCTTCTAAGAACGTTAAGATATATTTCTTCTGTATTTTAAAGCAGGCTGGAAGTTCTTGACATTTATTTCTGTATTTACTTGTCGAAACACTATTATTCTACCATCATATTCATGCAGGTTTAACTTAAATTCGCCGATAAAAACATTCGCACCAGTTTTTGGGTTTATTTTCAAAAGCTGTAGAAAATTTAAGTATCTTATATTTCTTAATTTGGGTAATACATGGTTTCTTTCTAGCAATTCTACCATTATATCCTTCCCGTATTAACTCTGCATGGTACAATACACTGACCAGAAGAAACATCGTTATCACCCACTACTATTTGAACGACGTTGTTGAGCTCTACCAAATATTCGAAACTGCACATTAAAAGCATTCTATTGCTTTATAGTCGTAAAGTAACAATTAATCACAAATATACTTACTATTAAAATACGTTATACATACGTGGTAACTTCTCAATATTTTACAAACGTAAGCAAACGAACAGAAACGTTAAGAACACAATGAAGTACTATTTATTAGTTACCTGTCTAAATACTTTCTTCTACTAGAAACAAATGTCAAACTTAGCACACTATCGCGTAAATGATTAGAGATCGGTCAAAAGTCGACTCGGTAAGGGATGCACACGAGACGAGTCGAGACAGAATTTTCCTGAGAATATCCGAGTCGAGACAGCTCTTCCAATAGAAAAATGCACATTTTTCGAGTCGAGACATCACATTTACAGTACATTTTTGAGACGAGACAGCCTCAAATCTTGTCTTGTGCGCATCCCTAATTCAGATTATCGTTTGTAGCAAGATTCTAGCCTAAATTTATGTGATACAAGTCCTTTGTCTATTTGAAAATATTTTATGGTATATAATATGCGGAATTCAAGTTGGGTGCCATGATCATTTAACGCAGTTTTAACACCAATACCAACCTGTAACATTTACTTTTCCTTTGTCCATTTGTCTCTTTGTTACTGCCCTGTCATGATATTTTTTTCTATTAGATACATATGTCAAACACCCTGTCTCATAAACAAATGGTAATGTGTCAAAAATGAGTTCACCTTCACATTTGTGGAAATATAAAGCCTAAACTGAAGTGTAAGATCATAGCCATTTCCATTAAAAAATGTACGATCCACAATATAGTGTAATTCAAAATGGCTTCCACGGTGACCACACTCCAAGCCAATGCAGTTTTTGCAATAACACCAATTGCAACATTTGATTTTCCCCCGTCCACGCGTGTCGTTATTATTGTTCTGTCCCAATACTTTTGACTAACCCTGTATGGAGATCCACATGTATGTTCTTACACCAAAATTAAAGAAACTTTTTCAAGATAATATTATTCATATAATACGTATTTTTCTACTTTGATTCAGGGGCAGAAATTGAACTTTAGAACTAAGGGAACAGTCATTAATAGATAGTCTGATTAGGCTAGGTCTCGAGAATACAAACTTAGTGATATGATATGATATGATTTTCACTTTAGCATCCCTTTCAGCAGCGAGGCTGTATGAGATGTGGACCTACTGATTAACGTGGAATTCGAACCACATGAGATCCCGCCGGGAATCGAACCCGGATCTTCCACGTCTACAAACTCAGAGAGACACGGTTGAAAGCAAACTTTCATCGTGAAACGACTTAAGCGATAGGGATTGTTGCAGAACAAACAGCAACCAAACAAAATTAAGATCACCATTCAAGTTTCCTTTTTGTCTCTAATAACCACTGATATTCTTCCTTCTATTAGACAATCACTTCTACTTACTAAGGTGGCACTATCCACTCGTGCATCTTTGATTTCCACTTCTGTTTTGATTTCAGGCTTTCTGGCCGTGGGACTATTTCTGCCCGGGCTCTTTCCACTCAAGCCCTTTTTCGCGGGACCATTTTGACTCGGGCCTTTTTCTCGCGGGGCCGTTTTGAGGGAGAGGCCCTTTAGACTCAGGTCCTTCTGTTGTGGTGCCCTTTTGACCCGGGCCCTTTTGTCGCAGGGCCCTTTGACCGGGGCCCTTTTGACCCGGGCCCTTTTGACCGGGGCCCTTTTAACCCGGGCCCTTTTGACGCGGGGCCCTTTTGACCCGGGCCCTTTTGACGCGGGGCCCTTTTTTCCCGGGCCCTTTTGACGCAGGGCCCTTTTGACCGGGGCCCTTTTGACGCGGGGCCCTTTTGACCCGGGCCCTTTTGACGCGGAACTGTTTTGACCGGGGCCCTTTTGACGCGGGGCCGTTTTGACTCGGGCCTTTCTGTCCTCGTTCTTTTGTCCGGGCCCTTCTGACATGGAATCAGTGTCAACACTATCGACTTAAGCTGCTATCTGGAAAGAATCGATGTAACGATTTGATAGATAGGTAGATCTACTCTATGTTCTTTATATGTGACGTTGCCATATAGTTCAATTCGTGTCTATAGACGAGGACCCGAACCGTATTGAATTAATGGCTTTATTTTGACTTTAGAATAGTTCTTGTAGTCCCTGAGCACCATTTTTAAAACACTCAATATGTATCTGGTTTTTGAATCTACATTCCAATGTCTTTTTGTCAAAACCTAGCGTACTATTGTCTTCACAGGAGGTTTGGCGTGGGAGCCCCAGAATATCTGTGAGACTAGTGCTTCCTTCTGTGCAGTAACTGTTTCACTTTCAAATGCAAACAAGCTCTCTATATGAACTATACAACTAATTATTTATATTGATAATTAATGATAAGTAAAGAGAGATTATTTACAAAACATGTGTATCAGAGGATTAAGTACAATATTGAAATGTATTATATTCTATTTATTTACTTGAATGAAGTCATTATTGTAGAATAAGTGACAAAATACAAAAATAACTTATTTTACGGTCATTGGCTATTTTAAACCACACTCCAAAACAAATCAGGAGTTACAGATACAACAAACAAAATTTAAAATTTATATTGAAATATAAAACTACCAACGCTGCTATTCTACAAAAAATATACGAATGAGGATCTCGATGTTATTATAATATTATAGCTATATCGGATCGGTGCTACAATTGTTTCTATGTTTATATTTTAAAGTATACTTCAGATAAAAGTATATTCTGGTAACTCTGGAAAATTATCCAAGTTGATTTCGTTCAACTCCGCTGACTAGATACCTTGGGCTGTTAGACCACACATTTAGCGGGGTAAAAACCGTGGTTAAGAAATTATTTCACACGTATGGTATTCTAAACTTACGTCAGTATATAAATGTGTAGGATTATACACTACTTGATGCTCTGGCTTTTTGTCACCATATTTACTTGTTCGTTCTAACTGTTGATGTTCTTATTCTTGAGAAATATTGCTAGAATAGCTAAAATGAGTTGAAAATTTCTTATTTACAGTATTTCTTAGATAGTCTAAGATGAAAATCTCAAATGGTGTAGAGATCACTAACCTCTGTATCCACACATGTTTTTATAATTTTTTTGTTTAACTTGAAGAAAATATCCGAACATCAAGCTAGATTCTATCTTGTAACAAAATTAAATAAAAATAATATAACAATGATTAATCTGGAATATAATACTATAATGAAAAATCACTACATTAATTGAATGCACGCTACATAAGGTAACATATTATTTGCATCACATACAGAAATTTTATGAGTAGTTAAGATAGCTGAAAGAAAGATCTGTTAAGCATGATCTTAACATATGAAATTTAACATAGACAATTGGGCATATATATTGCCCTGGGGGCTCGGTGGTAGGCCGTTCAGTTCTGGTGTATGGGGTCCTTGGTTCGATCCCAGCTCGCGCCAAATGAACTTTGTGGTGGACAAACATCGTGTGCGTAGGTTTCTTGAAATTTTTCCTTTTCCTCCAACTTTCTCCATTCCACCATTTCATTCATTTCTCATCATCACCGTCTCCTTTGGCCTAAATAGCATAACCATGGGACGTAAACTTAAAAATTTCATTTCATTTTTACAAGTGGGCATATGCTACAAGGATTTTGAAAGTTCTGCTTTTAACGACAGAAGGAGGGCAATTTCTATTTTCTCTCAGTGTATAGAATTGACTTCGAGGTTGTCAATCTCATCGTCAGGAAAAAAAGAGATGAAACATTTGAAATTAATTTTTCAACATAGTTAATACTTTGGCTGACATGGATTTTTATCATTTCACTTTGAATGAAATGCGTATTCTAAGGGAGAAGGGGGTTTAATTTTTCCCACAGAATAATCTGATAAACGTATTCTTGGCGTGCGATGAACGGAAGGAAAGGCGGAAACATGAAATTCAACCTTGTAGGCCAAGACAATGTGGTGATCAGGGGGCGAAATCTTAAGTTACGCGAAGCTACTTTACGTAAAAGTAAAATTCTCGAAGCATTATAGTTCGCAAACCACAAACATATCAAATCAACACAGTTATTACCTACTACATCTCTGGCGTATCTGTACACACTTCTTACTCATCGGTCTCTCAGAAAATAGGGCAAAATGGGAAATATAAAAATGATGCTATGAACTTTTAAAAGAAATAATTTTTGAGGAAAATAAAAAAAAACGTTACTAACAAAATGTTCAGAAATAAAAACAAGAAATAAAACACACTCTGCAAAATGGAAAAAAATGTATGTACTTGTAATTTTAATCTGCTATAGGAAAAATTTTTTCCAGCGTATATGTTAAACGTATATCTTTAAAAATATTAGGGGAGAATTCTCCAACCTTGGAGCGGAAATTTCCCCTCGTAACATGTCTGGATAAAACACTGCCTAAAGGTTTGGATGGAGTTTAAAATGTATGCCAAAAATAGAGTATCTCGCAAGTATAATTTCATAATCTTACAGATGTCAAACCTTGTGTGCTAGATTTCCCGATTTTTATACAGGCAAAAACCCGAATAAATAGAAGTAACAAAAGAATGTTTCTTAAGTTTTTTGCAAATAACAGATTAAACTTTATTATTATTATTATTATTATTATTATTATTATTATTATTATTATTATTATTATTATTATTATTATTATTATTATTATTATTATTATTATTATGCGTATCTATTCTAAAATTGCGTCATTCAATCTTAGGATATGTTTACAACTCATATACTAATATAACATCATTAACTTGATGGTGTTTGCTACGTTTCGAAATATGCAATGAACTGTGTTTCAATAAGTTAATAACATTATATAATAGCTGGTAAATTTCTGTATAAAATGTATAGTAGAAAGTTGTAAAGAAGTTTTATTTCCTTAAACAGGTGGCATAAGAGCCGTTTTATTGCTGACATCAATCTCAGAAATTAAATTGCTTGAAAACTTAAAAAGAAAAATAGTGTGCACATTGAATTTGAGGAGAAAAGAAAGGAGAAACCAATTACTAGAAGAGGAATTGTTGAGAGAGAAGATGTAAACTGGTAACTGAGTAGAGGAAGTCATCACGAAAATCGCAAGTGTGACTCATCCCAGTGTGGAATAGGAGAAGAGGCTGTTTGTGGTTCACGATGATCTTCCTTTTCTATTCTTCAATGACTGCGATCGAATTCAGTTCATCCTCTTCCTGTTCTCCCTTCGTCTTTTAGGAATTCTTGAAGCTAAGCTGCTGTAAGATGCAAACACCATACATCCTTCCTTCTTTTCCTTCGTCAGTTCGATGATACGTTGCTAGCCGAAGAAAACTTCTGAAAACCACTAAAACTACCTTCTGTTGGATTTTCCACAGAAAACATTTGGTTCGTTCCTGAAGACTTCTTTCTACTGTATTTTTTTCTCGTTTCTGCTGTATTTTCCCAAGTTCTTTTTCCCCTACATTGGACAATCCGCTTTCATTAATCCTCTTTGCGAATTCCCATTTTCTTTTCTTATTTTTCTACTCTTCATTTTACTTAGTTCTTTCCTTACTATGCCTTCGTTTCATCATAAAAGGTTAAGACATATTTTTCCCGTTTTTTCTCCATATTTTACTGTTTTATTTCCTTTCTTTCCACAATTTCCCTAGTACGCAGACACATGTTTCCTCTTAAATTATCTTTCTTTTTCATTTTTAAATTACGAACTCAAGGATACAGTTCTTGCTCTTTATCATTGCAGAATTACTTGTTTTTAATTACTTTGTGTTTGACACTTTCAATGCCGCGTTCCATATACATAAATATAGCCATAAGAATAGAGTTGTAGTCCTAGGAATCGAGTTAAGTTTAGTAATGTCGTGTAGTTTAGTTGGTAAAGTGCATCTTTTTCGCAAGAGTATTTGTGGGTGAGCGATTTTTCGCAAGACTTCTAAAACTTCAAAATTTCAACTTTTCCTAGACTCGATTTCTTTTCTTACATTAAACAATTATGAATCACCGGCAAACACAATACATTTATCAAGTGATGAATACAAGATGTTTGGAAATATGGTTTCAAACTACCTTTTGTACATTTAGTATGTTTCTTCTATACTTGTTTTCTTTGTGTAATGATAGGAGAGAGAATAGTGGTGCTAACAGTTAAAAATGCTCATTTCAATATTTTAACGGATTTACGCGTTTCATTGACCCAGTCGAAAAAAATATGTTATTTATGGATGTCTATTCGTCCGCTCGTCCAAATTTATGAACACTCACCTACAGGCCATGTTGCAAAACTTTTGGCGTCACGGTGTTGGCCGGGCAGTGCGGTGGCAAATCTAGTCGAGAAAACACAACGTGTTATTTAGGTAATTAAAACTAAATCACCGATCACTGTATAGCGCAACTTCCAACGCAAGTATGGGAGATGCTCACCAACAGAGAGGACGAAGGAGCACGTTAACCACTAGTAATGCAATACGACAGATCACCATCCTATTTCATCTATCACGTTCGTACAGCTATGGACAGGCAGTTTACTGGCGAATTGATCGGCAGAGGATTATCAATTGCCTGATCTTCTCGTATCCCTAATCTGAGGCCTTCAGACTTTTTTCTGGTGTCACTTAAACGATCTTGTGTATACTCAGAAAATCAAGATTTAAATAATCGTAATCAGCGAATAACAGACATTGTCGCATCCATCCTACTAGACATGCTGGTATAAACATGCCAGAAGATAGAATATTGGTTGGAGATATGCAAGGTCACCAAAGTACACATATCAAAGTCTACAAAATCCGAAATAAATAAATAAATAAATAAATAAAGATAGGAAAAGACTTTTAGAAATATATTTTCATTCTATTAGTTCCGTAATCCAATGCTTCTTATGTGAGCTGTATGATGAGTGCATAAAACTTCGGATATATTTCGTGTGGACCCAGTACTTATTTACATTATTTGTCCATAATAATAATACATAAAATAACTCAATCACTAAAATAATGGTCATAATGTTAATATTTGTAATAAGTTTGGAAGCCGCATTATTATTCAGTTGAAAACTCTTGTCGTCGTGAACTCTGTCGAGGAATTTGAAGCTTAAAATTTATCAAACGATATTACTCTGGGGAAAATAGACTGAAAGTATTTGAGAACAAGATCTTGAGACGAATATTCGGACCCAAGAGGAACGGGAATGGAGAATGGCGGAAATTTCATAACGAGGAACTATATAATTTATACGGTTTACCAAGCATTGTTAGGGTCATCAAGTCTAGGAGACTTAGGTGGGCAGATCATGTAGCTAGGATCGAAAAAAATAGGAACGCTTTTAGTCTTGACTCCAAGACCAACCGGAAAACGACCATTGGGAAGACCTAGGCGCAGATGGGAGGACAATATTAAGATGAGTCTCTTCAGAAATAGGAATACAAAGTAGAAAGTGGATCCAGTTGGCTAAGGATAGAAGTCAGTGGAGAGCTTTTGTGAATGCGGCATTGAACTTCCGGGTTCCATAGGCCATAGAGTTAGTTAGTTTAAGGTTGGCTAACATGGAGTTACAACTATATTGCTGGGTCATCGCGGTTGTTCATTTTTTCAAACATCAAACTAAAACAGTACCTTAATATCCTTCGAAGCTATTAATGCTATTTTTAAGTTGTAATTTAGTCTGTTGTAGTCTATTGGTATTGCAGGTTGTTGATGCTATTGCATGTAATAGATGGATTCATGGATTGAATAATCCAAAAAAGAAAAGTTCCTTTCAAAAAAATGTTTATATTAGACATGCAGCTTGTTTATTGTCTTGTTTTATAAACAACGATTTTTTTCGTAATAATTTTGTACACTATTCTCTGATACTGTTTACTTATATGATTTGACCTATTATTTTTCTTTAAAATCTTATGATGGTTACTTGTGAAACTGACTTTTCTTTCTGAAAGATATCTGTCATACTTATCTGCGTTTCATAAACCTCTGGGACCTGCAGCAAATTATATAAATTAAGCTGGGTACACATATTTTAAGTATGTCATTAAGCCAGTGACAATATTAAAATAGATGACTTGTAAAAATTATTTCAAATCTTTATTACTAATTGAGAATAACTAATATTACTTTTAGTCTTCAATATTTCGAGACTAAAATATCGGAAGAGCCTATGAAAATGTACATTATATATGTATACTAGCAAATGTCTCCATGTGTTACTGTGGTCAATATTTTCCGTTATTCCTTTTGCACCTTTCATATAGAATTTGTCTGAACTCGAAGTGTCACACAAAATTTGAACGTCTCATATGGATATTTTATGGGTTGCCCCTACCTCCTTTTTTTCCATTCCTGTTAAAGCATATAAAAACGATTAAACACGTGTGTAACTATTTTAAATGAAAGGTCTAAACACCAAATTTCATGTCTCTAACTTTAAGGGATTTCGAGTTATGAATATATTATTGTAATAATTACAAACGTCATCTCTCTTTCTTCCCACCTCCTTTCTTCCCTTCGAGGTCAAATATCAAAAAGCAAAACGCTTAGCTACCAAATTTTACTAGTCAATAAATACCAAATTTCATAACTCTAACATTAAGAGACTCATAGTTATGGACTACTTATTATAATTGCAATCCTAACCTCTATTTCTTTCCCTCTATTTTCTTCTTTACTTGACAAAGTGTAAGGAAACGCCTATTAATGTACACTGTTTGACAATTGCTAAGGAACAACCGTTTTGTGCCAGATAATATTCCAGGCAGCCGACCAATTACAGAGGGCGTACTTGAGCAGGACCTGTTATCTGTATAAAAGGCAATGCAGGAAATCTCTGGATTCAGTCGAAAGTGCATGCAGTGAGGTGTTTGACATATATAACGCCATAGGTGGTGGAAATCAGTTCTGTGAAATACAGTGTGGTGGGGAAATAATTAAGTGCAAAATGGCTTCAAGACAGTATTTGAGTGTGTACGATTGTGAAGTGCAGTTGGACTGCTGGAAGCTGGGCAAAATGTCACTACTATGGCGACAGCACTGGGAATTTCAAAAAGTGTCATATTGCGATTGAAAAAAGCTGTGGAAGGTGGAAATGCGGTGCGAAAACATGCCAGTGATCCTCGAACTAAGACAACACCTCAAGACGATCAATACCTGTCCCTAGTGACAAAAAGGAACAGACAGTGCACTCCGCATCAGATAGCTGCAGACCTTGCACTCCTACCGGCAGACATATATCTGGCAGAACCATTAAATCAGATAGGTTTGTATGCACGGAAGATTGTTAAATGCCTTCCATTTCAACCATGCCATCGTCGCGAACAATTACAGTTGTATCCGAAACTTGTTGGTTGGGGTCAGCAACAGTGGTCCAGAGTGATGTTCTCCGATGAATCCCGTTTCACTGTGGCAAGTGATCCTGCCACTAGTTACTGTACAGAGACCGGGGAAAACGTTATGTAGAACAAAATGTTCATAAAGAGATCGCTATGGTTAAGGCGTGATGGTGTGGGCAGACATTATTCAAAATGTCAGAACCACGCTTCACATCTTTGAGCGAGATAGCGTGACATCTCAACGGTATCTACTGAGAGATTCTTCTGCGGTGCGTTAGGTCGTTTTCGGGGTGCGGTAGGTCCGGACTTCTGTTTATGGACAACAACGCGCGCCCACACAGGACCACTGACGTATCTGACACACTTGAAAGTGAAGATATTACATGTATACAAGGCCAGTTTACTCTCCGGACCTTAATCCTATTGTGCATACCTGGAATGTCCTTGGCAGACGTGTTTTTCAACGAACTACCCCTCCCCGAACTCTGCAAGAACGGACAAACGCCTTGCGAAAGGAGTGGGATAATATCTCCCAAGGACTCCTTAATAGTTTAGTAGACAGCGCGAACAACAGATGCAGAATATGCACTAGTGTCCGAGGAGGTCACACATCTTCCTGTGGTACTCATATCTGTGTCCTTCTGGCAGAAAGACCTATTTTGCGTGGTTGTTTGGAAATGCTCCAAATAGCATCGTGTTCTTTTTTCGTTTTCTTCTTGCTCCATGCGGCGCAATCATTATCGTTTTGCATTAGAATAATTGCAATGTGTCTCTACTGCATATTCTGCGTTTCATTTCTTCCCTCAATGTCTATTCTGAATTATTCCCAACTTCCAATCTCCATCCCTTTTCATGTATATTTTCTTTTCTCCCCTTCTGGGTCAAATATAAACAAATGAGTTTGCTTTTACAATGTGAAACTACGTTAACTTCCAAACTATGCGAATTCAGTATTCGAATTTGAAGTAGTACATTTACCACTATTAGTTGTAATAGAGCAGATTAATAGTTGTTATAAGATTAGAAAAAGAACGTGTTCATGTCAAAAAGTCATTACCAGCTATTTCTTACTGTTTATGCTCTATAGAAAATGAAATGAAATCTTTGAGTTTTACGTCCCACGGTTATCCCGGTTAGGCTAAAGGAGACGGTGATGATGAGTAATGAATTAAATGGTGGAATGAAGAAAGTGGGAGGAAACGGTAGAACCCCGAGAAAACCCACGCACACGGTGTTTGTCCACCACAAAGTTCACTTGGCGGGGGCTGGGATCAAATCCGGGACCCCAAGCACCAGAAGTGAACGCTCTACCGTGGCCCCTTATGTTCTATAGAGATTAACATTGAAACAACAAGTGTTAATTGAACTTCCGGTGTTAGTGTGAACTTCCGGTTGCAATAGAGAAATAAAACCAAAGATAAAACAGATTCTTATGGAGTGAATCCACATCACAAAACAGTTTATCGCTATCTATTTTCATTTTATCCATAAAGCGATCAGTGTTGTAATCGAAAAATCGTATACTTGCACTACTTTCGGTTTCAAGTGATAATAAGGGTCGAGATAAAATTCATTCCTAGGATGTTGAATCTGTGTCAAAGAACCGCTTTTGGTATTTCTGACCACTTACGTTCTATTTAAATTAATATTCAAACCGGATATTCCAGTTAATTCCAATCCCTTCCTGGGCTGATAGAGTGTTGCACGTGGTATATGTACTCTTGACACACTGAATTCATTGCTAAGAACCACTTATTCCCATGTGTTTGCATTATTCTCATATAGCGATCAATTTTGAAATCCAAATCGATTGATTTCTACCAATTCCGCTTTGAATTAAAGGGTTAACGGGGTAGTTTCAATCTATTCTTGAGATTGTGAACCGATTTCATAAACCACTTTCTTTGTATCTTTTACCATTGTTGCTCGGAACTGGAAGTATTAGTAAATTACTACCACTTCTGGTTTTGGTAGAGTGTTGCAGGTATTAATGGTATGCTCAATCGATTATTTCTGTCGTTTGTCGGTATCTACTATCGTTTCTTTCTACGGCAATCAATGTTGAAACCATAAATAGTTGATTTCTACGACTTCCAGTTTGAATATAGGGTTAACGGAGGAAGTAGAGTCTATCCTTGGGTCGTTTAATCGATTGCCAAAAATCGCTTTTCGATATCTTTCATGGGACTCTTCGGTTTCCTCAATTTCACCGGTTTTGCTCTACGAAAATCAGTATTGAAACCGGAAGCTATAGTGAATTTCAATCACCTGAGGTTTCGATCGAGTGTTGAGGGCTATGATAATATACTTTCTTGAGTCGCTCAATCGATAGGAGAAAACTACCTGTCATTATCTCTTACAATTTTTGTTAACTGATGATAAACAGTGAAACCATAAATGGTTAATTTTAACCACTTCCGGTTTGAACACAGGATTGGCGGTCATAATTTCGAGACTCTCAATCGGTTGCAAAGAGAATGCTTCTCGTTACGTTTTACAGTTTTTGCTCTGATACTTATCAACAGGCAGACGGACGAATGGACATAGCCGTTCTTTAAGTCTTCCGACGCTTATGCATAGCATAGTTTCGAAGTCTAAAAACACTTGAACACATATATGTTTCCTACTTTAAACGGTCCATGTTTCCACTTGGACACGTTTCAATGTGATACTCGTCGAGGAGTTGGATAGCTTCCCTTGTTAGAGTTAGAAGTATGAAACTTTGTATCTGGACTTTTCGTTTAAAGTAGGAAACATATATGTGTTCAAGTGTTTTTTAGACTTCCGAACTATGCTAAAGCGTCGGAAAAGTTAAAGAACGGCTATGTCCATTCCTCCGTCCGCCTGTTGATAAGTATAAGAGCAAAAACGGTAAAACGTATCGAGAAGCATTCTCTTTGCAACCTCGTCGAGGAGTTGGATAGTTTCCCTTGTAAGAGACCTCGAGATATGGTAATATTTATGTAATGTTTTCTCTCTTCCTTGTCGAATTTCCAAAATTCTTCGTTAGTGATACTTTTTTCACAAATCCCATACGCTCTCCAAATTTGAAGTTTCTAGCTTTAGCGGCCTGTCATTGTCCTTGATCAGTCAGACAGTAAGTCATTCAGGACTTCTTTTATAGATATAGAGGTTCATAGCTATGCATTTACATCTTGCTGAAATATCAGAAATAATGAAATAATAGGTCTACACTTACCGAAAATGAGCAAGTAAAATATTCCTATTAGTTTAATATCGATGGCTAATAATGGCGGGATCATTCTTAAATGTTGCATGAATAAAATTAACCTTTTCTGGTGGAAAATCGGAACATTTGGATCCCGAATAGCTCTTGGGATACAATAATGTAAATCCAGGACTGTTTCGCTGAATCGAAGTGTTTGGGACCCCTAACATTTTCTCCTCTCATGTATATCTCGTTTCATTTATCCGTGCGTGCGGCAAAGTTGAGAAGTAATTTCGTTGTTTGCAAGTGAAGTCAGTCACATGACAGGGTTCTCAAAGGTACTAGTTTTACTGTAGATTTCTTTCATATGCAGTTTTCAAGAAAATCAAGAGGCTATGTTGAACCGAACCAAATTTAATAGAAACAGTCGTGCGCATACTTTAAGTTGTTTTGCATTGTGAATACGTAAAACTATTTAACATGGAAACAATACTAAACAGATGAACAAAATATATTAATCGTTGATAGATTGTGAAAGGTGACAGTTTTCGATTTCCAGAATGAAAGTTACTTTTTAAAACTATACTTCGAACTAGATACAAATTTGAAACAAAAAACAGTCATAAACGGGTTGGCAAGAAATTTGTACCGGTCACCGGCTTTAATCAAAATAACAGCAATATTTCCGGCCAAGCCAGTGAAAAACTGGCCAATTGGCAACCCTAAACTTTGTCCATAGGGAAGTGCTTACCTTTCAGATGTGTTAAGGCAGAGAACAGGCCCCACTTTCAAGAAGTTGAGTGAATAGGGGAACGTTTTATAAATTTAAAGCCACAGATAGGCAGTAGCTGGAGTGTCTGGCGAGCTGTGTATTACAGGAGGTTATCATAGAAAAGAAAAAAAGCTTATCACGGCACTTCAACTGAATATGTTGTCGCAGACATTGACACAGATTTAATTAACAACCAACATTAATGGTCTGTCCTTTGGGCAGGAAATCGAAAAGATCATCTTGTGCATCTCTGAAAACTGACACTGTCCTTTCCTAGCAGAAATTTCTAATTCTTACGTGAAAGATTATGATATTCAAGGAAGACCTCTTCATTCCCCACTCCTAAGGAGGAAGAAAACCACAAGAAATTAAAATCCATAAAGTGCATGGTAGGCGTCAAGTGCATTTGTGTTTCAAGTGTGTCTTTGGTATGATTCTGAAGAATAAAGAAAACAAAACAATTTGTTTTGTTCCTAATCGTCTTTCCGATTACAAACTAAACCAAATTTTGACCAACAGCAGTCAGATACATGAAAGTAGTAAGAACGGAAAGAAAAGTCAAATCTTTGCAGTAGCTGGTAAAGATGTCGCGTAGTTATCGTTTTTGACGGGAGGGCAATAGGAGAGAAAATGGCTACCAATGAAGAGAGGAAAGCGTTTAGCCTCTCTAACTGGTGGACGGACAGTTAACTTTCACTTACACATGCATCTAGTTGCTTTACATTTAGAATAATACCTGATACCAGATATCGTGCCCATTGAGTGTATCTTCGCCGAACTTTCTTCTAAAATTACGTTGCAGTGACAACAGACCGGCAGACGTTAAAATCCAACACAAAAAATGCCTCCATCTTCATTAACAGCCATTTCTTTGTTATCGCTTTAGCGGCGAAAACGCACTACAGAATAGTTTTACTAGCTACTGAAACTTTTTAAATTTTCGTTTCTACTGGTAGCAATTTCACCGTCTAAGTATTGGAAATCAGTAGAGTTATTCAAAGCTTCAAAATAACTTATTAGATTGAGTGTAACCCAAGTGTCTTGTGAACGATCTTCATATATAAAGCTCATATATATATATATATATATATATATATATATATATATATATATATATATATATATATATATATATATATATATATATATATAAGACTAAATAGACAACTTACTGATAAACACACTCTTGAAAAATGCATTTTAACGAAAATTGACAAAAATGTTAGTATAGACAAAATGTATGGGAAAAGGATAGGCACTTTAGTGGAGACTTTATACTGAAATGGGCTCTCGACTTATTTTTCTTTTATTTAGCTTGCGTGTTCTGGTTTGTTTATGTAATGTAGCGAACCTCTTTGATGTTCATTTATAATTTCATGTTCATATCGTATAAAGTAAGAAAATTTTGTCTTAAAATGGGTCCCTCTCGAACGACGGGGAGCTTCCCTGCCTCCCAACAAGTTGTAGTAAAACATGAGGATACAAAATGCACGTATACTAACATAAATAAACTTTTTGGCGGAATAGCTGTAGTAGATAGTGTGTCATTAGCTACAATAACTGACTACTAAAATAGGTAAGTCTATACCACACAATATTAGGAGACCCCCTTCTGAATGTCTGGGACTCCGCACAATATAATCAATATAATTAATGGAAAGAAAGAAAACTCAAAATTTGTTTTGGAATTATGAAGAGATGATAGTGGCCAACCTAAATTAGCAACCATGAGCAGCAACCAGAAGAGAGAACGACGGCAGAAGAGAAGTTTCCTCTCCTCCACGCACAACACGTCATGAAGTTCAAGATTTAAAAAAAAAAAAAAAAAAAAAAAAAAAACGATAAACAAGGTAACCGTGAAACTCAGACTGTAGAAGACACCGCACTTCAAGCATGAATAACTATCAAGATGAACTGAAGTTTATTCATAATATACGGGATGTGAAAAAATGGGAAGAGACAAAAATAAATACAGGCAAAAAAAGAACTCACAAAATGACTCACCAGAATAGAATGTGTCATTGATTACAAAAAGAAGAAAAATCTAAAACTAAAAGATGAAAATAAGAAACTTAAAACTAGACTAGCAATTGCTAAAGAAAAATAATAAACTAAGTAGTACTTCATACATTTCTGCTCATCACAAAAAACATTCGCTTATATAGTGAAAATAAAAAACATGAAGTTAGAGGAAGCAATCAAAGAGGAAATATATATATATATATATATATAAAAAAAAGACCAGTCATATTTCGAAAGGAAAGTAAAGTGAGTTCATCAAAGATTTGGAGACCAAACTTGTAAAGTCTTTTAATCCAATTAAAGTAGTTAAAGTTGTGTCTGTCGAGCTGGTAGGTGGGTAATTAGTCATTGAGACCAAAACTAAAGAAGATATAAAAAATGTGAAGAAACATAAAGATGGACTAACAATTCAAGGTTGAAAAGAAAGACATGGATATTGTGTCCACAATAATAAAACAAAACTTGGAAGTTCAGGATGTCGAACTGGCAACGAAAGAAGTAAGACTGAGATTTAGAACCGGGTCAAAGAATGATATCAGATGTAACTTCGTAATTGAAGCTCATAGTGAAATTTGTAACAAGCTACTTCACATAAATGGGGTGTATTGTTTATATGAATAACTAATGATCTAGGATTTTGTTACTGTTACTAGATGCCTGGACACCTTCAAAGATTTTGCAAAGAAGACAAACTCACATGTAAGATTTTCGGTAAGAAAAACCACGAGAAAAACTTTTCCTCAGAAAAAGATAAATCCAATGTGTGTATACAATGCATGAAAGGGAGAAGAGATTTGCGACTTCCAACGAAAAGGAGTGCTTAACATACAAAATGCTGTATGAAAGAGAAGTATCTCGAGTTGATTATAGTTAAATAATATTCTGAACTCATATTTGGAGTAGTAATAACGATTACGCTAGTAAACCTGAGAAACAAAACAAAAGATGGAAAGTTTGATTTCTACTATTCGAAAAAAAGACTAATCATGGATGAGCATGTAGATTTGCGTACTAATCCGTATGAGTAATTTTGACCACATAGAAACTTTTGACAACAAAGAGCATTATTCTAGAAATTATTGATCCAAGCATCAAGAAGCGTTTTCCGTTTTATGTGTTAATGCTAGAAGTATACATAATAAAATCATTGAATTAGAACTAATTAACGAACTCTATGGCGTATGGAACCCGGAAGTTCAATGCCACATTCACAAAAGCCTTCCATTGACTTTTATCCTTAGCCAAAAGAATTCCGTTTCTACTTTGTATTCCTATTTCTGCGAGCTCCATCTTAATATTTTCCTTCCATCTGCGTCTAAGTCTTCCTAATCCTCGTTTCTCAATTGAACTTCCAGTTTAAACTTTGAAAGTCTTCCTAGTTTCTTCAATTCTGGCTATAAGACCTGCCCACCTGAGCCTCCTAGACTTGATTACCATAATCATATTTAGCAAACTGTATAAATTATGCAGTTTCGGGGGCGGCAAAAGATTTTGAACTGAATGTTAACACGAATTCCCTCTTTTAGTTGACATTTAATTTCTTCGTGGATAGGTTTTGATCTCTTGATATTGATCCTAAATATTTGAAAGTATTCACTTTATCAAAAGTATTATTTGATATTTTAATTTTTAGTACTTTTTGTCTTACAATTCCGACGAACTTCCATGTACTTTGTTCTTTCAGCATTTACTTTTAAACCCATGTCCCTGCAAGCGTTTAATAAGACCTCTGCATTTCTTTTTATCGTTCCCTATTATATTCGCATCGTTAGCATACCATAACCTGATGAATAGCATTTAACTCTACGCCCTGGCTGCTATCTTTGATTTTGATTACAGCGTACTCCAGAATAAAGTTGGATAAATATACTGACAATGGATCTCCTTGTTTCAGGGCATTCTCAACGTGAAAGCCATTGAATTAGAAGTACAACAAATACACATAGTGGAATTTATAATATGTTGTTGAGACATGGTTGTATTGTGGTGAAATTAAGTGCTATAAAATTAATAAGTATAATAAATACTATGTATGTGTGGACTATAATCGTGGCGGAGGAGTACTTATTTATATTAATAATAAATTAATAAATAGACAAATATATATTATAAATGCAGCATATAGTGCACTTGTGACACAGCTACATTGTAACTTAGAAAGTCTTATACTAATTAGAGAAGTGTAGTATATATAATGGAACAAGTATATTATTATTTTTTTAGATGACATGGATAATCTTTTATTTTAATATTAGCAGAGACATTAAAAATTGATACATTAAACATTGATGAAATTAAAATTTTGAAGTATCTACAATTTTGTGAAATCTATTGTTTCTATCAGACAAGTATTAAATATCCAGCCTGGTTAACAGGTATTAGAAAATTTCTGATTAATCATGGATGAGTGAATAGTTGTTACTATTACTAGTGAAGTTGTTACTATTAATAATATACTAGCTGATGTTAATGACCATAATATACTTAATATGTTACATAACATTTCAAAGTGAATATTACTTTGAAAATAATAAGGAACATTCAAGTTTACCTAAAATAGGTTACAGTATACTGAATAATTATTTTAGGAAATTCATCTTTTTCTTTAAACGCTAAAATTGGTAGAAAAGATAGAAACCCAAGTCAACTTCGATAAATGAGGATTTGTTAAAACTAGTAAAGCTAGGAGATAAAATTTATTCTCTGATTAAAATATTTTCAAATAATGTAAATTTACGTGTCGAGCATAGAAAATTTAGAAATTTGGTAGCTAAGTTAAGACGGCAACCAAAGAGTGACTGCTACAAAAAATACAGGAATCTTTGTCCGACAGTAGGAAATTTTGTTGAATTATTATATTAATCAATAATAATAATAATAATAATAATAATAATAATAATAATAATAATAATAATAATAATAATAATAATAATAATAATGTTAATGTTATTCATTTGAAAATAGGAAGTACTTTAGTTGATAATTAACACATATCAAATATATTATTAGATTATGGAAATTATTAGATTATTCGCACTTAAAAAGCAAAGAAAATCAGACACGAGATGGATTGCCTAATAAAATATTAATTGGATACAAAGTCAGAATAAAGCAAACAGTATCAGAATTAGTAAATTCTACCTTTACTCTAGATAAATTTGCAACCAAATGGAAAGTCGCCGCCAAGGTAATTCCAATTTACAAGAATGGAGAAGAGTTATGGATCTATATCTATAATAAGCTTTGTTTCAAAAGTAATTGAGAACTGTGTACACGAAAGAGTTGTAACATATCTCAATTCTATTTATTACTTTTACAAATATCAATATGGTTTTGGAAAAATCAAGTAACTTGAATACTGTAACTGATATAGCAGTAGAAAAGCAAGAATATCTAGATGACAATAAAGTTGCATCAGGATTATTTATTGATTTAAAGAAAGCATTTAATACAATCAAGAATATTATATTACTACAAAAGCTAGAGAATATAGGATTCAGAGACATATCTCTTTCTTCATTCAAGAGGGGTTTGGGTACAAAACCTCGCGGCCAGAACCTCGCGGCGACAACCTCGCGGACCAAAACCTCGCCTGGCTAAAACCTCGCCTCCCAAAACCTCGCGGCTCAAAATCTCGCCGGGCCGAAACCTCGCCTGGCCAAAACCTCGCCGCCCAAAACCTCGCGGGACAAAATCTCGCCTGGCCAAAACCCCGCCTGGCCAAAACCTCGCCGCCCAAAACGTCGCGGGCCAAAATCTCGCGGGGCCAAAACCTCGCCTGGCCAAAACCTCGCCACCCAAAACCTCGCGGGCCAAAATATCGCCGGGCCAAAACCTCGCCTTGCCAAAACCTCGCGCCCCAAAATATCGCCGTACCCAAAATATCGCCTGACCAAAACCTTGTTGTAATGATCTCGCGACACAGAATCTCGCCTGGTCTAAATTAAGCGAGACGTAGTGTCGCCTGGGAAGAAATGTCGTCAGGATAAAACCTCTTCACGACGATTTCATCAATGTAGAATGTTCTATAGCCAGATTTACAAAACTTATTAGGTTTTGAAACTCGGCATTTTGTATAAATCTTCTTGCTCCACAAGGGCACAAGCTCCAGATAAGACAATATGTTGCGAAATGCATGCCCTAAGGAGGAATGGAATGGAAGGCCTTGAATGAATTGTGCCGTTCTCCAGATCTAAAAAAAACTACTAAGCATAGAACCTTTACGTTTTGGTACAAATCTTCTCCTTGCACCATAAGAAGGTATGTTGCAAAATGCTCCTCGTAAGGGAGTGTTGAAGTTTGGATAATACTTGAGCGTTGGCTTGATCTCAGGACCCACGAGGTTTTGGCGGCGAGGTTTTGGTCACGCGATGTTTTGGGTGGCGAGGTTTTGGCCCGGCGAGATTTTGGGCGGCGAGGTTTTGGCAACGCGAGGTTTTGGCCCGGCGAGGTTTTGTCCCGCGAGGTTTTGGGCGGCGAGGTTTTGGCCACGCGAGGTTTTGGGCGGCGAGGTTTTGGCCACGCGAGGTTTTGGGCGGCGAGGTTTTGGCCACGCGAGGTTTTGGCCCGGCGAGATTTTGTCCCGCGAGGTTTTGGGCGGCGAGGTTTTGGCCACGCGAGGTTTTGGCCCGGCGAGGTTTTGTCCCGCGAGGTTTTGGCCGGCGAGATTTTGGGCGGCGATGTTTCGGCCGCGAGATTTTGTCCGTATCAAGAGGTATCTACCTAATAGGTTACTATACGTTTTAAAAAATGCATAGGAAAGCGATAATATAAAATTCAATATGAAGTACTACAAGGGTCCATATTGGGACCGTTACTCTTCTTAATCTATATGAATGATGTACAATTACTTAAACTGAGCGGTAGAATAAATTTATTTGCTGATAACAGTACTATATTTTATAAAGTAGACACTATAGAAGAATTGATATCATATATAAAGGAAGATATGTCTACACTATATTCGTTGTTATGTACAAATTCTTTGCTTTTAATTTAGAAAAGTCAATTTAGTCTATATAATTTTTCACGAACCGTTGTTAAAGATAAGTTTGACCAATAAAATTGGTATTAAAAACTTGGAGGTGAAAAGTCAAGTGTACAACATATTAAGGAATAGTAATACATCAACATCTGAGTTAAAAATTCCATACTAAAAGTTTAGAAAAAAAGATGGGTCTATAGTAGGTATTGTGCATCGCTTTAGAACAGTTCCAAAAACAAATTTAAAAAGAATGGTGTATAATGTATACATAGAAAGTAATCTAATATATTTGTGTATTGTTTGGGGACACTAATAAATCAAAACTACATCACTCTTAATAATACAAAAGAAAGTCACAAGAGCTATATGTAGTCCTCCTATGTACTATCTAAGGAAAAGTTTGTTTATGGTATCAAATATACTACCACTTGATTTGCTAACAAAAATTCATTCTTGTCTGTATGTGTGTAATGCACTTACATATAATATACATAGCAATTTATTCTATTAAAGAGGAAAAGACGTCCATAATTATAATACGAGAGAAAAGAATGAAACTGAAATAGACAATGTTAATTCAACAACCTTGGTATGAATAGCGATAAGCATAATATCACTCAAACTTTCGATGAACTGTCCCCAAAATGTAGCATGCAAAATCAATTTCATTATTTAAAAAATAAATTAGAAAGTCCTTTTGTAATAAATATGTTGAACGAAACATAACTTGTCATAAAAGTGAAAAAAAAAACTAAAATGTAGAAATATTGACACAAAAATACCGGGATGATATAAGATAAAATACTTATTGTGTTTTTCAGATGTAAAGCATCACGGGCAGTAGCCAATGCTGTGCGATATTCCGCGCGGTGTTGCCGGATTTCGGACTCCCCTTTCCCTTCTCGCTCTTCCTCTAGTTGAGATTATTACACATACATTGGCAACATTATTTACAATGTAAATATACTATTCCAGCAAACTCAAAGATTTTGGCTGTGTATCCTAGAAGTATATATAGCAACTGAATAACCTACCTATTAACTTATTCCAGTGGAACTGCTAAACGTTCGTCTTCAACACTACTTTCACTATCGTCTATGTCAATTAATATTTCGCCATTGTCTGAATCTGACTCTTGTAAATTTTTTATTATGAGTTCCAAAAATTGTAAACATAAAAAATAATTCTTCGAGCTTCACTTCGTAGCACTTTTTTTTTTTTTAAAAAAAAAAAAAGAAAAATTCCGCACTTGTACTCGGTTTCCTTAAAGACATTGTCAACTATAATTTTGGAGAACAAATGAACTACCACGAAAGAAAGCAACCTAGACACTGATGAATTCTGTTTGTGCTAGAAGAAGAGAAGTTGCGTTCCTACACACACAATCAGCTCCTTTGCTTCCATGTCTGTTCCTATAATAACATACTCTTATACTTGATGTAGGTCTCACAACAACAATCCATCTGATTCGTAAGCAACACGATATGGTCGAGTTTGTTTTGGGTTACAATAATTTATGACACCACTCAGACGCCTGGTGCTTTTGCATCCCTGCTAGAGGAGTAAAGAAGGAGTACGTAATTGGCCACACATACGTAAGGTATTGAAACGAAGAAAAAAAAATCATACTGCGTTTCTTCTGTCGAATAAGGAAGAATCTTGCATGAAGGCAATTTCAAAACAATATTACGAATGTCCCATACCTTCTGTTCTTCCACATGAGCTCCCGCCGGGAATCGAATATATATATATGAATCAAATTGCAGAGGCTTGTTATTTAATTCGATCGCTTACTATTCTCAAAGGTGTAGAAACGGGGGAAAAGAGGGCCTTGACTTTCCAAACTATTTCCAGCCCCGAAATGAGGTTCATCTAGTATATGTTTAGTAAACTTATTTAATAATTAATGCAAATTAGGAACGTTTATAATAAAATAAGATTTTTAAAAAAAGAAAAAAAGAAAACATCATCAATACAGTTTCTGTACCTAATTACAAGGACACTGATTTCTCTGTAAATTGGGGGGGGGTGCATTCAGATGCAGAAAGCATATATGCTGATTTTAAGACAAATTGCATTCAAATTATGCCTAATATTGCACATTTACAAATAAAATGAGGGGCCCTGGCTCCCTCAGTCCCCCCAGGATCTCTCACTACTATATTATTGCATAATAATATCTGAGTTGATATTTTTTCGAGTTTTTTCCTTTTAGTATTTTAACCTACATAAACACAAAGTCGGATAAACAGACTGCTAGAAACAGCATTTGTTTTCTTATGAATAGCTTATTGATTTATCTCTTACAATCCGCTTTTCAACTTCAGTACTGTCAAGATTCGTCTTTTGTTAAGGTAGCATCGAGAAAACATAATATGTGTATAGTATACATGGTGAGTTAAAATGCTTTCATATTCTGAAAGAGGTCATTTGTTCTGTTTTTAATGTGTGAAAAGCTTTCCTCCCCCTGAAAGTAATGTTCCCCTAGAACAACCTGTTGGTTACACCCCTGATTATCCTTTAATAAAAGTTGAGTTCCATTTCCAAATCGAAGAAAAATCCACTGGAAATTAGACGGGACTCAACGCTCGTTTTACTAATTGTTTTATATGGAAACCTTTCAAAGCGTGTATCATGACAACCAGTTGTCATAAAAAGATGTAGTTTTCACGTATGTGTTCGTAATTCTTTTCTCTACTTCGTAAAGTGAGCAGTTAATGTGCTAATACAATATTTCTAATAAGCGCCTCTGCTATTGTCAAGATTCGCAGTAGTGCGAGAAGTCAGCGTGCAGAACTGCTTGTCGCGAATTGTCAACACCGCTCAAAGCCAATTGGACGCCGCGTAAAGCCAACTCAAGGCAATGCCGCCTTTCATCTGAAATCTGCTGTAGTTTATTAATGTGAACTAACGCTCGATGGGACTACCTAATTCTCATTCTTTGTTTTACAATCTTCAATACCTGCCAGTATACAATATGGGAATATTGGAGTAACAAATTCCCTTTATTAAATAAAATATGAAAAAAGGAAAATTGGAGGGTAACGATTTCTCTTTAAATAATTATCATCAAATACAGTAAAATGTGTGAAATCTGAGTGGCATCGATTTCCTTTTAAGTAATTATCATAAAATACAATGTAGGAAATTTGGATAGCCAATTTCCGTTGGGTATTTTTGTTTTCTTTCTCTTCTTTTATTCCTTTTTTCTCTTTTCTATGTGTACGTACTAATGTATTTAAATGTTGTTATATTACAGCAGTATGAGCATTATGTATTTTCACTGTTTGTTGAACGAATGTTGTGGAATTGGAGGTTTAGAGTCATAATGTAGGTCGTTGTATATTTCGTTCTTTAGTATATAATATCAAGCAAATATCAAGCAAATGTAAAACAAAAAAATATTTAACTTTTCGTTCGAATTGTTTATTTCAATTCCTTGTGTTAAATTATAATTAAAATCGTATGAACCACTTGAATGCGAAGTGATGTAATTCCAAAATAGAAATTTTCCAGGAGACAACTTTCAACTTCAATATCTCAAGAGAATGTTATTTCTATCAGCATTAGAAAATAAACTTCATAAGAATGCTTTTGTTTGCAACTATAGAAAAAATATGCGTCTTTCATTATATCGATCATCAAAGTTCTCTCCTGAAAAGTTTCCACTTCGGCGTTACCCTTCTCGATACTGAAATGGTCAATATGTGGTTTGTAATATGTTAAAAAAAAAAAAAAAACTGAAAAATGTATCAAGGTTAATAATTATATATTCATTATAATTAACATTTCTTCGTTGTTATTGACTTGAGCGTAAATTCTTGATCTTATTGGTATAATAATTAACTATTTCGAGTTAACTTGTTTAATAGTAAAATTTAATGTCTCTTAGTTAAATTTGATGGTATATTTTGGTATTAAGCTGTTCAACTGAAGCAATGCCTTGGGTTGTCATATCGCAATCTCCAACCGAATGGGAAAGTAAAATCTTTCGAAGTGTCAAAATTTGAGAAAAATTAATCCAATTGACAACCTTATTATATCGAAATTTGTGGCTAAATGCGAGTTCTAGTGTTGAATAAATGTTATTGTTTCAAGTGTTTGGTATAACGCGTGTATTATAAAATGTAAGTACTATATATTTTACATTTTGTGTATTCGTAGTTATCAGATTCCTACGACTGGTTCTAGTAAGCCATTTATCAAACATATTGTACCCATGATAAGTTGTTACTATTTTATAATTCTCATATTCATTCTTTATGTATAATCCATTTGTTAAATTGAATTTACTTTTAGAGCAAATTGTTGTAATATTTACTATATCAAATATTAATCTTAAAATCATATACACATCATAAAGTTAATAAAATCTTATTCAAGTTTTTCATTCAACTCTTTTTGCCTTAGTTTAGCTGACGTACTGCGGCGTAATGTTAATTAGAGATATTAAAATAAATTATTCCCACTTCTGTTCAATTGTATTGAACTATGCCAACATATTACTAGCATTTGGCTATATTTGTGGGGAAATAACTTTTTCTTTCTTCCACTGTGAGCTCTTCGTTTTGTCTTTACGAAGACAATGTGCAAGTGTAACGTATTCATTTACCATTTCTTTAGCTTGAACGTTACAGGTTTAGACATAATACGAAATGTCTTTAACAACAGACATTTACAAACGACATGATACTAACCAATTGGTATGGCGTCCTACTAACACCTTTGCCACCATCCTTTCCATGGAGTGAGTTTACTCCTTGGTATAATTTAATTTCTTAGAAAAAAGTTCAGAAGGGATTATTTACTCTTGCTGGAGGGGTGTGTGGATGAGTTTTCTCTGGACTTACTTTATTTTCGGAAACGCCTTATCTTTCTCATATTCCATACATGTTTTTCAGCAATTCTGCAAAATGGCATGGTTTAATCTAAGAAATGAAAGACAGATAGTTTAACACGGTGCTCCGTTTCTTTCATTAATAAATTACATATAACAACCAGAAAACTTCAGCTGTTAATCCACAGCATTATTTGATCGGTTCACGAATCCGAGGAATCTTCAGAAATAATAGATAAACATTGTTCAAATTTATGATTGACTAATTGAGTTTTCCGATTGACTAATTGAAATTGAACTTTCTTTTCAGTACTGATGCTATATTAGATGGGATCCACATTTTAAAGTGCGATCCAAACGATTACTCGGATTTGTATTCGTAGCACCTCCTGTGGTTGGGGTCCCTAGTTCGATGCCCCGATTTTATTCGAGAAATAAAAGTTCCCGCCAAATGTAAAGTTAGCCTGTCCATAAAGAATCATCATAAATTTCCATCTCACATGGCAGCCCAACTTCACGGTTCCCCACCCACAAACGAATTTCAAAATTTTTTCACATCACATCGTTAGTTTATCGTTAGTTTACGTTAGTTTTACTAACACTATCGTTAGTTTCGCAAAAATAACAATTTTATTCTAAACATAAAGTTTCCCGCCAACTGTGAATGGAATTCTGAACTGAAGGCATTTCTAAATTAATATTCAATGTCCTTTGCAATTATTTATACCAGTAGTTCTCAACTTAATCAAAATGACGCCTCCTTCCTGACACCTGCGTACTTCACGCTCTCTCCTCCTTGATGGTTGTTGGTCTGTCCCTTTTGTGATTTCAGTTGCGCCATTGAATTCCCAAATCATCATCATCAATAATAATAATAATAATAATAATAATAATAATAATAATAATAATAATAATAATAATAATAATAATAATAATAATAATAATAATAATAATAATAATAATAATAATCATCTACAATTTAAATTTATTTCCAGCAAATTTGTGTATACCATTTTAATGTAGATTTGTTCATAATGGAACCACAGGTCTTACTCAATTAGTCTGGCGGCATTTTCTGAAAAGGGGCCTAGAAATCAAGTTAGGGGGTATAACATGTTACCGAGTGCCAACTGATATGTTTTGATTTATGGGTCCCTAGAGAACATGAACTGGCTTGTTGGCATTCTTGAATTTCTAAGATTACGTCAGGAGCCGCTATTTTGTAAAGTGATGGCAGTTGTCAGAAATACACTACTTTATCTAAATATACATGAAAGGCGCTCAATATATGGTATTGAATTGGTATTGAATTCTAATGGTTTACCTTTTTGATACATTATTCATAATTCGCCTTGTAACACGAATGTATAGTTTATTTCTGGCACTAGCTTGCATTGCCTTAACCCCTCTTACGCTCCCCAAGGTTTAGAATCAGTGGTGCTATTCAGTCGGTTCGCACCGGTTTGCGAGAACCGGTTGTTAAAATATTTCGAGTTCGCAGAACCGTTTGTTATACCGAGTCATAAACTCATACACACACACACACACACACACACACACACAAGCAGCAGGAAGGATGACTTTGTTGGATACAAATTTTTCACAGCCCAAAACAATTCTTACCCTTACTACAAAAGTGCCACAACTCAAAAATTGTCAAATTTAAGTTATGTATATATTCGGATTAGTGAGCCTACCATCTATCCGGCGATATAAGAATCATGGCCCTAGCTTTTCTAGAAGCTGCACGAGAGCCCTAGTTTCATTAATGAATAACATTAAAGTGAATGTATTACCAATATTTCAAATGCGATTTACTCAAAACTAACTTTTTCGAGTTGTGGCACTTTTGTAGTAAGGGTGCGATTGATCTATTTAAAGAACTTCTCTTTGCTCTGTATAGTACACACCAGAAGATTAATGGAGGGATGAGGGAACGGTAGATTTTGTTTTATCTTTGTTTCTAGCTTAGAACAAGATATAAGCGTTTATTTCTCAGTGCCGTGCCGTAGGGAGGCGCAGAAAGTAAGGGGGCGCAAATTCGTAAGGAAAGAAAAAAGAGAGAAAAAATTACTTGGACTAATACTAGTATGTACTTAAATCCTCTTCCTGCTTTAAGAAATGGTCCTATAATGTTAGCCATGTTGCCATGTTAGGAAAATACGTGTGTACATATTTAAAATGGAAAGAAAAAAGTAATAAAAAGTACTCAAAACCAAGTAAAAGCAGGATTCCTTTTTGAAAATTTTCTTACGCTTCGCGCCAACCATGGTTGCGCTTCGCCGCTGGTCTGTTGACCTCACTCATACAATAAATACGGGATCGCCGTCGTATACTCTCCCCCCCGTCGTATACTCTCGCGTCGCTGATTTTCCACGGTACGGCACTGTTATTCCTTAATCTCAAATGCTCAGATGTCAAGAATGAGAAGTGGTGTTATGAGTGAAGTGGCCAGTCTTATTTATATTTGAAACTCATACATACCATTATCAACAACTGTCGATACATTGCTGGATGAAGGTCTTTCCAGTACTTTTTGACAATCATCTATCTTGGACAATTCGTTTCCAATAGATTCTCAGTGCTACCTAATTTCGTCTCACCACCTTGTATTAGGATGCTGTGTAGGTCGCTATTTGTCACTTGTGGTATCTAGTAAAAGCTCTGGTTTTGTCTACTTTGAATAGTTGTTTCCTAAGTGAATTATATCTATCCATCTAGTATCTCTCTCATATATATATATATTGAGAGAGAGAGAGAGAGAAAACCGGTTGTTAAAAAATTAGAATAGCACCAGTGCACTGTTTAGAACTACTGCCTACACTATGGCGAATATATAACTGTGAATTCTTTTTCCAGTAGGTTAAAATGAAAAGTTATCCTTTAATACTCTATGTAACAAAACCATAAACGCAGTTTTATATACACGTGGGATTTATAGATTTGTGGTTTGCGTAACATCGACGATACAGTAATCATAAATGTGTATGTGGAAAGTTTCCTGAAGCATAGCCATGTCAAAATATATGTTTAGTTTTTAGTACAATAGTATCAGAGGGACAGATGCTGGTAAGTCAATATATCTAATTGTAGATTAGCAGAGGCACATTTAAGTACCGGTGGATAAATAACATTAATACATACCTTCACATATGTTAAACAATGATTAAATGTGAAACCTTCTTTTATCAACTGAACTTCATGTGCTTCTAATTAAGGAAAATTGGTTTTGTTCAGAAAATCCATTAACTTAATTCAAAAAACTAGTACTTATTTTCATAGCCTACTATGTATGCTGTAAGTCTCTATTACAGACAATCTATTCGAAACAATAAAATTCTTATCTTTTTTTCTTGTTCATAGTCTAAATGGAGCTGGCGCTTTCTCAATTCAAGGACGTTTTCCACTGCATTATGACTCGTATATATCGCAATTGTTATTCCTTAAATGTGCATCTTAGTCGTTCGCAGCTACAAAGTTAGATGCCGCTTAAACGGTTTTAAGAGAACATCTTCCTCTGTTCTTAGTTCTTTACCTCCTCTGTTTCCCTCTGACTTCACATCAAGAACTCAAGACTAACAATTCCATGCCTCGAAAAATGCTACCTAAGAAGCGTTTAATGAATTCTTACGTCAATAAATTTCAGCCTCAAGTAATGAAATTCCAATGGCATCATATTTCAACTCCCCAATGTTGCTAGTGGTCGACACAGACACACACACATTCACAGGTAGTCGTCCTGGAAAAAGCAAGCAGCACAAAAGCAGAGAGAATTCTCCTTCCCTTCTTACAAGTCTTGCCTAATATCCTATGTTGTTGTGACTGCTATGTAACGGCGTCGCGTTCTACTCTCTTCTTATTATTTCCATATAACTTTTCCGCGTACGTATATATAAAGGCCTTTCCCTTTATGCTTAGCTTTTACTTGGTTGAATGAGTTTAGCCGGAGGACTGATGGTGACACATTACCGACACATAGTCGTTTGTCACCATTGTTACTGGAAAGGGCGATGTAATTGCAGGAAGATGCAAAATGCTGTGACTTATAATAGTTCATCAAGCACTGAACACGCAGAATATATGAATAAATTATGCACTCCATCCACTGCAATTCATGGAACTATTACAACACGAATTCAAGAGCAAGGCAATGTATCAACCTTGAATTGTTGCATCGAATGCAAAAATAATAGTAGTGTGAAATTGTAATATATAACATAAATTTGCCATATTTTAGGCAGTGACAAGTGTTTCTGTTCATGTACCTCATAGTATTATCCTTACACAACATAATGAATTAACATTTTTGGCGAAAGTTAAAATTATATTGCGATTAAGAGTGGGGAAAGTGTAAGTTAGAACTTATTTTCATAATTAATTCTATATCTTTCTGAAAGGGACCATTCCGATTTGGCGAATTCAATTGCTGAAAATGGCTGCTTGCATTGGATTCATTTCAGCACCAAAAGAAACGGACAAAAAGAGGTTGTTTAGTGGCAGACCGTAAACAGGGTGGGAGATAAATTAGGGAAAAGTGTAAAGATAGAACGTAGAAAATGTCTAGAAATGCCATATTAAGTTTGAAGCAAGTAGATGAATTGAAGTCAAATGTTGGATATGAGGAATGCACGTAGAGCCCCACTGAACAGGCGTAATGTGAACAGTGTTTCAACAGCCAATTGTATATAACTGGTTGGGACAAGAGTCACCAGTATTACAACTTGTACGTTTTCTTGGAGGGAGTCATTAATATATTAGAACCATGAATGGGAGAAGTGTCTTTGTGCAAGGTATCACGCCAGCATTTATCCAGTGAAGCTACTTCTCATTCCGTTATACGTTGTAAAATTCTTGATGTTCCAGGATTTGATTCTATCCGTCTCTTTCTACCCGTCGTGCATACAACGTGCTCATGGACCGTATCACAGGGTCTCTAGTTCCTCATTCACGCCACTCTTACGACAGTATTGATACATTGTCATACCGTGGAACGCCTCCTATTACAGAGGTCTCAAACTGTATTGGCCGTTATTGATTTTAATAGACGGTGTGCGTCAAGAGCCATATGTCCCATGACCCCTTTCCCGTATATTCTTCTTGCGCTAAGTCCAACATGTGCGGCTTTTCAGATGTCCCCCATGATCTACATTACGCCAATTCAGTGGAGCTTTACATACATTCCTCATATCCAACATTTGATCTCAATTCCTCTTCTCGTTTTAAAATTAACATGACATTTCTAGACATTTTCTGCGTTACATCTTAGTACTTTGCCCTCATGTCTTCTACCCTGTATACGGTCTGCCTCTAAACACTTTCTTTTTCTCTGTTTTGGAGCTGAATGAATGCTAGTGATCATTTTCAGCAATTGAATTTACAAAATCGGAATGGTCCCTTCTGAGATGCCTCGAATTTACTACTGGAGCCGCGGTGGCTTAGTGCTAGAGCTGTCACTTCTGGTGTACAGGGTCCCTGGCTCCACATCAGCTCTGTCTTATAGGCTTTGTGGTGGATAAACACTGTGTACGTAGGCTATCTCTGGGTTCTCCCGTTTTCTTCCACTTTCTTTATTCTACCACTTCGTTCATTACCATCATCACTATCTCCCTTAAACTCGGAGTATAATAAATGGACGTTAAAATAAAAATAAAATATATAAAATAAAATAAATTTATTTTACTATCAAACTATTTCCACTTAAAAGCTTCAAGGAGCAACTGAATTTTACTGGAGAGTTATAGATTTAGATGTATTACTAGTATGAGAAGAAGAGACGAGGACCTACAGCTTAATGTGAAATCCAAAATCTTACAAGTTTCCTTCGGGAATCAAACACTTGTGTCCCGCGCAGAACCTCAACAATGCTACATATTTAGTCACGAGAATATTCAATGTTATAATTATGTTTCTATTGTGCAAATGGAAGACACTCGTTTCAGTACGCTAACGATATTTTTATTACGACAAAATTCTCGATCTCAAGTCTAAACAGAAGACAGACAAAGTATCATTGCATATTTTGATGATAATAATCTATATTAGTCCCATGTGTCTTTTTATTATTATTATTATTATTATTATTATTATTATTATTATTATTATTATTATTATTATTATTATTATTATTATTATTATTATTATTATTATTATTAGTGAATACATGCAACGAAGGACAATCAAATATACATACTTCTTTAAGTGCTAACAACGTCACTTTTGAGCGTTGAAAGGAATTCCATCACTTCGCCAATCTTACGCCTATTTCTCACATGAATTTCCCGTTGCCCTGTTATAAAGCAAAATGCATTTTATTTTATTTTATTTTATTTTATTTTATTTTATTTTATTTTTAGAATTCTCACCACATTCTGTTTTCCCTTTTCTGTGAAATGAACAGGAATCCTTTTACTTAGCTTTAATGTATCTTTTATTTCCCATAGGAAGTATTGCCAATGTGGGAGGAAGTCGCTAAAACCGGGCTGTTTGGCTTCAAAGACAGTGAAAAAGTAGATTTTACGATTGGTGACTTCTTTTTGTGAGTATTAAATTACAATTTGGCGACGCTGCAAGCAACTTGCTCTGCTGTAATTAAGCAATTGTAGTTAAAAGCAGTTTCGATATACGCTTCTTTTCTTTGAGTTTACGCAAATGACAATGAATTGGACAAGTGAACATGACCTACCCCTCCACAATCGCGCTTATCCCCTATCTTTTCGTAGACTAGAATTACATTTTCTAAATTACCTTTAGTTTACAGAGCCTCAGTTGAGAGGCACAAGCAATACAGAGAAACCAATGGGAAGGTGATTACCTGTAAAAGGGGGAGTTATAGTGAAGTGAATATTATTTTCTTCCTTCGTAAACTTGTAACTTCGAACATTAAAAAAAAATGCATAACATGACTGCTGAGTCTGAGCTATTATGGCTTCAAGATACGAATGAAAGTACGAAAATAAAGGAAGCTAATTCCAGGGGCATTTCATGTGAAATAATTACAGTATATTAAATTAAATGTAATGGTTGCTACACTATCAGAACATTTTAAAATACTTTCAACAATCGTTAATTTACTAATGACATGCTGAAAATGATTACCATTTTTTCCATCTGCCGCCATCTTGCATTTAGACACATTGCTCTTCACCACTACATGTGAAAATAAGTTTTTAGTTCTGTACAAAGCACGCTGCTGCATGAGTATTACACAAAAGAGATAGTTGCGTTTATACAGTCTTGGGAAGTAACGTAATGGAAGTAAAGCGTTACTTGTAACGCGTTACTTTTTAAATAACGATTCCTACTAACACGTTACATTTTTTCTAAAGTAACTGTAACCGTAGCGCTTTTCAAATTTTTATGTAACATACCTAGTTTGCGTTACATTTCGGATGAGTAACTATTTTTATAGTATATGTATATTTTTTTCGGAAACAAATATTTCTTTCCTGTAAGTAAATTTTTCAGAATGGAGGAATGAAGCATGAACTATGTTAGTGACCGTCAGTCAATCAGCGACACACAGAGAAACAGATAAGATAATTTTCTCGGAAGATGGGTATAGGCTTAAGGAAATCACGTGTACTGATTGCAAGCACCTGGAAGATTTTGACAGCTCCAAATCAGTACATTCAGTGAGTGAACTATGAGTGCAATAGAAGTCTAGTTTACTTTGGTTGGTATTGCTTTTTTATAAAGATGGAGAATAAAAATATCTTACCGTTCGAACATTTGAAAACATACTCTTTCTTAAAAGCTGAGAATGATGGTGGATAGAATTTAAAAGTAAAATGTCTGAAGTTCCCCGGCGGTAAAATTTATCAACAGCCAGCAGTTCGTCCACAAATTTGAGGAAGTATCTAATGTTTTTTTTTTTAGTAGTAGTAGTAGTAGTAGTAGTAGTAGTAGTAGTAGTAATTAAATTTTTAGAGTATACCGAAACAGCACACACACACAAACATTTGGGATCAAGCTATTGTCATAATGTTAATAACTTCTTTACGGGCGCTCTTACTAATATTATATTAATGTTCTCTTCAATACTTCATATTTATACTTATGGAGACTTTAGAAGTTGCAATTTCTTCGGTAAAAAAAAAAAAAAAAAAAAAAAAATCAATTGCAACAAAGTAAGAAAAAAGATAAGATTTCATTTTCTCTATAGATTGAATAAAGAAATGTATATTGAATGTAGATAAAGTTGGAGGTGTAATATGTTGATTAGTTATCGTGATAATGACAGTGATTTTCTGTGATATACTCTTTCAACTAGAATAAGTAGGTTTGAAATTAGTCAGCGAAACGTCAAAACTTCGATGTAAAAAATATTGTAAACTGTTTTACAGGATATGATTATGATTAAAGGATATGATTAAAAATCATGATTACTGTAAATTTTTTTACTTTTCAAAATATTTTTATTTGTCAACAGATATATTTACATTATGCTGCAGTAAGTACAAATAGTTCAACACAGACACTGTGAAAAATTCTACAGGATATGATTATGATTACAGGATATGATTAAAAATCATGATTACTGTAATTTTTTTACTTTTCAAAATATTTTTTATTTGTCAACACATATATTTACATTATGCTACAGTAAGTACAAATAGTTCAACACAGACACTGTGAAAAATTCTACACTTTTTGTATGCGTAAACTGCAATGATTTTTGATCACTTCTTTCACATGTATATATGGGTGTAACAGGAGTGCAAATTGTGTATAAAATGTGTGAAAAATGTACAAAAAATTTGAAGGATGCAAGTTGTGCACATTTCTCATACGTTTTGTACACATTTCGCACTCCTCCTGTTGCACACATACATGTAAAAGAAGTGATCAAAAATCACTGCGTTTACAGTGAAGTATAGCATTTGAATAATAGCGCATTGTTTATATTATAACATTGAAAGTGACTATGTTTGTGACTCTTAATCTCTTGAACATCTCGACCGATCTCGATCAAATTTTCAACATTCATGAAGTTGGGGCCTGGGAGTGTTTTTATCACTTTAAATTAACGGCGGAACTTAGGGAAGGGGAGTAGGGGAATGATAAAAAAATTAATAAAATTTAATAACTCTTGAAAGAAACGATCAATCTCGATCAAATTTCCAACATAGATGAGGTTCAAACCTAGGAAGTTTCTTATCATTTCACTTTAACGGTAGAGCTTAGAGAGGGGAAAGAGGAAAAGGGGAAATATATGTAAATGAATAAAACTTAATAGCTCTTGAACCACCCTACCAATCTCGATCAAATTTTCAACGTACGTAAGGTTTGAGCCTGGGATGTTTTCGTCATTTCCCATTTGCGGTGCAATGTAAGGCAGGGAGAAGGGGGAGACATGTGAAAAAAAAAATAAAAATTAAAGTGACGTTTTGGGGACTTCATCACTCTTAAACCACCCGATCTTAATCAAATTTTCAACATACATGAGGTTCGGAGCTGGTTTTTTTTTTTTTTTTTTTAATCATATCACTTTGACTGTAGAACTTAGGAGAGAGGGAGAAGATTGGGGGGTATTTAAAAGTAAATGAAATTTAATAACTCTTGACCATCCGAACAATCTCGATCAAATTTTCAACATAGATGAGATTCGGGCCTGGAAAGCTTTCTGTATTTTCAATTTCACAGTAGAACCTAGGGAAGGAGAAGGAGAGGGGAAGATATGTAAAAATAAATAAAACTTAATAACTCTTGAACCACCTGAACGATCTCGATCAAATTTTCAACCTAGGTGAGGTTCGAGCCTGAGATAGTTTTTGTCTTATCACTTTGACGGTGTAACTTAAGAGAGAGGGAGTGGGAGAGACATTTAAAAATGATCGAAAATGGCCGATATTAGTGTCGAATTCAGTTTTCGGCGTCGTTAAGAAGAACAATGACTTTTCTGATGCCGTTAAGCCAATTCCAAGTTCAGCCCCGCAACTTGGGGGAAGTGGAGAGGAGATATATATAAAAATGATCAAAATTACCAATATGAGTGTCGAATTCATAGTTTTCGGGGTCGCTGAGATGAACAATGACACTTCCGACGCCGTGCCCCGCAACATGGGGAGGGAAGGGGGAAGATTTATAAAAAATCATCGAAAATGACCGGTATCAAAGAGCGCTTTAGTAATAGAAAAGGTGACTGGCTAGCGGAACATATTACTATTTTCTTCTTAATGTAACCCAGCGAAGCGAGTAATTGATGCAGTATATACATATATCTGTGGCTTGGGTCTAAAACAGCCAATGTCGCTTTTTAGTAAAAATGAGATTTTCAGCAATTTGAGTGTGTCTAAATGTGTATTTTCTTGTGTAAGGAGGGCAAGTATCAACATGGAATAGTTTTAGAATAATTTTCCAAATAATGTTATAGGCTCTCACTGAGGATAAAGTATTTCTGTGTTTAAAAAGGGCCAAAGTATACATTGGCCTAATGTGTATTAGTGCCAAAGTGAACATTGACCTTTTCGATCCAATATTGTTAATATTTTGACTCGACCAAAGTGAGAATTGGCCTTTTTGATCTAGTGTTTTGGAAACTCTGTTCAGGCCAATGTTTAAATTTTGTACTTATTTGTTTGAGTTAAAAGGCGGAGACTTTTGTGTGACACCTAAAGGAAAATAAGGTAATAATATTGTGCTTTTGTCTCTGTGAGTGTAAATCCGACAACAATCAGGTTCATAGTAACCAATTATGGTTAAAAGTGTATATTTTGTTAACACTGCATAGATTTGCCAATTCAGCCACTTGTGATTAGATCTAGTCATTTTGAGAACTTGGTTAGTCACAAATTTTCAAAAAAGCCACTAGTAGCTTTTCTAGCCATATGCTTTTTGGTTTTAACCATTTCTAACCATTTTCTGAGTTCAACCAGGCTATTTATCGTTAACAAATGGTTAGTGTTGTTTTGTTATTTGTAATACAATAAGAAAACAATTGTTAAAATTTCACTTACATGTTTAATGTTTGACTTCAAGGAGAAGATTAGTTACATATTTTTCATGGCAATTGCATATTATAGCGAAATGTGTTATGCTTAATGCATAATTTGTAAGCAAGCTCAAAGTTTAAACTTTGGGTGGCGAGCACCAAACTAGTATAAATTACTCTTTTAGCAACTCTTACTTCTTTAGTCTGGACTACTTTAGTAAGTTACTTCCATAGTAATATACTCTTTTAGTAACTGTTGGAGAGCTCAATTTATATTTACTTCTTTAGTTGTAACAGAAAATACAGAAAATGTGAAAAAAGGCAGAGAGCATGCTCTTGTAGTGAAGAACAGGAAGTTGTTGGGAAAAGTAGACGAGCTTTTTTCGTTGAAAATGCGTTTAATACGAGAGGAATATAATGCAAAAATGTTGTTAATTAAAAAGACAGAGAGAAATCATAGAAAACAACCTTAAAATGGAAGTTATGAATAAGTTCAACAACGAAATGCAGCAAATTTTAGGTTCCGGTTCTTCAGGCAATATGCTCGAGAAATTTATGTTTTTGTAAATGAATATGAATATGTTTTATTTGATTGATATTTTTTCCAATATGGTCTTGTTTTTCACATGACGTAATGTTTGTGTTTATTATTTCAGCATCAGTACATTTAATTTTTCTAATTACCACGTACTAATATTTATTTGTATTAACAAAATTATAAGAGTAGACATCTTGTTTTTCTTAGAAATAATCAAAACATCTTTATTGTATAACTTTGCGTGCTGAAGTAAGAAATAAAATGAAAATGTTAATCCCCTATTTGCAAAAAAAAAAAGAAAGAAAGAAAAAAGAAAAAGAAAAGAAAAGAAAAAAGAAAAAACAGAGAACCATAACTATAAAAAATTATACATAAATAAAATGGGTCACATTTCACTGCAGTAGTGACGATCCAGTGTCTTATATTCATTTAAGAGGGAAAAGTCTTTACAATAACTTCTTATTCTTCTAGCAAGTTAGGTACCACATTAATTAAAATAATTAAGTATAATAGACCTGACAGCTTGCCCTGCAGCATCTGCTTCTGGCTGAAATGCATATTGGTCGATGTCATTCCACGCACAGCATCAGGGTGAAACACATATCCAACTTCTATTCCAGAGTTGTGCAGATCTGGAGCAGCCACAATAACATTTCCACATTAGTTTTTTTTTTTTTTTTCATATCTCATTGTTTCAGTGAAAACTTGGAAATGTTTCTTGCAAACACCGAATGAACGTTCTATTATACATCTTGTAGCAATATGGGCTCTATTCAGGAAACATAAGATGTTTGGAGGGAGCATATCCGCTGTCTCCAACAAGCAACCCATCATACTGTCCATTTTCATATTCTACAGAACTATAAGATTACCAATGTCCCAAATGCATGCATCATACGGGAAACCCAGCCACGGCTTACCAAGTTCAAAATCTTCATATTGGCATCAGAAATGATTTGTGTACTGCTAGAAAAGAAATTCTTGATTTTCTGTATAGCTCTGCTTGCTCCAGAAGGACAAAGTATGGGTATATGTACTGTACACTCATGTCCAAAATTATTGTCGCATATCTATAACAGCAGCAAGGATATATGAGACGTGGACCTACTGATTAACGTGGAATCCGAACCACATGGGCTCCAGTCGGGAATCGAACCCTGTTCTCCCAAGCATATACACTATGTATATACAGGGTGTCTCGCCTAACTGCGAGTTCAATACTTTCGAAATGACAGAAAATGTGACAAATCTAGTTACGCAAAAATGTAGTCATATCAGGGGCCTATAAAATTATGTAAACAACAAGTGCCCCCACGGGTTCCATCATAGGGCCCCAGGGACCAACTTGAAAATTTCAAATGGAAACCCCCTATTTTTATTATAGATTCTGATTCTGCAATCAAAACTAAGCAACTTTTACTTGAAGCACTTTTTCGATATTCTAATAGATCGCACTGTAATCGCAAAAAATGAATATCAGCGAACGTACGACTCCTAACTTTCCGACCTCAAATATTTCCGAAATGACAAAAAATGTGACAAATATAGTTACGGAAGAATGTATACATGTCAGGGGCCTATAAAATTCTGTAAACAACAAGTGCCTCCAGGAGTCCTATTATAGGGCTCCAGGTGCCAACTTAAAAATATCAAACGGAAACCATGTTTTTTTTTTTTCACATTCTGATTCTGCTATTAAAACTAAGGAACATTCACATGAACAACTTTTTCGTTATTCTGACATACTGTTATTAGCAATTTTTACATTTTGTGATCATGGGTGTATAGGGGTCGTGCTCCACTCGACCGTTTTCTTTTCAGTAAAATATGAAACATGTATTCGATCATTTTACGTCCACGATATCTGTGTACAATTTCGTTCACTTCGGTTCACTTCTCTTTGCCTTTCTCGCACCAACCATCCCTTGTCTTACATACAGCACCCAGCCCAATAATACGGGTGTGGAGTAAGTCAATTGTTGCAGTTATACAACTGGTATGTTCAGAAAATAGTACTTTCAGCATGGGCCAACCAAATTGGATCCTTGAGTTAACTAATTAAATGAGACACTACCACGTTGGCATAAGAGGAGATAAATTGGTAGCTCAGTGCCTGAAATAGAAAACTTTTGTATAAACTAACATCGTATCGAAAAATGAAGAATGTTTACTCGCCCGTGTTAAAACACCTCAGGGAGGAGGGAGTGGTGACACATAACCCCCGAGACACAACACCTAGGACCCGAAAATTATCAATACGACAAACCAGAATTAAAAATTGTATTGAATTATATACAATTATAACGCAGCTACAAGGAAACAAAAAGGTCACCATGCAGTACAGTTTTTAAGTCCAGGACAGGAAATAGTGTACATTAATGGTTACCAATTTAAAACTCCTATATCGATTCTCTTCATTACATAACAGGCTTGGCTACAAGAGACCTGCCGAGCTTATGTGTAAAAGTCACGATTGTGAGCATAGAATTATAAGTTACGAACATCGCTTGTCACGCGCAATTCCGATCGTATTTCGTAAAATCATCTGTAGCTAAAATCTTACCATCAAAATCCTTGTGTTCCCTCCAGATATAGTTTACATCTATCTAATATACGACTTCGTTGATTCTTTGGAAATAATTCATGCCAGTATTATCTAATTAAGATTATCAATAGACAAACTTACTGACACAATTAGAGAATTAACTCAATATCAAGTATTTAGTATGTCCAAAATAAATCAATGGCTACGAAAATCCTCCCAGCTAATGCCGATTGACACGAATTCTAGTTCTGCCAATCCGCAATCCAGTATAACCCTCAATAAGGGTAGTATATCCTTTCCTGTGTGGAAATATGTTAAACTATGAGAAAGAAGCCTTTGAAAAATATTATTTTCATTTCTCCCAACTAGGCATCAAAGATGCTACAGCAATTCATTCATAATTGCGTTCCAATGTTACAAATTTAAAAGTTTCATTTTATTTAAGTGTTAGCTACGCACATTCGATATCAAATTTACAAACTGGACGAAGTATATATATGGCACATATGGCTTTGAGTTCTGCATCTAGCTCATTATATACACTAACGACACGTCACTAAATGGATTAGAGTTTTGGAACAAGAGCTCATCCTATTTATAAATGTGAGAAGTAAAACCATTCATTACGCACAATTATCACTATTGAACACAATCATTATCACCTTGAGAAATTCAACATAGCAGACTCGCCTATTCCAATACGCCATGCCACTTTCTTCCAATGTTTTGGATATGAAAGTAGAGGTTTCTTCCAGGCTCACCTTCTACCTGAAACAGCATATAGACTTTTATCCTGAATGACAGTCTCTTCAACCTTTATCGTAATTTCGCCACCCGGTCATGTCCTGTCATCTTACTCAAAATCCCCTCTACTTTTTTGTCCCGAGTGTCTACCTTTAAGGTGACGGGTAACCCTTTGTTGCCAATCCCGCAGCGGAGGTTGTAGTAAAATCTCGTGATAGGATAGCCAGACATCAAAGTCTGGCATGTTGACTGGCTTGGAATTATATGAATGACCAATCTTGCAAATCTCAAAAGTGTTACATGACGTCCATTCTCATTTCGAACTTCTCATTTTATCATGAAAAGAATGTATCTCAAGAAGAAAACAGAAGGAAGGAAAACTACTTTTCACTAGAAAATATAAGCTACTAATTAATAATATATCAATGCATCTAATCCACCTTCGCCTTAAGAATCTATTTGCCATTCCCTAAGTGGAGTCCAAATACACCCCACAATCCTTAGGAGTCACAAATTCAGACATTTGCACCCATTAGCAAATCAGCTTTCTTCACCTCTTCTAACGGAAGTCTTTTAGACTATTCTTCTTCCAGTCGACCAGGACATATAATGTAAACATGAGCCGAGCACCTGGACAAAGCTGTAGTAGTAGTATAAGAACAAAGTTGTATCATAATAACTGATATGTACTGGAAGTGAATTTATCCTATGGATTTCCGATAAGGAAAAGAAAATCTATGGATTTTGCAACCAAGAGTTAACGAGCTTCTTCCATTCGACTCAATTGGTAGTTGTGTGTATGTCTGTCCATCTGAGTGTTCGTAGGTCTGTTCCACGATAAGTTGTAAAATTTTATGTTTTTTAAAATCCAACCTCAGGAAATAAGTCTATTATATGAAGTTTAAATACATAAAGAATAAAGCACTTAAAAAATCGACCCTACGTCGGAAGTTTTAAATGTACATGATTTGATAAAATAACATTTTGATAAAAATTACATGATTTTGACCAAACACAGGGTATGGTTTCATGAAAGATACACAACTTCAATTACTTTTGATCACTAAAACTTCAAAATTTAATTTAATTAATATGATAAGAAAATTATCTTCCTCGATAACCTAGAAAGTCAAAACATTACCCAGAAATAATCGGAGGAGATTTGTCCTCAAACCAAATTTTAAAAAAAGAAGAAAAACACATACAAAACAAATGAAACCAACAGAACTCTCTTCTAATCCTGAACGTTTGAATATCTGTTTTCCAGTGTTTGCCATAAGTACGATCTTGAAAGCTATAAAGCCCTTTTTCTTCCCAATGTTAATGCTGCAGCTTAAAGAGCACATTGTAACGTTCGGCATTGGTTGGACATTGTAACGTGCACACACTAACTAAAAGAACGTCATACTATCAAAACTCGTAATCAACACAAGTGTGTAATCACAAATTCAATGTCATTTTGAGATTTTCTATCCATCCACTTTTCATATATATTATGTTAAGTAATATACAGGAAGAAACCCAAAGTAGTATTGGGACAATATATGAAAAATGTAAATTGTCGCAGTTTTAATGATTAAGTTTCATTCCTTGCATGTTACCAAGCATGCATGAGAGAAATTAAACTATAATGTATACGGCATAATATGCTAAATGTATTCAATAAATGATGACGCTAGTAGTAAAGTTTAAATCATCTACTATGAATTCAAACATTTTCATGTGATGAGCAGGAAAACCTCTTCCTTTTCTGTGTGAAATTACGCGATTGAGCGGAATGCTTGCAGATTTAAGCGGTAATCATGTTTCCCATTTGGATGCAAAAAGAGTTATTGGTCTTCGCATTTAAGCGACTTGACAGCTAGTAACTAGTTGGTAGCGTTACTTTCGCATGACCATGCCTACGGGGGTCAAAGGGGCAATTGCATCGAGAGGATTTTGGTTCTTCGAAATACATGTCAAGGTATTCATGATCTACTCTGCCCAATCTTCTTTTGCCAATATGTGAAACTACTACTGTTTGTATTGTCTATCTTTCACTATTTTTACGACTCAACACTTTATTTGATGTATTACTATAACATAGCATAGGCCTTCCCCACCAACTTTGACCCACTCCCCCTCAGTTTCTTATGGCGCTCAGCCGCTGTAACTTTGCACATGCACATATTTTCACATCCTCTATAAGACACACTGTGTCTCATCCCGCAACTCGATTCATCCATTTGGACCCTTTACTTGTGAGAGCCAGAGAAAATCATAAGTTGTATTTTAAGAGTGAAAATTACCACAATAAATTGTGTTCTCATTATTTCTTTCCCAACGGTAAATAAGCTAACATGGATAAATCGCCACTACATTCACAAAAATTTTAACAGCTGTTAACAAGTCTACTGAATATTTTATAAGCTTTAATATGGCAAATGTGAATGGACTGCATAATGATACTAATAGGATTGTGGATTAACAATTCCACATAATACTGTGGAAATATATTGAATATTCGTGTAAGAATTTGATCTACGTCTCACATTACCAAAAATTACCTAAAATGGCGTTACAAAAATGGCAGGATAATATACAATAAGAACTGAAAAATAATAAGCTAACCACTTTTTCCTTTACTAATTGAAGTATTAAAAAAAACAAAAAATCAACAAGGAAACAAGAACGAAATTGAACAAAAGGATTTCATGCAGAAAGAAAAGAAGGTATCTATTTTTTCAGCAAAAGATTCTTGACAAATCCACTCGTATGTAGGTGACAGACTCAATTTGAGAAGAAGAAAAGACGAAAACCCTCTGACGGAAACAATTGACAATCTACTGCTGTCTGTGTTGGCGTCCTGCTGTAGCTTCGTTCTCTCTCTCTTCACACACACACACACACACACACACACTATATATATATATATATATATATATATATATATATATATATAAGAATGTTTCTTTTTCAAGGTAACAACATCCAATTCTTCCTCTATTGTTCGCAGATGCTTATTGTGCAGAACGTTGAACATGTGCTCCAACATGGTGTTCGTTTGTTCAGAATCAGAATCACGAGGCGACGCAGGAAGAGAAGCGGAAGAAGAAGTAGAGAGGAAGAATAGTTACAAACAGACTTTTGAAAAATCTTAAGGGTCTGCCATTCTCAAGTCGTGGGTTCCGTTAGTGTTCTTGATCTCATCAAAATCTCTATCAAGTGCAAGCTACCTAAGAATTATGAACAATATGATGTCTTCTGAAGTTCGATGAGTTTTAAGAGAAATCACAATGTATATATCTTTTTTTTTAAAAAAAATACTGTTAACTGATTTACTTCAATACTCCATAATAATTTAGTATTAGAAGCAGAAAACGTTAAAGATTTTATAGAAATATTTGGTTCAAAATAGTCCAAAATAACTCGTAGGCGATTTTAATACCATTAATAATTCAGAAGCCCAATTAAGGGGACAGACTACTAAATATTTTTCAAAAGCTAACAATTAATTTTTGCCAGTTTTTCGTAAGGGAAAAGAGATAATGAAATGTTACTTACCTCAGTAATAGATACTGTTATTCTACACCCGAAAATACGAATCGGAAGAATTTTCAGTGTTACCATCCATAGAAATTACAGTGTGACCAGGATTTGAATTTCCCAAAAATCTAGGTTAAGGCAGCGACTAGAAAAATGAACTCAGCGGTAATTGATGACTTATCCTGTTGTCTGTGTTCCTTGTTAATTATTTTTTAAATAATATTTTTATTTTAATTCTACTGATAATTCAAAATTATTTATTTTGTACTCTTTATTACAAAATAAATACAAATATTATTAAAAAAATAATTAACAAGGAACACAGACATTATGATAAGTCATCAATTGCCCTTGAGTTCATTTTTCTAGTCGCTGCCCTAACCTAGATTTTTGGGTAATTCAAATTCTGATCACACTGTAATTTCTATAGATGGCAACACTGATTATTCTTCCCATTCGTATTTTCAGGTGTAGAATAGCATTATCTATTATCTATTATTGAGGTAAGTTACATTTCATTATCTCTTTTCACTTACGAAAAACTGGCAAAAGAAAAATTGCTAGCTTTTGAAAAATAGTAGTCTAACCCCTTAACGAAATACGATAGGAAAATTCACTCCTGTTAGAGGATTATAAAGTGCCATATCTTCACGATTATCATCTCATCACAGAATAAGTTTAACTTGAGTTAAAAACTCTTGCAGCAAACGAACATGGTGCCTTTCATGGTTAAAAGTTATGCATGAAATCGGTTGGGTCACTTTAATAAAACAAAAGTCAGATAAACTGTACACATAGTTCAAAGAAATAATATACGTTACTTCAAAGGAAACAATTTAGTTTGTGATAATATACTCCTAAACCTCAATAGAAGTATTTATGCGAAATTCCCCATATTTTAACTAATTCAGAGTTGACTAAGAATTTGAGTAGTGAGTGGTTTGGATTAGAAGGTGTTTCGATATATTCCATTTTCAAATGAAACAGAAGTTTTGATGTTTATTCATTATCATGAAAGAACTGAAAGTCACATTTTTGGCAAGTTGTATTTGATCTAGGAAACCATAAAAATTAACGTTACAGGCTAACGTTCTAGTGCAGCAGCCAGTATGAATGTGCACCATGTAGCTAGCCTTAACTCTTCGTGGACAGTAGCCCCAGTGAGATCTTTACTTTAATTTACATTAAATTGACTAACGATTGTTGTGTTGATCAAACTGTTATCAGAAATTAAGACAAATCAAGATAGCCACTGTTAATGAAATGACGTCTACGTCTACTCGTATAAGTAACGTATTGCATAATAAGGGTTTTGAAAGGTGCCATCATTAAAGTTAGAGATATTTACTGACATCGATAAATTAGCCCTATGGAATTAAAGTTCTCACTTGGAATTTCCACTAATTAATTAAGAATCGAAGAAAAGTACATCAGTTTTGATACAGTAGTGTCGCATCAGGTTTTACCAGGCAGGAGGGCGGCCAAGTATTTCCACCAACATAAGGCTTTCACTTCTTCTATTAATATTGCAATGAAACCATGAACTAAGAATTTGAAAAAATCGTCTTTTTTATTCATAAAAATAATAATTGCAATTCGGTAGGTGAAAATGGAACGAAGTAGTAGTAGTAGTAGTAGTAGTAGTAGTAGTAGTAGTAGTTGTTGTTGTTGTTGTTATTATTATTATTATTATTATTATTATTATTATTATTATTATTATTATTATTATTATTATTATTATTATTATTTTGCAATGTCTTAACTTTTGCATACGTGCATAACATAAACGTAGTCAATAACAATGTTTGTCAGTAGTAATTAACAATTCGGATAAGATCACGATAAAATGATGAAAGCAAACCTCAGGGTAAAGTAAAGTTCAAAAATATTTATTTTTTCATCATTAGATAAGAACAATATTTTTCAGAAAATGTAATTAGTACTTTCTTAAGATTTTGTAAATTTTTAAATTAGCTTTTGACAAAGTAAAAAAAGAAAAATAATTAAGGCAAACAAGGATAATAGTCCATATAAAATGACCAAGTTTGCAACTAAAAAATCGTTATGCATTCTGGATTCAGCATCAAGCATCGAAATGGAAAATTCTTTAATAAACTACAAATGTAGAAAGAGACCACTGTATGGTCAAACCTAAACAGGATCCTCAATAAGGTAAAGTATGACTACAGAGAACTCTATTTGCATCTGACCTGATATTAGCAGGTCTTTGAGAGTGACATTCAAATTTAAATAATTAAATATTTAGCTTATTTCTGTTATAACTGGCTTAGCATTGAATGAATTTATAAATTATATGTTACGCAGTTAAGCTAAAATACTATGTCTGGTTTTGAACTCAACACTTCTGAATGTTCACAGATAAATAATTATATTGTTACAACAAGTATCGACTATTTTATCATTGTAAGCTAATTGGGTCATTAATAATATATTGTCATTTATGACAAGAGATTGCAAATGTTCGTTTCACTCTCTCATTTGGTTTACGGTTTCATTGTTCCCTTCTAGTAATTGATTATAACATAATTTGATTTTGGTTTCTTTACATTTTAATTTTTTCTTAGCTGTATGGTTCAATATATTGCTCTTCAGTTTATTCAAAAGTATGTTTCTCAAACTCAGGAGAGCAATTGATCCTCTGCCCTCCCTAAATGACCCCCTGATTTGGTACGACCACGTCAGAACTAATCATGCTTAATTCTACCATATGTGTAACAAAGTGATTTAGCTAGCTATCAACTTGGGTGAGCTCACTTAGTGGAGAGGAATGGTATGTCATAACTTCATGGAAAAATCCTATAATTGTAACCTATAAAGAGTATGGCAGAAGTAGTACTTGATCGGCTCCAGCCGATGTCCTGTCGAACTTTATGAAGTTAGTTACATATTAATTCAATTCACTATTAAATTGCTTCACAATGTTTGGTCAATCTCGAACATTACTTTCTTTCACTTGTAATCGAACCAGAGACCACATGTAACAAATGTATACGTTCCAACATTAAGGTTAGCAGGAAATTGTCATTCTACTTGGGGGAAACCTGACTAGAGTTCTCATTAAAAATTCAGGTGAATCTACGTTTCTATTATTATTATTATTTGGTATAAAAGAGAGCTTCACATATAGATCAGCTTTGGGAATACATGCTTTCTCCACCTCACGGAGACAAGGTCGGTTTTCCTGATATTGATATTGGTATAACATTAACAATTACTTTCACTAAATTGTGAGATCTACCTAATATATAGCGTAAAACATTGACAAAATATATGCTGCTATTCTTGAAAATTACAGCAAGAAAGACACATATGAGTGCAATGGAATTTATTTCATCAACTACATGCAAATGACTACAATTTCAGAACTTTGTGATATCTCTAACTTTGATAAATCTGTATGGCGTGAAGCCTTTACTTACTGTATCAGATCCTTTATATGTTGCTTTATCGAACGAAACACACATTCAATATGTTTGTGAAATCACCTACTATGCTCCTTATGTGAGAAACTAAGTGCTGAAGAACCGCGATGAAAAGGATAACGATTAATCATATTCCTCATATGATCAAAGAGGACTATTTGTCAAGCAAGCGTGTAGGCAGGGAAGCAGCAATAAGTGTCCTTCCTCGGAAAAGGCTTCAGCACTTCAGGGTACATGTGCCCGGAAGTTATACTGAAGAAATATGGTTTTCCGAAAGTGCAAAGAAAGTGTATGCACTAGGTTTCTAGATATTCTCTGATGTAATGGTCACTGATACTCCCTAATGTAATGTGTAGCAGCAACGTGGTGTCCCCAGTTGCACTCCATATTATCACACCTTCTATTTGGGCAGTATGATCAATAATCCATGGTGCCAAATTGCACTAATCACGATATCTTACACCGAGAAAAAGATCGTATGTGGCGTACGTAAAATCGTACGTTTCAATTGTAAATCCTGTAGTTGTTGGACTTAACGTACAGCAAACCTATAACTGAAAATGCATGTTCATAATACTTTCTGTATAAGTGTTCCATCTATACGTACTTTCTGTATGAAACAATATAGGCGGTCAGGATCTCACATACAAATGGACGTATATAACATATAGCTGACGAAGGTAACATACATATATGTTTGTAATATAAAGAAGATTTAGATATCAGACATCCTGCAACGGCATGATAGAACACCTAAGGGCAGTGCCTATCTAGCATAAGGATAACGTATGCTCTGTACTAACTTCTGTAGCAAGCAAGAAGATTTCGTAAATTTGTACATTTGTAAAAATTAGAAATGAAATTAAAAATAAAAATTATTTGAGTAGGGGTTTTGGGTTCGTTTTCCGGGTGTCACCATTGCTATCATGTGCACCACCGTTAAAGTCTCCCTTCTCTGAATTAACTGGTTTATGACTCGATAAAGACTGACTTCACGGTTTGGAAAATCTTATCTCCCCGCGGTGTCCCAGGGCTTTAGGGAAATAAGATCCCCTAAACCGAGAGCAAACGAAAATTAATTTTATTCGCGCCTGTATCCATGTATCCACGTGCTGCAATGCTGAAAAAGAATTTTGCTCTAATTTCTGGTTTGTAGGGACGAACTAGACTGATTATCACTTCCCATGAAAATTCAATAATAATAATAATAAAAATAATAATAATATTAATAATGCACGAAATAAACAAACATGTTGAATTTAAAATTTTGATTGAAAGATCATGAAAATCAGTTCAATTCAGTCCATGGCAGATAGAATTAAAAAAAATTGCCTATATTGCCTTAACAGTTTGGCATAACAGACTTAAAAAAAATACCGTTGAGGTTAGGGATGTAATTTGGTTATGAAAGAAAAAGTTCACGAATTTTAGGTTAACAAAACAACAAAAGCTTTAATGAATAAAAACAAACAAAAATGTTTAGATAAAAAAAATCGAGTATGATTAAAATTAACGCTGCATTTGGAATATTGATAACAAGTGTGAAAAATAAGGCAGAAGGCCTTAGCACCAAATTTAATTTAAGTTAATTACATCTGTTTTCTTTCTTGACCTCCAGTTTGAATGAATTATTACCAGTAACTTGACATGAATAAACAAACTAGTGAGATCGATATACATAAACAGTCATATCTGAAATTTACGATTGATTATCCTTTCATAACGAGTACAATACAAGCTGGTTAATTTACGACTTTAAATTTGAAAATACTTATTTATGTAACATTGGATAATAAAAGATTAGCGTTGACCAGCTGATACTTTATGACCAATTATATTCCTAAAATTATTAATTTAAGATCTGTATAATGTGATGGAACCTGAATTTAATTACCTACGATTTAAGTCAAGCAAAAATTAATATATATTCCCGAATAAGTTGGAATACATTGAAATGGTAATAACTCGAAATAAATTGAAATAGGTCGAAATAAGTTGGACTAAGTCATGACTTTGATTTAGAATTTAGTGAGAAATTTGAAAGAAAAATCGAATGAGCTAAAGAAAATGAGTAAGCCTAAGCCTGACTTCTAATTGTTCTTAGTTATCACTGAGAATAAGAGATAATTACACCTGATATTAAATTTGATATCATTGTAAACAACAAGAATACCTCATACATAATATCCATGTCATAAATATTGTGACTTAACCATGCATAACACACACACACACACACACACACACACACACATATATATATATATATATATAGATATATATATATATATATATATATATATATATATATATATATATATATATATATCTGTGTATATTTGTGTCTTTATATTTTGCTATATTCGCTAATATATATATATATATATATATATATATATATATATATATATATATATATATATATATATATATATATATTAGCGAATATAGCAAAATATAAAGACACAAATATACACAGATAAATCATAGATATAAGCATGCATAAATACACAGAATACAATTTATACTAGAATATTCATAATAAATGCAAAGACGTCTTTCGAAAGATATTTTTAGACAAATGAATCTATTTTTCATGATTTCTCTTATATTGCAACAGTAACTAACATACGTATGTATCCGTAGGTTGTCGTAATTAGTCTGGTCTATGCGCATAGACTTCTGATCGCTCTATTGGCTTGAGGATCAGAATAATTTGTTCAAATGCGGCTTTGCTTCATGGTTATTGCCAATACATACTTTTCATGATAGAATCTAACAGCTGTTCCGTTCTTAATAACAGATTTCGTATCTCTAACAAAAATGACTAATCGTGAGATTATTCGCGTTTTTCTGATTAGTAATTAACATTTAAGCTCCCTACGCCGAATACTTTCATTGAGACATGATACAGACTTTTTATAAAACTCCTATTACCATATTTATTGAAATGAATTTACTCAGTTACCAACTCCTTTGTAAATGACTTTACAGACATAATGATTCCATACAATTTAAACAATACACTGATTACACTTTAAAAAAATTATCAAGCTTGGTTTTTAATTATCTCACATTAAAAAAATGCCTGTCAATGGCTTAGATGCATTTTCACTGCATACAAATTTAAACATTCTAATTTGAATACTTAATAGTCATATAGTATCGAGAATTGCACCATTCGAACCACTAAAAAGTCTACATATATTTTGTTTACATCTAGTTTCTCTCTTTTTATCCTCAATTATGCTTCATGAGTGACACAAAAACAAAAACTATAGTGATTAATATATCTTGAATGAGAATGATGCGGTCACTAATATCACATGCTACATAAGTAAAATTGGCAAAGTATCTCTACAGTTCAATGTAGGCTGACTTTAAGTTAAAAAAAAATCTAATCGTTGATAGCTCAAGTTCGAATTATAATGTTTATTTTCAATACAATGGAATTATGTTTGGAAGTCTAAACTATTTCCGGTCTTTAATTTTCGTAGAGAGAAGGTCTTGCATTCTTACTTAATGCTGAGAAATTTTCCGTTTTCTACAAAATAATAATAATAATAATAATTTAGATGGATCCTACCTTTCGTCATCACCACTGCCTTGACCACACTCGTTGTTGCCACTGCGCTGACCATACATACAGAGGTTCTTACGTCTCCTCTTTCCATGCCTGCACGTCGAATGTCTTGGATCCTGAGTTCTGTCCTCAGACTTCTCCTGAGTCTTCCTTCTGAACTGCCAGGGGGGACGTCCATCGAAATAAGCACTGTTCCGCTGATTCATCTCTCCAACAATGCACTTTTCTGCACTAAAGATTCCAATTATTACACTGCACCATCACTCTTTGTGTCGTGAGTGTTGTGTCGCACGGACTAATTATATTTAAATGTTTTTACGAAGTGTTCATGACAATTTCAAACTAATTTCGTATTGTTAGGGCTAGTCTAACTGCTGTTTGAAAGTGTGTAGGCACCGTTAAAGTTTGTTTTCACGTCTAGTTAGTAATCGTAGCGTCTTAGCGAAATCAGTTTATTAAGGTTTTTGTAATGTGCAGAAAATCTAAGTATAAATGCCTATACCTTAGTGTTGCTGAAATATCGTCCACCGGGCTACTTGTTAACCTAGCCTCGTATACTGTTTCTTAATTGACGTTTGACTTAGTGTAGTGTGCGTGAGTGTGTGTGTGCTCCGGGTGAAAGTTTTTGAAAACAGTTCTTCCCGGTTTCTTCACTACCACTCACTGACGGAATGACTGACTGACTGACTTGGAATTTTGAATTGTCAAATTCTCGATTGTTTCAGACACGCCTCTAACTGCGTTTTTGCTCCCCCTTAATTTTCTTTCATTGCTCAGATTATTTTGGTGTTCTCAATTTTTATTTTCTTGGTCTCCGCCTATTTACGGTGTTCGAACGTCGTCTCTCCAACGTACGTGCTTTTTTCAAATTTCACATGTTATATAGAAAATTTTTATAGGGGTTGATTCGGTGCCTATTAGTCTCGTGCGTGCTTTTGAACCAAGTTACAGACCTGTGTCAAAATTTTATCTTGGTACTGCGTGGCGACATATGGTCTATGATGTGATTTTGACAATTTCACAGAGATTATTTTCCACTTGGATTCTATTCAATGTGTTCAGACTTTATTATTTTTCTCAATTTCACAAAAAAGATGCTAAAAGCTATTTTGTTTTTCTTTCTTGGGCTCACGCAGGGTCCTTTGTATGTGTGGTCCTTTTTTTTTTTACGCGTGTGGCTTAGTGCGTTTGCACACGGCAACGATAATATCGGTGGAAGCCCCGATAATATCGGTGTCGGTGTCGGCGTACTTTGCACACGTCGCCGACAGTATCGGTGGAAGCCCCGACAATATCGTTGCGAAGTAAGCGACACACAAAAAAATCTTCTCTATATATGAAAACAAATAAGAAAAACAATAATTGGGAAAATTACTTTTTAAAACAAGGACTACAAAAACTGTTCTGAAGAGGTGTAGAGGACGGTACAAAACTTAGAAAAAATAGCCCTATGCCTAAACATGTTTAGATTTAACAGTGCCGTTTTAAATAGATGCTGTAAACATATTATTTTTGTTTCGATGAGAATTGATTCTGCGGTACATTGCAAACTATATTAGTTTTAGTTTTTGTTGAAACACTGTTACATATTGTATGTATATTATTTTGTTTTCCATACAATTAACATTAATGTCATAGTAGATTAAGTGATAAGATTCGAATTAGTAATTCTGTTTTACATTGCTCCATACATATACTGGCGCAAATCCCGGGGGATGAAGGGGACATCGCCTCCAATCTTGGAACTGGGGAGATTGTCCCCCCAAAAAATCCGATTTGAAATGTGTTTTTTTGGGTGAGAAATTTGATTGTGTCCGATCGCCAGAAAGGAAATGAGATGAAATTAATGTCCACTCAGAATAAGCCTCAAATCTGCCCGCCTCCCAATGTTGAAGACAACTCTGCTTCCCTGATCCTCCACAGCATTGTTTCTCGACTACAGAAATAGTTTGAAGATCGCTATAGGGTCTATATATAATATGGGAACGATCTTACCCTCCCCCCCCCAATGTTGAAGACAGATTTGCGCTGTTGCATACATACCTGTCTTTCTCGTTTCTTTTTGTCCATGAACTCAAAATCCTGGGCAAGGCTTGCATAAACTTTTCGCCATGCTTTTTGCTTTTAATTCTGTCCTTGAAAGAGTCTGTTATCTTATCCCATATGCAAGGTCTACATTCCACAAGTTCAATAAGGGTTAAAATATCGAAAGGAAAAATTCCTGCCATCTCTAAAAATCTAAGCAAAACTAGAAAGATACGAATGCAATAATACACAACCTTTTCATTCAGTCACTGTAGCTAAACTGCAGAACTCTATCAGGGGGTCGGTCCCGGTACAAAGGGGAGAGGGAAAACTTGGATACACAGCTTTGGCCTTTGTTTTCAATTGCCATTCCACAAATTATTTTTTAAAAGGGGGGATTTGGGATAGTTTTTGAAATGAGAGAAAAAATCTGCAACAAGTGAAGCATGAAGTCACATCCCTATTGTTGAGATCACAATCAAGAAAATGCCAAATGAGCAACTTGTCCTTGGAGCTTTGGAAAGAATGTTTGATTGTGCTGGTTTCGTTTCAAAATAATAATAATTCTACGTTGAGTTGTCAACAAATATTCTATTCAATCATTGCTTATTGAGTGGAACCGGGAAAAGTGATCTGCACACAATTCTGATGAAAATAAAAGAAAGTAATAATAATAATAATAATCAGGATTTTTTCCATATGCTTATGTTCACAGTGTATCAAACTGAAAATTACGCTTAAATTAATTTCGAGAATGTATTAAAATTTAAAAGCATTAATAGATTAAAAAATATACCATCAAAGTGTGTGTGTGAGAGGGAGAGAGAGAAAGAAAGAATAAAAATTTAAAAAAGGAGTGAAAAATAATCAAGAAATTGGTTATCTAAATTTCCTATATTCTATTTGGTAATAGCTACAGGGAAACCAGTACTCTTCAGACTTCCCACATTTTATATTTATTTAATAAAGGGAATTAGCTACTCCAAAACAGAGACTGTAAAAAAATAATAATCTGTTCCCAAGTAGTTTATAGAACAAGATAATAATAATAATATTATACAATTGTAATAGAAGAAATGGAAACAACAAAATTCCAAAGACAAGAAACGAAACAAAAATACACAGCGCCTTGTCACTCACTCTCTTCATCTAACCCGCTGGCCGGCCGACATTATCGGTGGTGTGTGCAACCAATCATAAGAAAACATTGCCCCCGACAAAATCGGTGTCGGCGGTACCGCCGACATTATCGGGGGCTTGGCCGACAGCATCTGCGTGTCGGAGGATCGGCCGATAATATCGGTGGCGTGTGCAAGCAACGATTTGAATACATTGAAGTCGATTTCACCGCCGACATTATCGGTGGCTCCACCGATATTATCGTTGCCGTGTGCAAACGCACTTAGGCAGCGGTATTAAGAGACAATAGAAGGGTCTTTCAAATGTCCTCGCCGCAACGTCAGGTATACAGAATAAAAAAAAAGAAAACATCTTACTCTCGGAGAGTGGAAGAAAAATAAAGAATGTCCTTTGCTTCTTTAAATACACAAAAATGAAAATGAAAATGATATTCACTAACGTTCATAATTATATGCAAAATTGAATTAAAAAGATTTATTTAAAAATTAAATAAAAATGGTAATGATGCAACTGTCACACAATATACCGCTGTCCGGAGAACGGATTTTTCTCAGTGTATAATACAAATGCAGCTATCGCTGTAAGAAATGTTGAAGTAAGACTCGTTCTAAAGCACACTAATGATGCGAACATTAAGCATCAATTGTTTGAGGTCTTGTGTTAAACAGAAACCGACACGAAGTTATGCATCTGTCAGTCCAGTGCCGTCAAATCGTCTATGATGACAAGTTTACACCCGTTACGGTGCTCTAGTGTCAGAGCACTAAAGAGAAATCAACATATATGAAGATAGATAATATTATGAATAAACCAGACCATTGGATTTGTAAAGTCCATCATTAGCGACGAACTACTATCACGATCGCTATGTGTAACGATAGCCATACACTACGAACGCGGACTAAATACTATACCAAAAGTTATGGTAATCTTGTAATCAAGAGCTAAGAAACTTATTAGCACAAATCTATGAAGTCTTATTTGCACACCAAGGTACTTACAAGTACGGCGGGGAGACGAGATTTCAGACGTTATGTGATATCCTGGCCTGTGTGCAAACGCATTTGGACTGTGACTTCCTTTGTAACAGTTAAATACCATTCTTCTGCAGACAGAAAAATATTTAATCAATGGACGTAAAACCAATAAATCTATAGAACTTGTGAAATTTCCAGAATCACGCCATTTTGTAGAGAACTCGGGACATCGATGGGGAACTGTGGATAGATCATACGATTGTAATGAACCTTAATATCTAAATATTAACTACCTTAAATTGAACCTTACTCTTTACAAACTTAACATTTTTTTTTTTTTTTTTTTTTGTCTTGAGATATAAAATATGACCTTTTAAGTATGTAGCATAGGATAATATATTTACGACAGTACAACTTGAGATTCTTAGTTAGGTTTACTGTAACGCAGTCTATCATGTTTATATTACGTTACGTAAAACAATAATGCTACTTAAGTCTGTTCGTGATAAATTAACGGTTCTAATCGCAACATTGTTCTTATGGTTAACTTTTAACCAAACCTAATAATAAACATGAGAAGTGACAACAATAACAAACAAAATCAATTCTGTTATCTAATAACCATAACTACCTATTTATTACAAAGGTAACCAAGAAAGTTCTGTCGCTTATTGTGACGGTATGTGTTCAATTGGCCCTCACACCGTGAGTTGAACCCGAATGGAGATAAGTCGAAGGTCAGTTGTTGGTGTGGGTATATCCAACACACTACTTGGTTGCGGCAGTTCAGTTACACCGTGAACTTGCCTAAGGACAGAGTAAACATGGGGCCTCCACAGAGATTCATAAGGGCGTATGCTGTACGAGTTGAAACTGGGGTCAAACACCGCTGCACTGGGACGGAAGCTATGCCAAGCCTTTAGTGAAGGTGTCGTGACTTCGCGGACAGTGCAGCGGTGGTTTAACAAGTCTAAGGACGGTGATGAAACACTCGAAGACGCATCACATGCCGGAAGACCAACAAATGTGGAAAAAAAATCTTCAAGCAGCAGTAGAGGAGAACATTTTTCAGACGTGTGAAACTGGGACTACAATTCAGTGTGAGTGGAGAAACCATTCAGCAACACCTCCATCAACTTCGGAAACATTACATGATTTGGTCTCGGGCCAGAAAGCAACGCGAACAGACACCTGTGTTTCTTTGCTGTCTCGTCTGAGGAAGGAGCCATTTCTGGACAGGGTTATGACACGTGATGAAAAGTGGGTTGTGTACGAAGCTTCACACACCGTCGTCATTGGTTAACATTATATGAACCAGTTCCAAAATAGCCGACACCAGCACTGCACCAGAAGAAGGTCCTCCTATATGTTTGGTGGACTACTCATGACATCGTGCATCCATGCAACTGGGTCAGAGGTCCCAGCTGTTCAGAGCATCCTTGCAACTGTGTACTGTCAGCACTTGAGCCGTGTTCCAGAAAAACTCAAAACTCTGGAGAACCACTTCTGAATCGCAAAGAGTAACAAGAAACCCCATGTGGCTAAGATGACTAGGGACACCATTCTACGCATTGGATGTGAAACTCTATTGCATCCGTCATACAACCCGGACATTACATCGTCCGATTATCACCTGTTCCATTCCTTGGACAATCACCTTAGAGAACGCCAGTTTAAATCCCTAGTAGAGGTGAAAAGTGCACTTGATACCTTCTTCCCTTCACGGCCCACCAAGTTCTGCCGCGATGGAATCTATGGCCTTCCAGAACGTTGGCAGGAGGTCGTTGATGCTGTTGGGGACTATTTTGATTTTCCAGATATGTTTTAGATGACGTATCGATGTTCGAAGGTGGTGGGTGAAAAAGAGACAGAACATTCTTGGTTACCTATATAAGATAGTGCAATATATGCAATTGGACCTCAGGATACTATGTATGAGTTCATTCCTTGTCTAATACTTATCAATTGTGAATTCTACTTCCTCTTGGGCCACTATTAAGGTGTCCCTTATATAAGTAATTTCGTGTTACAATATGTACATCCGCGAAATGTATTCCATGTGGCCATAAACACGCATTAGTGAAGTAACAGCTCCCTACGAAAACGTTAACCCGTGCCGACAACGACAAAGTCATGAAATGACGTTTCCATATTATGATATAATTTAGAATGTCCAACCGTGGTAACCGTAAAAAAGAGACACTGAAAGAAAACTGCACAAAGCGACTAGAGAAAGGAGAACACCTGCCTGTGTGTTGGCGAACATCACCGGATGAACAGTGTTGCCAACTCAAGATAAAGTTATGTTTTTTTGAACCGAATGTAATGTATATACAAGTATTCTGTGACACCTTGGCAAGGCAACTGTTTGGTTGTGGGGGAGTAGGCTTACTTTGCCTACGTTAAAAATTGCTAATGATGGCAATTACTGCATAAAATAATTCTCAATCACTGGTAAAACGAACAATAGGCCTATCTCTCATACAAGTTACATGCTATTTATCCATATTCTGTACAAAAAAGTATATTTGTAAATGAGTTCACATTCACTTTAGCAAACGGTTCTACCAAATTGAAAATTTATACTGCCATTACGCGAGCAGACTGTTCTACCACATTTTGACAAATTTCTTACATTTTCAGGGTAGGTTAGAGCTTTGTATTTCTTATGGAGGAGCATGCACTAAATAAGGAGCTCCATTACTACTTGCAGATTGAGTTCAGGAGAGCTCTGTGTAAATTCAGTGTGGACGTATGACATAAAACTGCAGTGCTTAAAATATGAAACAACTTACAAGTGATAATCAAATTAGATACACTAACACTATTTTTGTTAACCGATTTTTATTAAACGTTATCTGATGCTTGTACATTACAGACAAATGGAGTTTTGACATGTGCGTTTTGTTTGTTTACACGTATCAGCTGACTGAAACTTACGCAATACGCCATCTTGGGACGGGATATCTCGAATCGAACGCTACAATCGAGACCACGATCGAACCAATACTGCGACATAGGGAAGGGGACCTCTAAGTCTTTATATTATCTCAATGGTTTACGGCCATATAGAATACAGTGCGCAGGTGTGCGTATAGTAACTGGGGGTGTTCGATAATGAAGAGGACCTATCGAATTTCGGGAGTGAAAATTTATCGAGTTGTTATAGGTTACTCGAAACCGTTCGAGTATTTGAAATTATCGAAGTTTTAGGTATTATCGAAGTTTCGGGTATTATTGAAGTGTCAGGTATTATCGAAGCAAGCTAACCCCTGCTAGCAAGGTGGGCATGAAATCTTAAGTGACAATGCGGAAATTAATGTCAGGTATTAAGGGAAAAAAATGTTTATTAATGCTTGATACTTTACCAATAATTTGCAAGATTTAGAATTTAAGGATGTCACCCCATACGAGAGAGAGCGGATGTTAGATGTTAACATGGTTTTCCAAACAATTGGCTGGTTCAGATTCAAACTTTATAGCCGTCGAGCCATCCACTCTGAGCCATTTTTTAAAATCCTTTTTATCTTGTCATATTAGAAGGAACGGGCTAATTTAACGGCTCGCACAGAGTATGTGTGTGTGTCTGTCCATCCAAGGGCACCAGATAAAGCGATGCGCTTTTGCACACATTCTAACATTGTGAGTTAGTGCCACAGACAACAGAAAAGCAGTAACATTGTAAGTTAGTGCCACACGGTAAAAGCAGTGTTTCTCTCATACATGTTTTTCGGGGGACACTGTCTCCCGGAGCTCTGAGAGTGCCTTCCCTGAGGGTACCAAATTAATACGTCTATAACATAATAATAGATTAGTACCGTGTGAAAATAGTATGTGTCCCTCCGAATACTGTGATTCCAGGAACATTTTTTCTGAAAGAAATACTGGGTAAAAGTTGTCAGTTTATCAACATTAGTTAAAACGTACGTGTGTCAGCGCCCTACACATTTAGGAAGAGGAAGTTAATGAAAAGTGGGACCATAAAAGATCGGTTACTGCTCACCTATATGGAGCGGGAAAACATCTATCTGGCCATAGTACGTTTCCGTGTTCCCACTGTTCATTCTATGACTAAAGAAGATCTCCTGCATTATCTGAATTTCCAGACCCAGGATGCTCGCAGAAATGTCACTAACCTAAAGTTTCTATATAAGGTATTCAATGGAAGCTAAGGTCTGAAGCCCTACTTCAAAAATTATCCCTTCACATTCCTACCTGTGTAGCATCAAATACCATGGGCACCCGAAGAAAATTTTCTAGGGGGCCCATCTCCCTCGTTGCTATATTATGTTTAGTATTTTTTATTTGTATTAAGGAAATTTTAAGAAATTTAAGTTGTTTTCGTAAGCCGGGGGGGCGGTCACCCTGTCCCCATCTTCGGGCGCCCATGTCAAATACCCACTTTTTCCACTTTTCCCGTCCTAGACTGTTGATTATTCAAAGGTCCTTCTTCACAGAGCACAAATTCATATAATCAGATAACAACTGACGTGAACACTTTTTAAGATACTCAGCTTTTGACAGAATAATTACACAAATTCAAAATAACTAAAAATGAATTAAGAAACTTCATCTTTGTTTTGTCTTTTTTTTTTAATTTTCATTTTTCTATTGTTAATACATGTTTGTTCTGTTTCCCTGTGTAAATGGCACTCATTATGCTGTATCTGAGTTTCTGTTGAAATAAATAAATGAAATAAAAAGTAGGCCCGACAGTCCTAGTGAAAGAGTTTGCAAGTATGAAAGCAAGAAAAGTGCCGTTAAGGTTATAAATGCAGTTACTCAATTTATCTCAAACACTGAGTAAGAGACTTATGGAAATATTAACATATAGGCTACTATCCCAACATCACGAACTTTATGTTGTTTTTACACTGGCGCGAACAGAACTGAGTTTTCTATGATATTTTGTTGAATGTAGATAAAGCTACCCTAATCAAAAATTATATGTAACTATAAGAGGGTTCCTACTGACCTGGAGAAATATATTTCCCTGACTTCTCTATTACTTCCCCTGACCTTTGGCAGGAAATTCCCTGACTTCCATGACAGGTGTTGGATAACGTTGACATATAAATAAGGAGCAAATAACGGCGAATATTTATAAATGAGAACATTTATTCTATAGAGACAAATAGTAATCAATTGCTCATACGTACATTTTACTTACTTTCCATAAAAATCTGAACAACGTCCATTATAATAGTTGGGCTAAGCTGAAATTGGTATACAATTAACGTTAGAAAAAATATTTTATAAAATTTTCCTGACTTTCCCTGATTTCCAGTCTTTTTTCCTCAACTTCCCTAACCTGCACCATTTTCCCTGACTTCTCTGACCAGTAGGAACTCTCTATAAACTTTGTACTAGTTAGGCTAATTATTAACTTATAAATTGTTTGAAACACAAAGCTGCATATAGTATACCTCTTGATTTCTTTAAACAGGCAAAAGTTAAGTTTTTTGATACCTTGTGGTCACTAATCACGTTTACTATGGAATCTTTTTAGAACCACCATCTTTTGTTTTATATTTACAATGGACACTGACATTGTTTACATTACAATAAAACTTTAATTTCCTGTTGCACTGTGGTTATATTAGTAAAATTTCATTCCAAATGCCATTGCAATGAAAATGTTTTTTTAAATAAATAATTGCCTTATAGATTACTTCTTAATACGATAGACAGAGGCATTGGGAAAGTAAGTTTTATTTTATTAATGCTTAAACAAATGGTAACAATGTGATGATGTGGTGAAAATATCAGGGGTAACAAGACTTCACTTTTGTTTGGGTTTGGGGAAGAAGGAAATTATGATGGGCAGACATGTTTTTCGCCTAGGGTATAAAATATCCTAGAGCCGCCCCTGATTATCGTCGCGAATTTTGTCGAGGAATTTGAAGCTTAAAATATATAAAACGATACCCATGCCTGTTGTTCTGTATGGTTGCGAAACATGATTGCTTACTCGGAAGGAAGAAAATAAAATGAAAGTATTGGAGAACAATATTCGGATCTAAGAGAAACGGGAATGGGAAATTGCGGAAACTTCATAACGAGGAACTACATAATTTATACGGTTTACCCAACATTGTTAGGGTCATCAAATCTAAGAGGCTCAGGTGAACAGGTCATGTAGCCAGGATGGAAGAAGGTAGGAACGCTTTCAAAATCTTAACTGGAAGACCAACCTTAAGGCGACCATTAGGAAGACCTAGGCGCAGATGTGAGGACAATATTAAGATGGATCTCGCAGAAATAGGAATAAAGTAGAAACTGGATCCAATTGGCTAAGGACAGATGTCAGCGGAGAGCTTTAGTGAACGCGGCATTGAACCTCCGGGTTCCATAGGCCATAGAGTTATATATATATATAATATAAAAAAAAATGAAAAGTCTTTCCTCTTCTGAGTCTCATCTATGTTGAGAATTTGATGGAGATCGGTCGAGTGGTTCAAGAATTATTAGGTTTTATTTATTTTTATATATCTCCTCTCCTTTCCCCCCTCCCCTAAGTCAAAATGATATGACCACTCCAGGTACGAACCTCATCTATGTTGAAAACTTGATTGATTTCGGTCGGGTGGTTCAAGATTAATTAAGATTTATTTATTTTCATCTATCTATCTATCTATCTATAAATATATATATATATATATATATATATATATATATATATATATATATATATATATATATGTATATATGTATAGATAGATAGATAGATACATATCACCTCCACTCCTCCCCGAGGTTCTACCATCAAGGTGAAATTATAAAAAAAAAAAAACTTTCCTGTCCCCAACCTCATCTATGTTGAAAATTTGATTGAGATCGGTCGGGTGGATCAAGAGTTATTAAGGTTTATTTATTTTTTTCTATCTCCTCCCTCTCCTCCCTTAAGTTCTACTATCAAAGTGAATAGCTAAAAAAAAAAAAAAAAAAAAACTCCCAGACCAGAACTGCATCTACGCCAAAAATTTGATCGAGATCGGTCGGGGGATCAAAAGATTAAGAGTCACAAACATAGTCACTTTCAATTTTATAATAGATTTGGTGTAAAATATTCCCACTTCACATAACCTACGTAATACCATGAGTTTACAAAAAAAAAAAAAAAAAAAAAAAAAGGTGAAATATGCTATGAGAAAACAGGAATGTTAATAACAGTCATAGCATCACGAATACGCTCAAAGGAAGAACAAATAGTCGGATTCAGGGGAGTTCCCCTTGTCCTAAAGCAACCAAAAACAACATTTGTATGATGAAAGCAAAGAGAAACATTTCAAAGTAAGTTTCATCAAAATCGTACAATATGTTCGAAAGTTATCATCGAATGGCATACACAGACAGCGCAATCTATAGGGAGCTTCGCTGTCTATAGTTTCAATGATAGTCGAAGTTTACATATTAGAGGAAATTTCGACAATCTCAAATACTCGAAGGGTTTCGAGTACCGGATAATAAATTTTCAAAACCGAAGTTCGATAAGTCTTCAGACCTATCAAACTTCCTTAAATCTACCTATATCAGAAGCTGTCTCAATCCGGAACTTTAAATCTACGAAATCAGTTTTCTTTTTCTGCCTTCCCTGCTGTTGGCGCAATCGGTAAAGTGTCGATTTGTAGACTAATGGTGTCTTGGATTGAAATCCTGTTCGGGTGATGCATGTTTTCTCTACCTTTTCTCTCTGTCTCTCTCTCTCTCTCTCTTCCCTGACATACTACTTAAGCTTTGTGCGTACATAAACATTGGTCTTGAAGACATTTGGGAAGAAACTCTTCTTTCACTTCTTTTCAAGCGAGGCAACTTTTAAAATGAACACTTCATATATGTAGTGCATATTATGTACACCTATGATAATGTCGATTGTATTGTTTCTTCTAAACATTCCAATAATCCCGAACTTATCAAAATACTCAAACGACTCGATAAATTGCACTCATACTGAGATCATTCAGTATTTACTGCTTTCAAACAATGCGAGCCTCACAAACAGTTCGAGTGTCGAATGTTTCTAACATTTCGAGTTTCTCGAACATTTTGAGAGTCTCGAACACCTCGTGTGTCTCGAATATTTCGGGAGTCTCAAACACTTTGAGTGTCTCGAACAATTCGGGAATATCGAAAGTTCGATAAAATTAAAATTCTTTATCGACGAAACTGTTTTAAATGATATTGAATTTTTATCGATTACTCGATTATCGGAACAGCCCTAATCGTAACACGAAATTACCTTATACAGGGTGTTTCAAAACAACATCGACAACGTTTGGGAAGTGATTCCTGGCAGCAAAATAAGAAGAAATGTATAAACCAACCTGGATGCACAAATGCTTCCTTTCGGAGTTATAGGCTGCCGAAAACATGAAAAATGAACTTTAAAGGTCCATAGCTCCAAAACTATGGGACCTACCGTAGTCGGGTCAAGACTTTACCCGATCGCCTTTGAAGCGCAGCACCAGCGTAAAGCAGATTTGTGAGCGTTGATTTCTATGGAAATTTGTCTGTCTTTTCCCCTTTTCTAGTCTAAATAACATGCTACAGCCGAATGATCGATTCCGATTTCCTTTATATCCTATCTTGTTGTTTTCTGTGGATCTGCTTCGGTGTTCAGCATCAATTTATATTCGTAGTGGCTAAGAACCGAACGACACTCGTGACCTTTGTTCATCGGAGAGAACACCTTTCGGCCCAGGAGCGACAAAACATTAAATCCGACCATGGCTTGAACCTATACGATTATTCTCAATACACCCATGTAACGTCTGGTGGGAAACCACGAAACATTTACTTAGTGTCTTTGTAATAATATCTGCACATTAGTAATAATATATTTCGATAAGACACTGACACATTCTGGTGATGTTTTAGTTGACTATTCATCAATAGCAATAAGGAAAAGCATTCTAACACTAAAAGTTACAGATAAGTTCACTGCCCACACTTAGCTGAAATAAATTTTCATACTTACTTCGCGGCCTGAGGAGAGTTGTCAAATGTTACTTGTGTCGAGAATCCTCCCGCGAAATTATATAGACATGACAACACACTGTACTGAAAGAACATATTCATAGTGCCGAATACCAACAGTGTTTCAATATTGAGTCTTTGTCAGATTCAAAAACATGATTGCTTCAGTGGAAGTGTTTAAAAAATTAGAATACAGACATAAAATTTTTTCATTCGAGATAAGATGCTATGATTAAATTCTAATGGTATTCTGGCCAGAAGCTAAGAATCTTTGTAGTGCTCCACTCCTCACATTACAATTATTGGTTGCCATTCTATGTTTGAAGCCGTCGTTTTGTACTTTGTTCTTTGTCATCATGAATTTATTTCTGTTAACCGTATACTCATTGTTTTAAAATGTGCTACGTTTACTGATTTGTTCAAATTGTATGTTACTTAGAATCAAATTTGCACCATAAAAATTAATACTCGCAATTAACGGTTATAAAAAGAAGAGAAAGACTTCTTTAAAATACATACCTACAATATTACATAAAATATTTGAAAATAAACTTTATACATGGTAACTTGTATAGAACTACATGATTATAAAAAATGACAATATTTTAATATATTTAGTTAATTCAGGACGATTTAAGAGAAGAATCTACCTAGGTAGAAATCGTCCACAACAGAGATATTTGCGAGGAAGTCATTGCTAATTATTGAAGGTGACGATGCATTGGAATTGTCGAGTTCCAGGTTGAACAAAATAGAATTTAGAAATTTTTTAGATTTCTAGAAGTGGTTAGATTAACGGTTCAGCAAAATCTTTTATTCGCAAATTCACTGAAAACTTAAAATTATTTATCAGACAAGGAAAAGCTTATTGTTGCTGCTTGGAGTATAACGAATGGGGCATAGAAACGTCATCAGGAGAATTCAATACTGGAAGTGAATCTGCAAATCACTTGACAAAATTTGTTGTTGGTAACCAGGAAAACTGCCTTCTCTCAGCCCACTTGTACAGAAGTCTAGAAGTAACTGGCGGCGAATCCTCAAAATCCCCTAAATCTAGTAATTATCTCTCCCTCCGTATGGCATATGGAACCCGGAGGTTCAATGCTGCGTTCACAAAAGCTCTGCATTGACTTCTATGCCCAGCCAACTGAATCCAGTTTCTACTTTTTATTCCTATTTCTGCGAGATCCATCTTAACCCTTTGCATCCCAAGGAATTAATATATGAAGAGAAAGAAACCTTTTATGAAACATACTGTTCCGTCACTGTAAATAGTGTCGGCAAAGCACTGAAGGCAACCTAGAAAATGTAAGAAAATTGTTGCCCAATAGATTGGCGATGTGGTCTCCACCACCAGCTTTATGTAAAGCTGGAAACATGAATAATTGAATTGTATAGTTCTTTCGTGAAAATACATGAATAGCAAATTCGGGATGAAGCTTTAACAAAGCTAATATTGTAATTATAAATGAAATACACAAAATACATACTTTAAAAGATGCAGCAGAATTTGGGTAGGTAATATAATCTTTGATCTGTAAAATGTAATGGTTTGTTATGTAAAGTCCCTTCAATATATCAACTGATTACAGTACCTTCAAGACTGAGCTAGCTCCATAACGAAGTTTCTCCGTCAAAATCTTATGCACACTTCCCCGACAACCTCGGTGTTCGTGGTTTTATTCAAAGGCTGGTTTTACAAAAAGCCAACCCTCTTTCTTCTCTTTTCCATAAAAGGTAGCAAAATCCAAATATTAGGGAACACCCACAATCACGTTGTCATGACGTAGATAGAAAGTTCTAGAAGGTTTAGGACATAAACCTCCAAGGTTAGTACCACAAGCGTTACCCTCAATCGACCTCATAGGAGGTGACATCGTCCAATGTGAACTTACCAATACAGCTGATAAAGTAGAAAATAAGGATTTTCACAATAAAATGTTTATGTTTGCGGATATAAATCACTTCACTCTGTAGAAAGCTTAATCTAGCATGTTGGTAAATATCAAAATATTGACTCAATAAAGTAACATAACAAAGTATGGCTGACATATGACAAGTTGTGTATTGTGTAAAAGTAGCAAGTAAGGGAAAATGTCAGGAGAAGGAATATGATGTAGGCATGTGTAGGGTAAAGGACTTCTGCTATTGCACCTAGATTAATGAACCAAACATCATTTTTTTTTTAATTTTACAAAATGCTTCAAAGAAGCTTGAGGCTACATGAGTTCAAATCTTCTTGGAAAAGAAGAAAAAATAAAATAAAATTTGTAAGTGGCACCCACAAGAATCAAACGACGGACTTCCGGAACCATATCTCTCATTATGTAACAATATGTTTATTATGATACTGGAAGAAAGAATATTACAATAAAATTATGGAACAATGACTGCAGTGTTGCCAAATGTGGTTGTTTCACACTGAATCCACTGGGCAATAATTGTTATTACATTCGTACTATACTAAAGTAAACATATTGCTAAACATTTGATGATACTAATAGAAAAGCAGTAATATCACAATAATGTAAATATTGGGACAACATTTACAGCGTTCCCAAATGTTGTATTTCACCTTCCAAATACCAGGCCATATCTAGCTTTGCATTTTTTTTTTTTTTTTTAATAGTGGTAATATCCCAGATATTGCACGTTCCATGCAGCTTTTGGGCAGTAATACAGAATGTATTAATACATCAGCAAGATGTTCCTCTTACTGACATACAGGTATGTGAAGCTTTTTAAAATCTTGTTTCAAGTAGAATATATGGCTTATATTTACTGAGATGTTGCTTTCGCTATCTTTTCTCGTAATATGGTGATGTTGGTGTTCCAACCATCCCAAAAATACAGCAAGTCGGAACTACTTCAAAGAGAATGGCTTCTCACACTGTTCTTCATGAATCCAAAATGCATTATAACAGTGACATTAAGGAGGTGTCACAAAATTTTCCCCTCCCTCCACGCCCCTCCACACCATCAGAAGTGACATCGTCTTCTTACAATATATACAGTTTCCGTCACTGGGGAATATTAATTTCTATAATAAGCACAAAGAAATGTTTTAAGAAAATACGTGAATTTTAATAAAAAATGGTACAACCTACGGGAAACAATGTGTGCAAGTAACATGCCATTGCTGCCCGGTGGTTCAATCTGAAGCCACATATATTTTCAAAAGAATATAACGTATTTAGGATAGAAAATTTGACAGAAGGACTTGGAGTATTAATAATATAGAATAAAATACTCATATATTGCATTTCATCCTGAAGAATTTGTCCCGAAAGTGGTAAAACAGTTGAATTTCTCCGATGAGGCAACAAAGCTGTTACAAACAACAAACTGTGAACGTCAATTGGTGATACAGTATCAGCGCCAACGAAAATCCTGGAAATAATTTAAACTCCTGTCCCTAAATGGCTCGCAGAGCTCCTTCGTGGCTAAGTGGTTAGCGTACGCGCCTTTGGCGTGGGAGACCCGGGTTCGATTCCCGGGGGGAGCTCATGTGGTTCGGATTCCACGTTAATCAGTAGATCCACGTCACATATAGCCACGCTGCTGAACGGGACGTAAAACTCAAAATCAACTCAACTCAACCTAAATGGCTCACAAAGTTCATTTTAAAAGATGTTTCATTATAAAACCAGTGGGCTGCATTGAGGAAAAATTAAAGATGTAGTTTTACACTGAAACCACGAGGCCGCAAAGAGTTAATATTGTCCTCCCACCTGCACTAGGTCTTCCTAAGCTCGTTTCCGTATAAAACATTGAAAGCGCTCCTATTTCTTTCATTCTGGTTACATGACTTTCAACCTGAGCCTCCTAGATTTCATGACCCTAACAATGTTTGGTACACGGCATTGTTAAGGTCATGAAATGTAATTCCTCGTTATGAAGTTTCCTCTATTCCCCATTTCCGTTCCTCTTCTGTCCGAATATTCTTGTCAGAATTTTGTTCTCAAACACTTTCAGTCTATGATCCCCAGAGTAAGCAACCATGTTTTGCAAATATACAGCACAACAGGCATGATTATCGTTTTATACAGGGTGTTTCAAAACAACACCGACAACGTTTGGGAGGTGATTCCTCATACCAAGATAAGACAAAAAGTATATACCAACCTGGGTGCACAAATGCTTCCTTTCGGAGTGATAGGCTGCCGAAAACATGCAAAAATGAACTTTAAAGGTCCATAGCTCCAAAACTATGGGACCTACCGTAGTCGAGTCAAGACTTCACTTAAAAACTAATATGTGCTCTATCCAAGAATACATGTTTCAGAATTCTAAGCAATTTTTATAGAGGTAGTTCGGCTACGGTCATGTAATTTGAAGTACTCTCCAACTGCCTCTCTAAAAAATGTTGCAGAAGTACCACAGGATTCTGAAACACGTATTTTTGGATAGGGCACATACTAGTTCCTAAGTGAAATCTTGACCCGACTACGGTAAGTCCCATAGGTTTGAAGCTATCGACCTTTCAAGTTCATTTTTGTTTTATGTTTTCGGCAGTCTATAACCCCGAAAGAAAGCATTTATGCACCCAGAATGGTCGATACTTTTTGTTTTATCTTGGTGTGAGGAATCACCTCCCAAACGTTGTCGGTGTTGTTTTGAAACACCCTGTATATTTTAAGCTTCAAATTCCTCGACAGAATTCGCGACGACAAAATATTTTGATCTGAATAATAACACGAATTCCCTGATTTTAGCCAACATTTAATTTCTTCTTAAATATGTTTTTGGTCTGTCAATGTTGATCTAGATATTTAAAAGTATTCACTTTATGAAAAATATTATTTGATATTTTAACGCACCCATTAATTTGCAATATTATGCTTATTAACGATATTATGGTATGTTATGTGAGTTATTACTTTCAGTTCAGTTATATGTTGATATGGTAAAAAAGGGAACAAGTCATCATCATAGTCAATTATAATTACTTTATTTCTAATAGAACACTATAGAACTGTCGTGTTAAACTACATAAATGCTTACATTGATACATACTTTGATTAGGGCCAATCCTACCATCTTCTGATATCTGTCTGATATAAATATCCTCCTGACATTTTCCCGATAAGTGTTCTACAATGTCCTGTTAACAATCAGGTGGCAGATAAACCCTATCAGGTGGTTGGTACTTTGACAGGAAGTTCAATTGCGTGTTAACAGCTATCAGCTACTTACTAGTTGTCGTGTAGTGAATCATGGACGAAATCGAAGAATTGTTGATGTTGTCAGAGGAGATTGTTCAATATATATAGCGAGGCCTAGAAGACCATTTTAGCTCGAATATATGCCAATTTATAACGATAAGTAGTACCCGTTGGCTACAAGTGCCCGCACATAAGCGCCATGTAATTTGTGTACTTAGAAGATGAAGAAATATATTCTATATAAAATATAGAGTTTAATTATTGAAATTGAATGATATATAAAAACATATCTAAATTATTAATCTAATTTACATATTTTTAGAGGTGGAATATCAATTAAATGAATTAATGAAAAACTCAGATTGTGTTATTACGTGTAGTATTATAAAATGTAGTTTATTACTTAAGTTTGTGTTTGCCTTTACGATAGTGTACCCCTAGACAATAACGCGCATAACAAAAAATACCGGTACTCATTTCTGTTTCTCATGTTTTCAATAGGATAATTTAAACAAGCATACTGAAAGCGCACTTGACGTTTCAATTGTTTTCAGTATGAGCAACAGAAAACCAACCAATCAAATGGTCCGTTAAAACCTTGCTTCTGGTTAACTATCTGACAGAGTATATATCAGGCACAGTATATTGTAGAACCAAGGTTCGTATATACACTACAGGTTGCGCCAGCCCAATCGTTGGATGTGTGACGTCACCGGGTAAGCAGACGCGAGTATTTTCTTGCAGCAAAATTCCCGTCCAAAGCCACAAAATTTCCCGATGTGATGCAAAATTTCCCGCTAACCTAAATAGATATAGTTTATATCTAGTAGTAAACAATTTTAAAAAATACCGCTTTAGACAGACTATGATGTACAATGGAAATCATTCTCGTAGTATAAAAAGGTATTATTTATAGTTATGCATGATAAGGTAAAAAACAATTTTTTAAAAAAAATACTGTGTACACTTTTTTGTAACGAACACTATGTTATGTGTATCACTTTTCAGTGCGTATATCACTTGTCTTCTTCCTTCTTTTAGGAATTGCAGTTTAATTTAAGGTGCAGATGTCTGTCCCTGTCGTCTGTCACCAATTATCTAAACGATATCAATCAATGAAAATGATCATAATTTAAACATAAATAAATGATTTAAAACAATAAACATTTCTGCTTTTCCAATATTTTTATTAGTTTTGAAGATATTATAGAAAAACTAAAATTAGCGGTAGTTTAATTTCGCTGAAGTGAAGACCCTTAAAGAAAGTCCTCGTAAAGTGAATCTGCACTCATGAATGCAACTCCTACCCTGAGAAACAATTTTTAAGGCATTACGATTTAATTTCGTGAAGAAATAACTACATATAACAAGATAGCACATGATCGTTCCATACACATCATATACAGGCATATTGTCAATCTGTACGTAATAATCTGAGCATGCGCCAAAGTAATAACTAGCCAGAACGTCTTAATCTTTTAAATCAAGAAAAGTGAAAAAAATGTTTGCTTTTTTTTAAAAAAAAAGTCACGGAATATTCTCAATCTACGCCAATTTTGGGAAGTCGCCTGTAGTACTTAGCACTAATATTCTTCAATTTTATAGTTATACAAAACAGATTACTGCTAGTATGCATCAAAATAATGTCAATTGCTTTCCGTGTCCACATACTCAATTTTAGTGCCACCGCATAGCGATTTTCGTTTGTTTTATTTGATATAATGTTGGATAGAAATAGAACAAGTTCTAATTTAGAGCTGTTGTGTCAAATGTTGTAACCAACCAAAAGTTGCATACAACTTGGTATCATAAATGCTCAAATTCCACTTTGATGAAATATTTGATACAATATATGATGGAATATTTGTTCGTCTATAGCGTATTTAAAAAAGTTGAGAATGTCTCTATTTCCCGTTTCCAGCCTACTTTAAAGAAAAATTCCCGCATTCCCGCCAGTGCTCAGAATTTCGCATTTTACGGGAAATTTTCCACAAACTGGCATCACTGGCTTGGCTGTGCTTACCACATGACGTCACACGTGTTCGGCATAATTCGTAATCTCAGTTTGCGGCGCCCCCCTGTGTAGAACGAACCACGGGTTAAAGTAACTGACAACTTCCTGATATCTAATTCTGACTGATAGTAATCAGAAAGAATATCAGGATATTGTAGGACTGGCCCTAAGTGTACAAATTAACCAAAATATTGTTAGAACGTTTTCAGCAATATCATATTGTTCCCATAGATTGTCACGTATTTAAAAATAATAAAAAGGAACTGGAACACACAGTTGACAATACTGTTAAACTCTTTTTAACCTTATGTTGTAAGACTTCGTCTCATTACATCACCACTAACCTTTGTTAAACATTAAAAGGACAAAAAGGAATTTTAACACACGCGACTGGGACGAGTTAGCAATTAAAACTTGAAAATCTCGGATACTCGTCGAGGTTTTCAACTTTTATTCCTCACCCTTCCCAACTGCATGTGTTTCAATTCCGTTTTGTCTTTTTAATGCTTAACAGCCGATGTTGGTGATGCGATGGGATGAAGTCTTAAATATAAGATTCAAAAGTTTGTCAACTATTATTTTATTGGAATATAATTTCTAATCTTATATACGGTACCTTTTGCAATATAAAAACTATGATAATAAATTTACTTTTAATTTAATGAAAACACTTTCTCACTTTGCAATCCTTACAAAGTACTAAAAATATTAGTCATGTTTCGACTTAGAAATGTCTATATTGTTAAGTATGCCTGCGTACACACAGCAAGAGTACATTTTCAAAGAAACTCCTTCCGTTTATATTAGAATTAGAAGTGATATGATAATGACACTGTGAGGAGCTCACTATAAACTCCCCCCCCCATCAACTGCATTTATTCATCATCTTCAGAATCAAGCAGTGGATCTTGCACATTGGTTGCAGTAGGTAAACCTTATTAGAAGTCATGAAATATTGGTTGAATATAAGGCAAAAGAGATAACAAGTCTCTCTTTTTCTCTGCTGAGATTGGCAATAATGCACTGTAGCACACTCGAGGTTCCAAAATGAGATTCTTTATGCGTCATCGAGAAAGGTCCATAACACAGAATTTATCATCATTAAGCGACGTTTTATAATATAGCTTCAGTGGTTCATTACGAAAATAACGGAGCCACTTCACAGACTGCCATACAAACTTTGCTCCCTCTTCGTTTGTTTTTCCATCTCCAGCTCAGTTTTTGCTAGTGTGGAGAAATCAAGAAAATCATCTTGGGTCATTTCAAGTACTTCAAAAGGATTTTTCTTGGAAGCAACTCTTATTAACTGTACCCAGTCATGAGGATGAGAGTAGGGCTGTTCCGATAATCGAGTAATCGATAACAATTCGATAAAATTTCAAAACCGTTTCATCGATAAAGAATTTCAATTTTATCAAATTATCGAATTTTCGAGACTCCCGAAATTTTTGAGACTCTCGAAATGTTCGAGACTCTCGAAATGACCGAGACTCCCGAAATGTTCGAGACTCTCGAAATGATCGAGACTCCCAAAATGTTCGGGACTTTCGAAGTGTTCGAGGCACTCGAAATGTAAGAAACATTAGACAACTTCGAGACACTCGAACTGTTCGAGAGTCTCCAATTGTTTGAAAGCAGCAAATACAGAAATATATCAATATGATCGCATTTGGCGAGTGGCTTGAATATTTAGAAAAGTTCGGGATTATCGGAGTGTTCGAAAGAAACGATGTATTCGAGGTTATCATAGTTGTATATAATATGTTTTACATATATGCAGAATGTTCATTTTAAAACTTCTCTCCTTAGCAATGTTTAAGTTTTTTCCCCACATATCTGTACAAGGTTTAAGATGTCTGTCAGAAGAGAGAAAGAGGAAGAGAAAACATGCATTACCCGAATAGAATTGGAATTCAAGACACCATTAGTCTACTGATAGTCACTTTGCCGATTGCGCCAATAACGGGGCAGGCAGAAAAATAATTTTACATATGATTTCGACAAATACAACTTTGCAATAACTTATCAGATGAAAAAAGTTGTTTGATTAGTTTGGCTACAAGAAGAAATCATTGGAGAGGTGGTGGAACCGAACTGTTCATCACTACTTTTGATAATACCCGAAACTTCGATAATACTCGAAATGTCGATAATACCCGAAACTTTGATAATACTCGAAATGTCGATAATACCCGAAACTTCGATAATACTCGAAATTTCGATAATACCCGAAAGTTCGATAATACTCGAAATTTCGATAATACCCTTAAGTTCGATAATACTCGAAATTTCGATAATACCCGAAACTTCGATAATTTCAAATACTCGAACGGTTTCGAGTAACCGATGACAACTCGATAAATTTTCACTCCCGAAGTTCGATAGGTCCTCAGCCTTATCGAACACCCCTAGATGAGAGATGGGTATTTGGTATCGTTTTTTAAGTTTTTCGATCTTCCCATGGTCAGAGTCACACTCCATCCTGCTACGCCCTGAGACCAGAAACTTGTGATCCAAATGTTTATGTGAGTATTTTTGCTCATAAGTGATACACACATTGCCACAATTGGAGTGTTTTTATTTTGTCCAGAACAAGAGTCACTGTAAAGCACTACATGGTTAAAGTCCTTTGGTAAAGCTGAAATAGCTTTTGATACCCACGAAGAAATCTCATTCGCTTCTCTTTTACCTACAGTTTCATACCACAAATAGCATGAGGTTTTCTCATTTTTTAGGTTATAAGTACAGAGTTGTCTTTTGTAGAACGCAATTGATGTTTGTATGCAGGGTGTGGGAAGACACTGTTGAAGATCAAAAGCAAGCACTGTCATATTATTCCCTTCTTTTGCTAGCATTTTATCTGTGATTTTAGTCTCATAAGCTAATTCTGCCTCTTTATGGTGTTTTTTCCTGTAGCTTCAATATTTCTTCCTTATCTTCACTGAAATCATATATAAGCTTAATTTTAAATGTGTCACAAGGATGGCATGTGTCCTTTTTGTGGTTTTTAATGGCAATATTCATATTATGGAAGATATTTGCGAAAAATGAATAACCAATAGGATTGTATGCCTGTCCTCTGTATTTCTTATACACCTCAGCTAATGTCATATACGGTTTCAAGTAGTTTTTACTAGTTACTTTTCGACAATAATGGCTTTCATATACTGGCAAAGAATTTAGGAAATCATGATTTTTTCTTAATCTGTATAAGTTTATTTTATTTAGAGGTGAATGTTTGCATCGCTTGTTGGGAGTCACTGTACATCCTGGAGATTTTTGCTTTTGTTGGCAAATAAGCCACAGAAATTTGGTTCTCTCATCAAACACTTTAAAAAAACACGACTTGCACACTCTTACATTATTTCCCTTTACGGAGGCATGATATTGATAAGTAACTATTCTGTTTTTTTTTTTTTCTGGTGTGTCTCTTCTCTTTCTTGAAACATTCGGGGAACTAAAATCTATTAAGGCTAAAAAAAAAAAAAAAAAAAAAAATTGCTCTATGGTCACGAGAACCCTTTTTCCAATAGATATCAAACAACTTCCTTTATGTCTCTTCACTAATTTTATGTTTACATTTCATACATGTGCCTAACCTAATAAAAGATCTCTTCGTGACATATTTTCCACTTTCAGTTACGTAACCTTGTCCTGTATTTATGGATACCTTCCTATTCTTTCTTGTTTCCCTACTCCTTCCTTTAACACCTTTTCTTGTATTGCCACTCTTAAACTCATCTTCTTCTTGCAGTTTGCTTACTTCCTCAACCTTTGGTTCGTAAACAATATCCTTATCATTGTCGTCACTACTCAAGACATAAGACACACTTCCCTTTTCTTCAGTCTATCTCACAGCTTCACTCTGCACTTCCGAAAAAATATTATTTTTTAGGTGCGATTGACACTGTTCCAATTCCATACTGGATGTACTAAGCTGATGGGAACATTCAACATTGGTAGGATTAGTTAGTTTTTGAATCCATAAAATTCAATTTTCTTACAGCAGTTGAATTTACTGTAGAAAGTTTTACTTTCTTCATCATGTTGTTTTGATCTTACCATTTCTAAAACTTTTCTCCCTCTTGAACACATTGTTGCTGCAGTGAATTTTAGTCCCGCCCGCACTCTGCCAGAATCAAACTGAAATGAGAAACATGAAAGAATAAGTCAGTATCTGATCACAACTTACAGTCAGTATTTTTGACACAAACTCCTCGGGGTAAAAGGTAACAAGTCATTTTATTCCCTTTTACCCTGTGTGTGTCCCTTTGTAGTTTACTTGTTCCGTTTCGCACATCTCTTGTACTTGTTTTTGGTCTTGTTTTTTTCATGTCGCTTTTCATACAAAGGACGCCATTTAAAAAAACTAGAACTCTGTGTTGAAAACCGAAAATTGAAAAAAAGTGACTTGTTACGTTTTGCGCTGTGTCCGTCCAGTTGATCAAACGTTGGAAATTGTTAATCAAACCTGACCAAATGATGATCAAACGATTGACATCAAAAAATTTCGAATCTGACGTAAAGGGGGGCTAGCGTGTAGTTAGCCCCCTACTAAAATAGCTTATAATTATGTTAGTAACGTTGATCAAACGTTAAAAATTGTGGATCATACCTGATCAAACGATGACCAAACGATTGACATAAGAAACGATCGAATCGGAGTTGAAGGGGGGCTGGCCCCATTTTGTAACCCTTATATCTCTGTTAGTAAAGTTGATCAAACGTTGAAAATTGTTGATCGATAATAAAACAAACGATTGGCATCGAACAGTTTCGAATCTGACGTGAAGGGGTCTAGTGTGTCGTTAGCTCCCCTACTAAAAATAGCTTATAATTATGTTAGTAACGCTGATCAAACGTTAAAAATTGTTGATCATACCTGATCAAACGATCGTCAAACGATCGACATAAGAAAAGATCGAATCGGAGTTGAAGGGGTGCTGGCCCCCATTTTGTAACCCTTATATCTCTGTTAGTATAGTTGGTCAAACGTTGAAAATTGTTGATCAAACGATGATCAGACGATTGACATCGAAAAATTTCGAATCTGACGTGAAGGGGGAGCTAGCATGTAGTTAGCCCCACTACTAAAATAGCTTATATTTATGTTAGGAACGCTGATCAAACGTTAAAAATTGTTGATCATACCTGATCAAACGATGATCAAACGATTGACGTAAAAGTAATTTTAAATTTAACTCGAGGGGGTGCTAACTGCATGCCGGTAAACAGAGGGAGTACGGTACAATTCAGTGGTAGCGCCTTCTGTCAGGTCTGTTTGTCAATAGTGCGTTGAACTACTGGGCGGCCGAACCTCAAAATCGTTAAAGTACGGAGAAATGTGCTAGCCATTTTTCCAAATGTTGAACTACCGAACATGGTGGCTGCAAAACTGTTGGACTGTAGAGCGGGCCCTGTGCGCCAGGAAAATACTTTTAAGTGTTGGACTACTAGGCTTGTTGAAGTATCGAATGTTGAACTACCGAGCACGCCCTGTATTAAAGAATAAGTTAACAAACAAATTACGTTAGTTTGGAATGTGTCCGGATAGAACAGTTTCATATTGAAAACTACCAATGTGCCTAAAGAGTAAAATTTCCAATCAATATTCTGCCTATTTTGACATATGGATTGGAGACGTGGATATTATAAATGTCAGACTTTCACCGAGTGCAAACACACAACGAAGCATGGAGAGATTCATTTAGAATTCACCTGCAAACATAGAAAAAGAATGACTTGGATCAGAAAAATGGCAGAAGTGACGAATGATATCATGAAAATAAGTAGCAGATGATTGATATTACAAGAAGAGATCATGATCGATGGACAATAGCAGTTCTTTACTGGATTCCAAAAGTCAAAGAAATTACCTCACATAAGCAGGTGAGACAATATAAAGGAATAGTTGCAGAAAGAATTGCCCAATATAAATCGTTTTGTGAAAGTTAAAAAGACCTTCTTCCAGCAGTATATTGACAATTATGTGTGTGATTGTAATTAGGGGTCTCAAAGTGATAAGGGGTCTAACATTAACTTATTTTATCAAATACTACCGGTACTTCAAATACTACTATTTTATAAAATACTTGCAACTTATTTTATCAAATAATACACTATTATGTAAACCATGGAATAAACCTCACAGCCTATAGTATATTAGGTATATGTAAATATTAAGTAGCCTTTAAGCCTACACAAAAATATATAAATATTAAATACAAAAAATATTTGCAAAAAAATTAAGAACTAGAATTAAAATTATGATTTAAAATGTTAATGCAAGGTTAGAAACAAAAAGATGTATAAAATTTTACTTAAGTAATTTTTTGTTGTGGAGTATTAATAAGAAGAACAAAGAGCATTTCCCACGCTGTGTCAGAGATCCCCCTACGCTTTGTAACACTTGCGTCCCTTACTGCTTGAAGGAAAATTTGTTCTTTTTTTGTTTGTTCTTAACGCAACGCGATCACTCTTCTCCCTTGAGGAGCACAACTTAGCAAGAAGTTGTCAAGAATGTGATCGGCGTTGCATAACCCACAGGAGAAAAGGACTTAAAAAACTTTTTTTCTTTTCAGCTTTCTCTGCATTTCTTCCGTGAAATGTCTCATTCTTTCCCCTCTTGCTTTTCTTTGTCATTTTGTTTTATCACTCTACAAGCTGAGACGTCAAAGGAAATTTATTCAGAGAAAAGAGAGGAAATGGATCATATTGAATGGAAGGTTGAGTTTCTGAGCTGTCACAACATTGATCGGATAACGAGTGAAGGACAGAATGTTGTTTGAGTACTGGACTGTCAAGGTTTAACGATCCCTAGAATAGAAAAATAACGAAATGGAAAGATAGAATTATGATTAATGATTTGATCTCAAAATCTGGATGTGTGAATTGACAGTTACAAATAAGGATCGTGTCAAATTAAATATTGATGTATATTTCTATCGAATTGTTTCACATATCTACATCATGCATATTTTTACAACAGATTTTAGATTGTTTTTAAAATATGGAATAATAGTGGTTACTCATCAATTGCAAATGAGTATGAATTAACTGCAGATTACACAATGAATTATTAAATAAATTTCTTAGCAGAATGAGAGAGCTGAATTCCGTATTTGAATGGTTGAGTTATCACTTTCATGTATGTGAACAGATATAAACAGAGTGTCTCATATTCCAATCCGAAGGAGATTGACTTACCATTACTTTGGTAATTTCATTTGAAGAGATAATGGGTGGTATGAATAAAATGGAGCCTAGACTCTGCTCACTTGAGGTGAGCATGCTCTATTCGTGAGCAAACTCTAAAAATTTCGTATGAATAAAAACTATCAATAGTTTTGAGAGCTTACTCTTGCAGAGCACTCACAGAGGTTGCTCCACTCCGCGCTGGGACGACGAAGCAAGCAGTCTGCAACTGCACTTATTTCTGCTATATTATTTTTAAAAGAATAGCATGTATTGTCATTTATTTTAAGAAGTGTCAACAGACATAAATGAAACAAAAAAAGAGAGAAACATTTATTTCAAGAAATTTGTGTTGAACTTTTCCATAAAACCTCATAGATGCTATAAGATTTATAAAGATTACTAGGTCTGTAGTATAACATGAATATTTTATATCACGTATTTGACAAACTACTACTGTACATGACCAACTGATTTTCATGAAAGTTCTTACATTTTAATGACCAACTATCATCCTGGCAATTTCATTTCTCCTTTGTTGCCCACGTTGTCTCACGCGCGGGATGCCCTCGTTACCCTCTTCCATGTCGTCATAGTCTTCAAACGCTCTCTCAACAATGTAAAACTCGCCGTCTTTCAGATATTTAGCCACATTATGAAGGACAAAACAGGCTAGAATCACCGAAGGCACTTTTGTTGGTCGCCAATCGTATTTTATTTTCCAGTATAGGGAATCGCTGCTTGACTTGACGAAGCATCTTTCTATTATAACTCGTTCTCCTTTGAAGCAGTTGTTGAATTCTTTTTCTCCTTCTGTAGCTGGATTTTGGAAAGGAGTCATAAGCCAAGGAGCAATGGCGTATCCAGAATCGCCCAGAAGCAAGGCTCCTGACCTGTTTTCTGTCATGACCACACGAACAGCTGAATTCATCCATATTCGGGAGTCGTGCACCGAACCTAGCCAGGAAGCATCAACGCTCGTGAATTACTCGTTACAATTACAAGTGGCTTGAATATTCAAGGTGAAACGTCCTTTACGATTTATGTACTCCTCCGCGTGTACATGAGGTCGTTTAATTTCCACATGTGTGCAATCGATGACCCCGATGGCAAAGGGAAAATTGTATTTTTGGCGCCACTTATTTATTTCTGCCTGCTGTTCAGCAACAGTGGTTGGGAACTTTATCCATAGGGGAGCCTTTTCGATTATTTTGTCTAGAACATTTGCAAATGTCACGGACACCGTACTCTGACCCATACCTATATCCTCCCCTACCCCACTTTGAAACCCTGGATCACTCAAATATCTAAAAAAAAAAAAAAAAAAAAAAAAAAAAAAATCGCATTCTCTGTTCGTTAGTAAGTGCCCCGCCTCTAGTTTCATTTGTTGCACCTAGGAAAACCACTTCACGTTTTCTTGATCAAAGCGATACAGAGTTTTATAGTCCATTTCCCACGTATTTCTGCGCTCCTTCTATATTTTACGTCGTTGTAAATTCATGAATGCAGCCATTTTCACAACACACCTTCACTGCACGGCTTGAGTCAGCTAATGAGGTGACTCCAGATTTTTGGAGACAGTACTCCGAAGTGCGAGCACGAACTCGTTTTTTATTCATATGAAATGTGAGCATGCTCGATAGTTTTCAGACCATGCTCCAGCACTGAGTAACCTCTCCCTGAGCATGCTCTCTTTGCTCCTCTTTATTCATACCAAAAGGAGTAAACTCCACAAATACTGGAGCATGCTCACCTTGCTCCACTTTATTCATAAGACCCAATGAACAATGTTTTAGGTCATATGCAATAATTTAAAATTGAAATTACTGTTACAAAATTTTTACATGTAGTACGCTAATCCGTTAGAATTGTGTGCGACACTATTAGGAAAATATGTGCTGTCATTAGAAGAAAATAAACAACAATAGATACAATATGTTATTTAGTAGTGTATTTTTCAAATATAGTTTATAAATAAGCAAATAAGCAAAGTAAAAACTTATTATTATTATTGACAACGAACGGCATACTGTTTAGCGTCATAAAAACTAGTTTTCCTCGATTTTCTTGAAAGCTATGCAGGATAATTCATAATCAAGCGTTTGTAAAAAGTCCGCTGCTATTTATTTTCATCATACGAAAAGTATGGAGAGCTCAATATTATCAAACCTTCCTGAAATTATGCCTTCTTAGTCATATCAACCTGCACAACACAGTTTGGTTGCACTATTACTTGCTAAAGCAACCATGGAAAGTTATCGTCCCGTGTTCCACAATAGCATCCATTAAATCTAAGGCTCAATAATTCCCATGTTCCTATCTTAGTAATTGGAAGCAATTACACTAATGCTGTTGTGTATATATATATATATATATATATATATATATATATATATATATACGTATAGGTCACTTGCTGCAACTGAGAAGCTTCCATGCTCCATGGTCTTCCACTAACCTCCTCGTTTTCACGTACGTCTTCTCTGTTTTAATATCGTCCACTAATTGTAGTTTCCTTCTTCCTATCCCTTTATTTCCTGCCGCAATACCCTCTAAAACGTTATCATGATATTTCCTTCTTAGACAATCTCCCAACCAATTTCTCTTCCTCTTGTTAATAATATCTAAGATTGTTCTTTTCTTCCCCACCATTTCTAGCACCTCATTCATTTTCCGCTCCATCCAGCTAATTCTCTAAATTCTTTTCCACACCCACATTGCGAAATCTTTCAGTCGTTTTTAATCATTTTTGCTTAAAGTTCGTAGAGCACAGTACTACACAAGTTGTACTTGTAGTCTTTTTCTCAACTATTTTTTCAAGGTCCCACAAAAGAACATTTTCTTTCTCCTAAAGGCTTCTTTTACAATTCCAATACTTGCTTTTATTTCACATTCACACTTCATATCATTACTAATAATATTACCCAAGTATCGAAAACTAGACACCCATTCCATTTTCTCAGCTCCAACTTCTATATTTGACCCCGACTTCTTCGTTCCAATCACCATTTTTTTTTCTTTCTAACATTTATTTTCATCCCATACCTTTCATAGCCCTTCCTCACGTTTTCTAACATCTTATTGATTTTCTCTTCAGATTCCGCAACAAACTCCATATCATCTGTAAACCATATATACCTAATCATTCTAGCTTCTACTGAAATGCCGTTTTCATTTTGTTGGCTCTTTTTCACTCTCTCTTCTAGATAGATATTAAGTAATGTAGGCGAGAGACAGATTCCCTGTCGAACTCTCCCTCCAATTGTACTTCGCTCTGTCATTTCTTCTCCTTTTGTAGCACTTACTTGTTCGTTTCTTATAAGTTTCTTATGAATCTTCGATCTTTACGTCTCAACCCAACTTTCTTTAGAACTTCCAACAACAATTTCCAATTGACACTGTCAAAAGATTTTTCTAGATCAATAAATACCACGTATACATCTTTCTCCCTTTTATAAACCATTCACCGATCACCCTTAATAATCCAATTATATCTCTTGTGCTCTTACCTGTCCTGAGCCCAAACTGTTCCTCCTCAACTTCTTCATTTGTCCTTCCATACAACCTTCTGTTCAGAATTCGAAGCAAAATTTTTGCTGCATGAGATATGAGACTAATAGTTCTAAAATCCTAACATCTTTTCGGGTTCGATATCCTATCCATCGGTATGATGATTGTCTTCAGGAAGTCTTTTGGCAACTCTTCTGTTTCATACATTTCATTGCACAGTCGGATCAAATGTTTCTTGCTCTTGTCTCCCGTATCCTTTATGTATTCGATTGATATATTATCCATTCTGGTTGTCTTTCCATTCCTAATCTCGAATATAGTTTTTTTTAATTCATATCTTCATCATACTCACCTACTTCATTTTCTATTGCATCTAGGTCACATGGTCTATTCCTCTCACATAAGTCTTCAACATATTCTTTCCATCTTTCTAAGACTTTGCTTCTGTCTCTGACTATCTTTCTATTCTTATTTTTTTACGGCCATCGTAATACCCCCTTTTTTCCTCGGAAGTTCCGTAGATTTCACCTCCTTGTACATTTCCTCATATTTCCCAACTCTTTCTAATTCCTCTATGTTCTCGCATTTTCGTTTGTAAAACTCTGCCCTTGCTCTGTCTGTTTCCCTTCGTAACTCGTTGTTTAACTTCTTGTACATTTTTTTGCCCCTTTCTATATCTACATGTTTCCATGTCTTCCTTTTCGTCATTTTCTGCAGTATGTGTTCTGTAATCGATGGTTTCTTAACAGTTTTGTGTTCGTGGTAACCTACTACAGACCAGTCGAATTAGGTATCTCTCGTCGGCATAATTGGAAATGAATTTTTTCTTCACAGGATTGTTGTAATAGTGCTTCTGATCAACATACTAAAAGTCCTGAATGATCCGCCTTGTGCAACTCCGCTATCTTGGAAAATGGCGGACGATTGATCCACATCTTTCGGCTAATTTCTTAAAAATGGTTAATTTTAGAACGAAAATGAACTAGACCAATTTGAAAGAGCAGAAAATTTCCTATTAGACAGAACTTATACATTTTTTTCAAAAAGTAAGCATTCTATCACCATCCACACGGCATTTTTTGATGAGGTGATATGTGGTCACTACATCGACACCCCTTGAGATATATTTGTGATTTTCTTCTTTGCTCCTAAGTAATGATTTTTTCTTCACAAGATTGTTGTCCTCATCAACATAGTAAAAGTTCTGAATGATGCGACTTTGTTGACGCCGCCATCTTGGAAAAATGGCGGACGATCAGGCACCTTCATTTGCACCTGGCTAATTTTTCTAAAATGGCTAACTAACATTTTGAAAGAGTAAAAATATTCTATTAAATAGAACTTCCACATTTTTCTTCAATACTCGTGGCTCTCCAGAAATTGTGGTCACTTTTTCTGTCTTGAATTTATAAATCAGCCGAAAATTGTCTCTGTTACGGGAATATTATATTTTTATAAGATAATTGACTATTATTCATCTATAATTGATTTTTTATTATAAATGATGAATTGTAGAATATTTCTTGAGTATATTAGCTCAGAGAAATGTTCCCTTCCTTATCTGGTCAAATCTCCTTTGCTAATAAAGATATATTTTCCGTTCGTGATTTATAAATCGGAAGAGCAGATATTACTTATGATGTTTGTAAGGCATGTTTCCACACCTCCTTTACCATTGGGAGAAAAGGCCAATTGGCGGCACTTGATGGAAAACCCTCAACATGTGCATGGAGGCTGCATCTGAAGTCGGAGGAAGACTACACTGTAAAAAATTTCGCCTTAAATTTACTGACCGATTACCGTTAACTCTCGCTGCCATCCAATTACCCTAAATTTTACGGTCCACTGTTTTTTCATAAAAACGGTAGACCGTATATTTAGAAGCAAAATAATATTGACCGTATTTACAAACAAATTTGGTAACGTATATTTTACGGTAATTTACCGTAATATTTAGTTTTTTTTTTTTAAAAAAAAAAAAGCACAGGTGTGTTATTACCATACAAGATTTACGGTAATTATCACACCGATTCCCTATCTAGAGGTCCTTGCCGGTCCAGCATGCCCTCTTGCTAGATCCAGAAAGAATTCTTGCTGGGCAATATATATTGACCCAATTTTCATCGAATTGCTGGAAACTGTATCAGTACACACACTGGCTAGCAATAATGTTTGCTGGATGGATGCAACTAGAGTGCACACTGGTCCACTGCTGTTAGACTACTTAACTAAAGAAAACATAAAAGTGAACGAAAGAAGTGTTGCAACTACGACGTACATAATATCGATAAGAATAAAAGTTGAAATTAATTCTTAGTTTGTAATATCGAACCCTTGTTCTTATATCATCTTGAACATGCATTGCTTTTTCTTTTCAAAATTACCAATTTTGTCATGTATTGAACAGAACACCAGAAGGGGGTTCGATATTACATACAAAAAAATCTATTTCTTGAATTTTATAGCTATGTTTTCCCACACCTTGAAGATGTAGTTGGAATAAACATCCATGTCCTTTTAAGATATTCATAAATTGATACTCTGTTGCAGTGTTAAGGCTAGCTTTATTGCATGTATTTTCGCTATGAGTACCAGTAGACTTATAGACCTCAAATATTGTAATCAGCGATTCATTAGATTAGTCGCATTATTACGGTTTCAGACAACCAAGCAGGCACCCGACAACATAGCTGAAAATGACCAGAAGTACGACAAAACAAGTGTAAAACCATATGACTCCTCACAATACTGCCTACATTATCCAGTATCCGCTATCCCAAATTAATAAATACGTGTTTGCATAATTATGTAACAGTGACATCAATGCCCCAAAGAAAAAAGTCACCAAATTTCCAAAGTAACGAACTTTTGCATATTTATTAAACGCTCAAATGTATTAACAAGACACCAGAACAGATCATAGGCACTCAGTAAAAACTTAAAGAAAAAAACAACATTTACAGAAATATTTTTCAACTCTAACAATTCATTTATCCAGAAATAGTGACAACATGGGCGCTCGATGAAAATTTTCTAGGGGACTCATCTCCCTGGTTACTATATACCCTATTACATTTGGTATTTTTTTATTTGTATTAAGAAATTTTATACGTTTTTCATTAGCTAGGGGAGCGACCCCCTGCCCCTCCTTCGGACACACATGAGTGACAGTATACTTTTATTTCTGTAACATGAAAAATTCCAGTTGATGCAACACAATTTATGTAATGCTGTACTAAGTACGGTAAACAACGAAGCACTTTTTCTAAAAGTTTTTTTTTTTTTTTTTTTTTTTAAGTATTTCAACATTGTGATTCTAATTCTAGCTTCACCACGACTTGTAGTAGGCTACATTATCATAAGAACTTTAGTTTATACATCCAGCAGATTCTTGGTTTCGCATCGTTGCACTTTGGAGCGATCTGCTTGCCACGATAGGCAACTAAAGTTTTGTTTGTCACCGAACAAAGTTCAAATATTAACATGGTGCTTTCCCATACATTACCTGGTTAATGTTGAATTTCCAGGATATCTTCAACAGTAGATCTATATATATCACACAAGAAAACCACACATTAAACAAACAAACAAACAAAAGAAAGAAACAAAACAAAACAAAGCACAACACATCCGAACCTACGCGCCATCAATCCTCGTTTCGAACATGTGCTTTTTCTCTCCAATGCTCATGCAAGACACAAGTATCTGGCAGGAAAACGATCTCCTACCATTACTTTAGAAAAACGGTAAACCGTATATTTTTTAGGGTAGAAGGCACTTATTTTCACGGTTATTGGTTACATTGTATCCAACTTCACTTCGATTTTCCTTTCTGCAATTTCTGCTAAAACATTTATACCTGTAGTCATCAAGACATTTATCTGATTTGTCAGCTCCGTATAATCCAAGGACGAACATTTCTCCTATTCACAAATCTTATTGTTGGTAGCATCAGGATTATTGAAGATACCTACAGCATCTCGAAGCTTCTCCTTCAGTTACGCGGCAGAGTACGTTTTAGTAGGTATCTTTCCTCTTCCTGGCTTTACGAAGGTACCCACTGCCGAAGATACCATCTTCATTGACACCTGTCGATAAGGATAATAATTCCTTGCAAATGGACAGCGTATTTCAAGCCAGCTCAAAAATATCTTAGTATCTTGATCGTAGTTTTCCCATCCTTGTTTTTCCGAGATCAACATGTTGGCTCTCTGTGACCGGCCTTACATTGCAAAATTCTTCGAAGCTTTCAGCCGTCTCAGATGATTCTGGCGCACCTTGTATCCACCTTGGCACAACACTTTGACACTTTTTTCCTCGACTGAGACATCCGACAGTTTTCATGGTTCTCATAAGTGTCTGTTCAATAGTCCTATCAGTCCATAGCCCAACCCACAATTTGTGTGTTCTGACTGCAAAACTTCTCATGAATACTTCCATTCCACTTCGGTTAACTTCGTATGAAGAATGCTCATATGTTGAAAGTACATTTTACAAGATTTGGGATATGCTAAGTGGTAAGCAGCGTGGAAGAACGGCATCATTTGTTTCTCACATATCAAATGTAGCTCCCAATCACTCACCCTTCTGCGTTTATGAAGTTCCTTAGAATAGTCACCATATGGAAGTATTTATCCAAAGATTTTGCAGGTGGTATTTTTTCTGCTGTCGATGTGAGGCAATCTTGAAATTTGTTTAAAAGGTCCTTAACTACTGCAGAGCCATTGATGGATTCGTAAGTACCTAATCCATTGATAGCTTCTTTGGCAATGTTTGATATTTTTACTTTCAACTAATCGGGAATGTCTACGCTGTTCAGCAAAATATATGCCAATTTTCTTTGTGTTAACAAATGAGCTCGAACAGCCCTTGCGTAATGATGACCAGATATCATTTTATCAATTGAATTTGTAGCATAAACAGTGGCCCATAACTCCTTCAAACCGGTGTCTGATATAATATGTTCGATGGCGCCCATGAAAGACATTAACATATGGAAAACATGGAACTCTCCAATTCGCACAGTGATGTTACATAAATTAAAAGAGGAAGCTACGATATCTCATACTTTTGAGTGTAGTAGCTGATCGAACGTCACAAAACAATGTTTTACTTTGTTTCTTGGGACACCTTGGAAGCGTAGTGAAGAAAATTGTTCATGGTGTCGTAATTACTTGCTGGCATATACACAACTGGTATAGAAATCGGACTTTGGTAACTTCATATTCCGTTATCTAAAGATGGCAGCCCGGGAGTATAGCCACTTACCATACATTCAAAGCACGTTACTACAATCAGTCATCCGATTATCTAATTCAGTTGAATGAAAAGCGTGTATATCTTGCACGACCGTTGCTCGTAAGCCCTCGTCTATATCACTGTGAAAACTTTTTATTGGTATACTTTGAGTAGATTCAAGTGTTTCTAATGATCATGTAGATTTTGACCTCACCATGGTCTGCAGTGATCCTTCGGGTCTCTAAAAATATGGATTTTAGTTTCAGAGTTAAATAATGATCAATTAACCCCAAAAACATTTCAATAATCCTGCAAAAGTTAAAAAAAAAAATAGTAAATTTATAATTTGATCCGAAAAGTGTCCATCTTTTTTAGAGAATGCTTACCTTTTGCGAGAAATGTAAATGCTCTATCCAATAGGAAATTTTCTTCCCTTTCCAAGTGGTCTAGTTAATTTTCTTTCTAAAACTAGCCATTTTTGAGAAATTAGCCGAAAACCGAATGAAAATGTGTAGGCCTAATCGTCCACCATTTTCTAAGATGACGGAGTTAGCACAAGGCGGATCATTCAGGACTTTTAGTATGTTGATTAGGACCACTACTAAAACAATCCTGTAGGTGTTGTTTTGAAACAAAGGAGCAGACCTTGTGATGCGAAGTAGGGATATTCCCGGTGGGAAGGAAAATAAAAAATGGGAATATTCCCGGGGTTTTTTCCTACCATATAAATTCCCGGGAAGAAATTTATTTCTGTTTCTTTATCTTCCAAATTATATGAACTATATGACTAATTACTTTATTTTCATTTATTATGATTTACTTTTAGGTTTTAAATAATTTGGAGGTTAAAAAATTAAAATTCGTTGACTGTACTTTAAATAATTAATAATATGATTTTTAAGTTCAATTTCCATTCGCACTAAAAAGTAGCAAAGTACTAATTTACAAATGATGAAAAGAAACCAGTTTGTAAAGTAATGTACAAATTATGTAAAAATAGAGTTGAAGTACTGTTTATACACCCCGAACCACCGTTAGTGATAGACGTCGGTCTGTCTGCTCTCCCTGACTCGAAAATCTCAAGAGGTACTCCGATTTCTCTTACATGTGAATTAATGCATGAAGTATTGAGAAATAGGTAGGTAGAAAGGTCGTGTGTGGCAATGTTACGTGCAAAATTATAAAGATAAGTCAGTATCTTCCAAATATTGTGAACATAAATATGTATTCGCAAATGTTGATAAAATGGTGAGACATGTGTCTTCTGGCAGTTACCCAACCAAATTTGTTTATAACATTTAAAAATTTAATATGTTTATAATATCAGTAGTAGAGTCAAGTTTAGAAACTCCACTTAATATAAAATTAAACTGTTTAGCGGTGTAAATGTGTGTGGACTTCCTATACCATTTTTTCCACATATTTACTTGCACAGAACATATTGTAAGTAAATATACATTAATGCATACTCTCTAAATATAATAAATACCGTTCAGAATACCGTTCAGAATAAACACCGTTCAGAATAAACACAATACCGTTCAGAATATACATTTTAAAAAAATTCTCTGGAGACTACAGTAATAATATACTGTGATAAACCAAAACAAATTTAACTTTGAAATCATAATATAGCAATAGAATGATATTTTCTTTGTGATTGTAGATAAATTCCCGGAAATTTTCCACTTTTGGGAATCTTCCCAAAAAATATCTTCCCGGGAATGTTCCCATCACTAAGCAGACCTATTTGTAGAGCCCACGACATGGCGTCAGCACCACAAGGGGGAAGGGTAGGAGAGACGAGGTATACGAGGAAGACAAACAAATGAAAATAAGTCGTGTCGTTTTCTGCCAGGTTTATTGTGAGAGATAAGCGTGCGGAAGCCATTATCCCAACTGAAATCGCCTGTTTCTATGTCTGGATTCTACTCTTGATTTATTGATTTTGGTATGTGTGGAAGGAAAGGGCTAAGGGAATGGTTCGGGCAGCAGTCGAGGTCACAGCGGCCCTGTTAGGTAAGACAAGGAGTGGGGAAGGCAGCAACCCTGAGCAGTGTAGAGACTGTACCATCCCGGCATTCGCCTGGCGGGACTGCGGAAAACCATGGAAAACCGCAGTCGGGATGACTGGATCGTGTCATTCCTTGTGTCCATGTAATTGTCTATCACTGGTGTTTGCTTGTGTATATTTCTTTTTTATGTGGCTATTATTATTATTATTATTATTATTATTATTATTATTATTATTATTATTATTATTATTATTATTATTATTATTATTATTATTATTATTATTATTATTATTATTATTATTAGTACTAGTAGTAGTAGTAGTAGTTGTTGTAGTAGTATACTTATGTAAATTGTGATTTGGGTCTAGCCATTTTTTTATGCGTTGCTGCTATTGACTCTACGCACTAAGTCAGAGCAGTATATCGGTGTTGTTTACTCACGAAGAAACAACTGGTCAGCAAACCCAATTAACTGGTGGTCTGTGATAAATTTGAACAAAGTTGGAAAAGTCACAGCCTGTACGTACACAGATCATTTGTCTGAGTGAATTTGATCGTTATCACCAGAGTGCAGTGGTGGAATTAGGACATAGCACAGGTAGAGTAGCGGACAGGCCCCGTAGTGGAAGACCATAACTGCACATCCTTCGACATGACTATTGATGTGCTTGCAAAATTAGCAGTTAGTCTTGAAAGGCCAACATGGAAGATTGCACAAGAGGCGCCCATATCTTAGAAGTCGGTCACCAGAATTTTATCACGTGAACGGTATCATCCTTACAAGATATATTTGGTACAAGCATTACATGGAGATGACACAGACAGACGAACATAGTTCTGTTAGTGGTTTCACCGGACACGAACACAGCATCCTATTTTAGAGGCTGACATTCCATTCAGTGATAAGGCTACTTTTCACCTCAACAGCACAGTCAACAGACACAACGCTGTGTATTGGCGAGAACCCCGACATAGTTTTTGGAGCGCACAATCAAGCCGATCCGCGAGTGAATGTGTGTGGAATACACGGCAACGTCATATTAGGGCCCGTCCTTTTGCCCGATAGGTTAACATCAGACCAGTATCTACATCATCTGCACACCACATTACAGCCGTATCTGGATGAAATGCCTTTGGTATCTTGGCATGTGTTTTATTTCCAGCACGATGGAGCACCGCCAGATTACGGCCGCACAGTGCGACAATGGCTCAACGAGGTGTTTCCTAGCCGACGGACTGATCGAAACGATCCCTTGGAATGGCTGCCCAGATCACCTGATCTCACCCCATTAGACTTTTACTTGTGGGGGTATCTAAAGTCCATTGTGTATCGGAATAGACTCAGAACCGTGGAACAGCTGCAGAAGAATATTCGGAACATGTGTAGAGCAATAACACCCCAAACACTCCGGCGTGTGCGTGGTAATGTACGACACTGTACCCATTTGTGCCCCCAGCAGGAGGGACATCAATTTGAACACTTATTGGCATAGTGCCCAGAACTGTTGCGTCTGGAAGCAAGTGCCGTGCATGCATGAGGTATGTACATTTCTACTCACTAGCATGTACAGTAAACCTGTCAGAAAACGACACGACTTATTTTAGTTTGTTTGTCTTCCTCGTAATTATACCTCCTCTCTCCTATTCCTCCTCTTGTGGTGCTGAAGCTACAGTCGTGGGCCCTGCAAATAGGTGTGCTCCTTTGTTCTTTTATTTGCTCCCCTTTCTATTCTCTTTGGCGCAGGGTATTTCACGCTGCAGATTATTTCATTCCATCTTGTCCTCCACTGACGTAGCATGTTGCTTATATATAACTTCCCTGGCTTCTCATTGAGTTATAAATCTATTTTCTTCTGGTAAATTTTGCATTATATGTAGGCACAAAAGAACTTCTAATTCTCCCTAATTCTCTTCTAATTCCATATGTGTTTCACACCATTCCGCTTACTACGATTACTGTAATTTAATTTCAGATACTACATTTTGTTCATATCATCGCTGGGAAAGTACCAAGAAATGTGTGTAAAAATGTTAGTCTTGTTTTCATCCATTAATCGGGATCCTAGCTGCTCCCTACATTTTTGAATTAGTATTTTCTTCAAAGGATTGAAATGGATTTAAAATAACCAGCTCTTGCAAGCATGTAATTTGTTTTTTTAAACTCAATATTGAATATAATGACGCAATATGCATTGGGTGGGGAAGAAAAATCTAGGAGGTGTCTTTTCCTGTTTCTTGAAATGTACCCTTTTAAACTTACATTGTTACCTTTATAGCACATAGGTTGTATTTCTAATAATAATAATTTTCGTTTAATTTAGTTATCACAGTAACTGATTTTACTATTCCGAAATACTATTAAGACTCAATCAGTTTAAATTGTGACATTACAACTTATTGCTATAAAATGTGCAATCTTAGAAGTTAAGTCGTTTACTAATTTCCGTTGTACCAGAAAATCTTAAATCATAGTGTTTTAAATTTTATTCATATTAATAAGATATCTAAGATCCTCTTTCATTGAAACTTTTCTGTCTTTTTGTGTTGAGTTTATTCAATTATTCAGAATAATAGAACTAAGTACAAAATAATTCAAATAACAATCCATACATTAAACATTTATACACACATAATAGATTGGGAAACGCTCACGTATTCTACATGTGGTATACATAACAAATGTGTTGCAACACAGACGATTATCTCTCTACACTGAAAAAAATTCGTTATCTGGAAAACGAAATCCTTATGTTTACTACAGAAATCATTACGGATAGTACGCTATCCACACGCTACATACGTAGTGCCATTTCTCACCATTGCGCTGCAGGATGTTTGACATCTAAAAGTCATCCGTATATTACATATGTATACGTGTTACATACGTCAGCTAAATGTTACATATGTGTGATCCTGCCTACTTATATACAGTTTTTTCGTTCGTACGGAAAGTATGTTCATTCGGAACACTTATACCCGCCAAGTGAACTTTGTGGTGGACAAACATCGTGTGTGTGAGTTTCCTCGGGGTTCTCCCGTTTCCTCCCACTTTATTTATTCCACCATTTCATTCATTACTCATCATCACCGTCTCCTTTAGCCTAGCCGGCATAAGTGTGGAACGTAAAACTCAAAAATTTCATTTCATTTTTTTGGAACACTTATACGGAAAGTACTTCTAAAATATACTTCTTTCGTTATACGTTTTTAGGGTGTTAAGTCCAAAAACTACAGGATTTACGAATGTAACCTATGTTTTTATGTATGCCAAATACGTTTTTTTCCCTCGGTGTATTTACTGAACTAGTTATAATTAAAGGTTCACATAATAGTACGAAATAATCTGGATAAAATTTCAGCATAATTTCCTCGAGACTTTGCTCACATTTAATATTTGAGAATAATTAAATACTTGTAGTGATGAAGTAAATAAATGAGGATATACCTCCAATACGTATATACTTTGTACAATTCTTTCCTAGCCTTTATTTTTTATGATATATATCTTCTATGTTTTCGATATATGAACTTTCAGAATATAAGCCAATTTTTAGTAATACATAAACCCATTTTTACATGTAAGGAACTACAATACGATTTGTTACTTTAAACAATAATTAAAAGCCATTCTGTGATATTTTAGTTAAGCAAACCAGGATTAGATTAATGTAAGAGCTGTTAGCCAGTTCAGGACGGGTCCATTTACTTGTAGTGCGACATATTTAAATTCGAATTTTAACTACCTCAGAATTTTGTCCAATTTTTGTCCATTTTTGTCCACCCAAGAAAAAATTTTGTATCATTAAAATAAACGAGGGAGGGTCATTTCAAAATTTGGGGCACTTCGATCACCTGTAGTGCGACATTTTCAAATTCGAATTTTAACTAGTTCAGAATTTAGTCCAATTTTTGTCAATTTTTGAACCTTTAAAATAAACGAGGGTGAGGTAACTTCAAAATTTGTCCACTTCGATTACCTGAAGTATGCTGTTTTCATATTCGAATTTTAACTAGCTTCAGTTTTTCGAATTTTGTCGAATTTCTGTCCTCACTCATACAAAAGCTCTAGTGCCGTTTCAAAATTTTTCCATTTGCATCACTTATAGTGATAAAGTTTAAATTCTAATTTTAATTATTCAAAATTTAGTCTGCTTTTGTTCATTTTTGTAACACAAAAAATTTTGTGCCATGAAAAAATTTTGTAGCATTCAATTTAACAATGGAGGGCAATTACAAGTTGTGGCCAGTTCGATCACCTGTAGTGCGATATCTTTTTATTCGAATTTTGACTAACTGAGAACTAAGTAAATTTCTTTTACCACGAAGAACTTTGTACCATTCAAATAAACGAGGGAGGATCATTTCAAAATTTGGCCAATTCGATCTCCTATAGTGCGACAATATTCAAATTTAAATTTTAATTAATTCATAATTTTGTCCGATGCGTGTACGTTGTTGAAGAACCAAAAATAATTTTGTAATATTGAAAAGAACGCATTAGAGACATTTTAAAATTTTAGCCACATGGATTATCTGTAGTGCAACATCTTGAAATTCAAGTTTTTAACAAGCTTAGAATTTTGTTTAAATTTTGTACATTCTTCTATCACCAGTAAAAAATTTTCTACAATTTAGATAAACATCAAGGGGTCATTTCAAAATTTGGACTATTGGAACACCCTTGTGCGACATCTTCATAGTGATGTCAAGCTATTCGGCTCGGCTGGAGCCTTCTCGGTTGCGATAAGCCATCGGCTCAGCATTGGGTGATTCATCGGCTCGACTCAGGTTAGCCACAGCTTGATTCGGTTTGGCTCACGTGAGCTATGGGCTCGGTTTGATTCGGCGGAATTGAGTCATCAGCTCGAACCGGCTCGGTTGCGACGAGCCACCGGCTCAGTTCGGCTCGGTTCAGGTGAGCCACCAGCTCTCTTTGGCTCGGATCGGTTCAGCTCATGTGAGACATCGGCTCGGACCGGCTCGGTTTTGAGATCTGTTGCCTCGGCTCAATTCTCGGTTCGGCTCGGTGGTGACTTAGCCATGAGCCTAGCTACTCGAGCCATTGACAACACTATCATATTCGAATTTTATGTAGCTCAGAACTTAGTGAATTTTTACTATCAACAAAACTTTTCTAAAATTCAAATAAACGAGGAAGAGTCATTTCAAATTTGGCAAATTAGATCACCTGTAGTGTGACCATCTTCAAATACGAATTTTAATTAGCACATAATTTTGTCCGAATTCATGTATATTTTTGAACTACCAAGAAAAAAAATCGTGCCTTTTAAATAAACAAAGGAGGACGATTTTAACTGTCCATGGTTTAATTGAAAGGTACAAAATTGTTACTACGTGATACAAAAATGTACAAAACCGGAAAAGGTTTGAATTAATTAAGTTGCACTACAGGTGTTCGAAGCTGCCAAATTTTGAAATAATTCAACATTGTTTATTTGAATGCTATAAAATATTTTGCTGGTGGTACAAGAATGTACAAAAAATTATAGAGTTCTAAGCTTGTTAGAATTCAAATTTGAAGATGTCGCACTACATATGATCGATGTGGCTAAGAATTAAAATACCTACCTTCGTTTATTTAAATGGTACAAAAATGTACAAAAACCGGAAAAAAATATTAGTTAATGAAATTACGAATTTGAATATTTTTGCACTACAGGTAATCGAATTGGCAAAATTTTCAAGTGACGCTCTCTTGCTTACTTGAATGGTACATTGTTTCTTGATGGTAAAAGAAATGTACGAGGCTCTGCGCTAGTTCAAATTGGAATATGAAGATGTCACTCAACAGCTGTTGGACGTGAACAAATTTTAAATACCCTCCTTGTTTACTTCATTGGAATACTCTTTTTCTTGCTGGTAAAAAATGTACAAAAGCTAGAAAAATTGATAATTAATATTGGAAATTGACAATTGGCACTACAGGTGACTGAAGTGGACGAATTTTGATATGACCCTCCCTAGTTTATTTCAATGGTACAAAATATTTTCTTGCGTGGAAAAAAATGGAAAAAATTCTGCACTAGTTAAATTCAAATTTGAAGATGTCACACTACAGGTGATCAAAGTGTCCCAAGTTTCAAAATGATTCTCCTCGTTTATTTGTATGGTACAAAATAATTTCTTTGGTGGACAAAAATTGGACAAAATTTTGAGCGAGTTAAAATTCAATTTTGAAGACGATGAGCTACAGCTGAACGAAGTGTCCAAATTTTGTAATGCCCCCTCGCTTATTTTCATGATACAAAACTTTTTCTTCGATTTCTCAAGAATAGATCCACTTCAACTAATTTGACAATTATAGCAAACTTTATAGCTTCAGAACTAGACAAAGGAGGGCAGGTGGATGTAATCTATACAGACTTTCAGAAGGCGTTCGATTTAGTTAACCACGACATTTTACTTGAAAAACTAGCTCTTATGAATCTTTCTAAGCAAGCATTAGTACTTTTCACATCATACTTACGTGATCGTAAACAATCTGTAGCTTACAAAGGTCATATCTCCAACAATTTTAATGCTACATCGGGAGTACCGCAAGGATCAAACCTTGGACCTTTATTATTCCTCATTACTATCAATGACATAACTAAGCACATCAAGAAATCGCATACTTTACTTTTTACAGATGACTTAAAATTATATTCTCAAATTAAATCACTTAAAGACTGTAAAAACCTCCAGGAAGACTTGGAAAATGTAAAACACTGGTGCCACGTGAATAAATTTAATCTAAACATAACTAAATGTAAAGCTATTACATTTACTAGAAAAGGAAAATACATAAATTATGATTATACTATTGACGGTATAAATCTTTGTAGGCCGGAAACTGTTAAAGACCTTAGTGTTACCTTCGACCCAAAACTGACTTTCGCAAATCACATTGAAACTATTGCAAACAATGCTTATAAGAGTCTTGGATTTGTTTGTCGTGTAAGTAGAGAATTCCGTAGCCACATGACAATTTTGAAACTATATTATTCGTATATCAGATCCCAACTGGAATACGCTTCTGTTATTTGGACTCCTCATAATGGAAAATATATCCAAATGATTGAAAGAGTGCAGTGCAAGTTTTTGAGATTACTAATGTATAAAAAAAACTGGAATGTACCCAGCATACATATCATACCCAGAACTAACAAACAATTTCAATATATCGACATTAGAGCAACGTAGGTATGTTAATGATTTAGTTTTCCTACATAAAATAATAAATAATAAAATTGATTGCATTGAACTAAGTTCTAATATATTTCTGCATGTTCCGACGTCTAGAACGAGGTTAAGCAATAGTAGTACCATGAACTGTAAGAAAGCACGCACTGACATCCTGTATAAATCCCATTTATGCAGAATGAGCTCTCACTACAATAATATTGAAGAAAAGTGTGAAATGATAGACATATTCACTATGTCTGAAAAAATGTTTAGGAATACAATTTGTAGTATGATGAGCTGAGTTAATTAATGAAACAATAAAAATTTCTGTGTGTTTTTCTTCTGTAAAAATAATGATATTTTACCATATATGTAAACAAACACTGTAAATGGGCAGGACGCCTGTTGTGTTGCTACAATAAATAAATAAATGTTCAAGTACAAAAGAAGTCTCGAGGGTATTCTTCATCAAAAGTTACCGACAATCGAGAAATCATAATTACGAAGTGGAATGACAACAACATTGTAACTGTGGCTTCAAATGCCATACCAGCAACTCCTATGCATACTCATTCCAGATTTTCTCGAAGGGAGAAGGCGAATGTTACAATCCAACAGCCTCATAACATATATGTATACAATACAGGAATGGGGGCGTTGATCGTTCTGATCAAAATATCAGTTTGAATTCGAGGAAGAAATGGTACTTCCCAGTGATTATTTTCTTATTAGACGCTGCAACACAAACCTCATGGCAGTTACACAGAAACGGGAAGGAAAACTTGACCAACTGACATTTCGGAGAAGAACTGCACTGGCATTTTTGGAATCCAACAAATCCAGAGGGAAAAGTAAACGCTCGCGCCCATCCAGTCCTGAAAAATGCAGACTCGCGATTTGATCGATTGGATCATAAGCTGGTGTCTCAGGGAAAGCAGACAAGATGCCGCGTGTGCCACAAGAAGGTGTCAAAAAAGTGTGTAAAGTGTGATGTAACCTTACACTTTGGTGGATGTTTTGATGCGTACCACAAGCCAAAATGAAAACAGAAGTGCAAGGAAAAGTATACGACTGAAATATGAGCATTTTGACACCACCAAAAGTGTGTGTTTTAAAGAATAATATGTAATATTTTCTAGAGTATGTAAAAGAAATCTTTAATGAATAAATATATGTATAGCAACTGCAAATATAACTGGGTCCTTCGTTACTTTACTTGCATTCTTCCTTGCATTCTTCCTTTCTGCTACTTATCTAGAGTAATGAGTGTAGGTTTACGTTCTCCTTCTATTCTGAAGGATAATTTTTCAATTATGTTTAGCGCTGACTATCTTCTGGACGTTTTAAAATAATCCAACATGTTGTCGTCTAAGAAGTTAACATAGTTCGTATTCCTGGTTAACAGTTAGTTATGAATGTGTCATTTATTTACAATAGCTTCTCTTCTGGTTCAAATAAATGCAGTTTTTTAAATCAAGCTTTGTGATATATATATATATATATATATATATATATATATATATATATATATATATATATATGGATACCCTTCTCTTCTTCATACATTTCTGTAATTCTGGATTGTAGAAAATAATAAATCAAAATAACGTGATATTTCCACTTCATGTAATGTCCTTATTTTAAAAAACTGCAGAGCCCATGGTGGCTCAGTGATAGAGCGTTCATAGAGCGCTCATTCTGATGCGTAGGGTCCATTATTCGATCCCAGTTCGTGCCAATTGGGGTTTTTGGTAAACAAACACCGTGTGCGTTGTTTTTCTAGAGGTTGTCCCGTTTTCTACCACTTTCTTCCTTCAACCATTTTATTTATTCCCATTATCGCTATTTTCTTTATCATACACGCTATAATCGTGTCATGTAAAACTGATAGTTTCCTTTTTAGAAAACTTTAAATGCTAATCAATGCTGCCATTTATTGGACGTTATTTGGACTGCTAACGAAATTTTAGTGTTCTAAGTTTAGTATGTTCTGACTTAGAAGCGTGTAAATACCAGACACTCTGTTGTATTGCTTCTAAGATTTGAAGTTACCTAATAATACCTCATAACTATAAAAGTGATAACAATGACACTAACTGCAAGCGTGTCGTTCGGTTATTCGAATCAAAGTTAAGTTAAATATTTAGTGTTGCTTTCAATGTGTATACCATGTGGGCGAAAGAAGACGGACAATTATTGAAAATGAATGACAATATGCGAATTGGTACAATAAAGATATGATTGAAAATGGGAGAGCCTCAAGAAAAGTCCACGGGCATGATGATGTCCACCTCAAACCCACATGAACTGGGATCAAACGATTGAGCTCTTGGAACACAGGTTAATTTTTACTACACTGGAAAAAACGAAGCCCAAATTTAAGGAGAAAACAATAGTTGAGAACACCATGCATGACGAGACGGTTGTGTCAATCGTAATACTGGGTGAAACACCCTTATTGCATGTGACGACGATTCAGTAAGTGAGAGCACTAATTACTCCTGTGAAAACACTACGGACCACTCTTACTGACGTACGTCGCCACAGGAAATAAGGGTGTTTCACCAAGTACTACGATTGACACCACCGTCTTGTCATGGTGTTCGCAACAGAAAGCATATTATCCTCCTTTTCTCCTTAAATCTGGACTTAGTTCTTTTTCAGTGTACTCAGCCACCATGATCAATATTTTAACTTAGTATTATTATTATTACTTTAATTATCTATTTACTACTTGGCGAAGCAGTGAGAATGTCACCGTCAACTGTGTAAACAAACAAATACGTCGTGTGGTGTCGCTACTATTATTAGTAATCGTAAATGGTCCAGAGTTACAGTTCACGTTCTACCCCGACCAGGGCCGCCCACTGGGGGGATGTATGGCGCAAGCTGCGCCATTGAGAAAAATTTTGGGGGGGATTTTACTCTACTTTCGAATTTAGCAATTTTACTGTCGGAATAGCATTAAAACACGATTTTGAGAAACTAATTTTCAAAAATTTTCCGGGGTGAACCCCCGTACCCCCTGCTTCGATACTCGATGAATGAAGTACCGCGCAGGTAGCCGTATGAAAGGAAAGGTTGGTTCGTTTTAAGAGAGAAGAGCCGCCCACAGGAGGGATGAATGGCGCAAGTTGTGCCATCGAGAAAAAAATTGGGGGGAATAAAAAAATTGGGGAAGAATTTTACTCTAATGTCGATTAAGTAATTTTGCTGTCGTCAGAATAACATTGGAAAACGATGCGATTTTTTTTTTAAATCTCGAGAATGAATCCCCGTACCCCCTGCTTAGAAACTCTATGAATGAAGTACCGCGCAAGTTGCTAATGAAAGGATGGCGCCAAGTTTCGGTGAACAACAGTTACAAACACTCAAGGAATCACTTTCAACTTGCCTATGTTGTCTGTTGAAAATTATAAAGTAGTTTGACATAATTGTGAGCTAGTGGTAACCATACAGACAACAGCCAAGTTTCAAATCTAAATTTGAAGTGAGTGAGTGAGTGTTTGTAATTGTTGTCCACCAGAACTTGGCGCCTATTTTTGTGATTTCAATTCTTTTTAAGGCCACTCGTACTTGGCTCTTTTACAGGAATGCTTTTTGTTGGATATCACTTCTTTTTGTAGGCTAATTTCGAGGATATCATTTTCTTTTGGCATCAAACTCAATAACTTGTAACTTGCGTCTTATTTTTCATGTACATGGGAATTATATCAATATTTTGTAAAGAAAAAAATAATACTACTAATTGTAAAAAAAGAATACCTGTGCCATACACAGTGTGTAGAAGTTTTTATACCCTTCAATATCCTTATAGAACATACTACTACAAGCATTCTATAAGACTACTAATAAAAGTAATGCAATTTTTATAATTACTACTGCCCCTACTACTACTACAAGCATTCTATAATACTACTACAGGAAATAAAAACAACAACAAAAATAACAATTACTAGTACTATAAAAACTACTGCTACACTGAGCAATTGGTTTTAGAGGACTTGAGTTTTGAGGAGGGAAGAGATTATTAGTTTTGGGGGGGAGTGCGCCATCAGCTTTGGGGGGGATGGGCACCGCTGACCCCGACAAAGGTGCTATTATACCTAGGTAGATCCTAACAAAAATAAATTGTTACTAGGGTACGTAGACAATAACACACTGCAATGAAAAGTTTCGTTTTATAATTAAATTAGAATTGAATGCTTATTTGAACTGTCAAATTCATAGCTTTAGTCTAGGGAAATTAAACTAAGAAAAGAGGCGATCAGTGGAACAAATTCGTAACAAACTGATTTTTGGTACGCACTTTCAGAACAGCATTAGAAACAATACTGGAGAGTTCAATTGATGTCAATGGTGGGAAACTTGGGAAATCGCCACCATCTTGAAAAACTATTTTTGGTTACTTTTTCCGTCACAATTTTGTTCCTTGTGCTAAAACTATGCATGATACGCAGAAGCGTTATTGGACCTTTCTTGTAGAGCATTAAATTTCCAATAAATTGAAGAAAATTGCAATTCTCTAAAGCATGGTTTCTAACAGGTTGTCCTTGGATCCGTAGAGGTCATTCATAAAGGAATCACTGTTATTCAAGCAAATGATGATGCAGAGAGACTCATCGTGCTAACGCTTATCAAACTGGCTAGCAGCGTCAATAATAAGTCTGTTGTTGTAGTAGGAGAAGATGTTGATCTACTGGTTTTGCTGACATCACTTATACTCGATGAGATACCTATCTACCTTTTGAAGCCAGAGCGAGGCAAAATTTCTGATAAAATGTTTTCTTCTATTGATTCACAACACTGCTTTAAAAATATCAAAGATCGATTTCTGTTTTTTACATACAGTAAGTGGCTGTGACACCACATATCTTTGTTCAAGCAAGGAAACAAGAAAATCTTCCAAATTCTGAGAACTAACCCTGGACTTCAAAATGCAGTTTCAGTTTTTAATGATCCATCAGCACAAGCATCTACATTACTGGTTGAGGGGGAAAAATATACTTCGAGTCTTCGCAGCTACAGAGACAGAGACTTCTTTAAATACCTTTAGATACACTAAATTCTGTCAACTAGTTTCTAAACCAGCTCATGTGGTTCGGATTCCACGTTAATCAGTAGGTTCACGCCTCATATAGCCCCGCTGCTGAACGGGACGTTAAACTCAAAGTCGATTCAACTCGTTTCTAAAGCCAAAACTGAAGTTAACTTGGCTAGTCATCCCCCAACAACAGAGGTTGCCCAACAACACCTATTCAGAGTGTTTCATCAAGTGTAACTATAGAAGGGCAATGTGTTACCAACAGAAAAATGGGGTTAGCAGAAAGATGGTGGAATTTCTTTGGTTCCTGTCACCAGCTCCGGAAAACTTCTTGAAGCTAGTTACATGTAAATGTCAAAAGGGTTGCTGTTTAGGTTGCAGATGCATAAATGCAGGTCCTTGATATTTTATTGTATGCTCTTAGTGTAGAGGATTGGAATGTTGCAACTCGACACATATTATGCCAACTGAAGAAGAAATTATGGGTGATAAAGAACAATCTTTGGTGATGAAGATAAAAACATAAGAGAACCTGAAAATGTAGAACTGTGCGCTTCTGGTGGCAGCTTTTCGAAAGTCACAGGCAGAATGGCTGATGAAATTGACAACAAGAGAGGATTGAGAACAGCGAGGACATTCAGATAAAGATATAGTGGATAAGGGATATTACATGAAGTTAGTCTTCCTGAGTTCGATCCTGACAACTCATTAAGAATGGTAAGCAAATTATTTTTAGTTTCTTTTAAATTTATCTCACAACTTTGAAGATTGGGTAAATATATAACGTAATACTCTCTTAATAAAGATGTTTTTAAGATTAATAAAAATATATAATTAAAAAATCAAAATCAAAACCAATAAAAAAAAAAGGGAAAATGGTCTCGGAAAGGAAGATAGAAACGGGTTGTTTTAGAAAAATGGTTCCCAACAACGTTTCGAGGTCTTCATTTATCGTCATTATGAATGAGTCCCCAAGAAACCTACATTCTAAAAATCGTAATTTAATTCAAATTCTAAAATTACACAGACTGAATGTGTAATGTCACCAATTAAATATGTTAAGACAAAGTACGATTAGAAATTTTAAAAATTATATTATAATGTTTGCTGAGGCTTGTTTAAGATAAAACTCTTTTCCCAACTATAAATTGCGTTTCCTGTAGTGAATGTCCACTGACTTCTACGGGTCCGCGAACCATGTGTTGGAAACCACTACTTTACAGAATTGCAATTTTCTTCAATGTATTAAATTTAATGCTCTACAAGAAAGGTCCAATAACATTTTTGCTATCTTGCGTAGTTTTAGCACAATAAACTAAATTGTGAAGAAAAATGACCGAAAACAGTTCTTTCAAGATGGCGGCGATTTCCCAGGTTTCCCACCACTGACATCAATTGAATTTCCAATATTGTTCCTAATGCTATTCTGAACGTGAGTACCAAAAATCAGCTTGTTCCGAACTTGTTCCACTGATAAAGCTAACTTACTTAGGCTATTTTGCATTCATTGAAGGATTGAATTATTTAAAGAATCGCAGGTTGTTAAGAATTAACTATATTTATATTTGAATTACGGGATTTATAGCCTTGCATTCATAGAGTAGTGGTGGCTAATTCTTTTTAACACATCACTGAGGGCCACGGTAAATTAAGAATCACATTTAGGTGCCAGACAAATTAAAAATAAATATATATATATATAAACCTACAACGGTGTCGACTTATAAACATATATTCATATATTCTGCTTTGTGTGTGCGCTTGTATTATTATTCCACACTCCCTGCTTCTTGTTTTATTTGTCATAGCCAATTAAGGTTTCAGCTACGAATATTTAAAAAAAAATGATATGGAATTTAGATTTAGGAAAAAATGACTGGCCTCAACGGCTTTTACCTTCCAGAAGAATCGGGAATTGGTTTAAAAGAAACGAAAGTTAAGACTTGTTTAAAACACTAAAATTGTACTTCAATCTTGATAACAGAAATATCTTAGTTTTCTATGAATTTATAATATGTGATGATAATAGTATATATTAAAAATAGTAAGATGATGACATGGTTCTTAGAAAAAATATAATTTTCTTTCTGTTCTTGCATGTATTATGCCTACAAGATCAAATCCAATGTTTTATCGTAGAGTTTATTCTGTCAAATGAAATGTGTATATTAAAATCATTATACTGTGATCACTTAAGAGATACGTATTTTGTAGGAATATATATTTATTACTAGGGCGTTTTCTCCCTCTAGGACCCCTGCTGGTCCAAACCGAAACCTTCTTCATGGATGGGAGGTACAGGTCTACAATACCATATAACTCCCATGGGGCTCCGGGTCTTGGTTTCGGAGCCTTTGTGGCACGTACGGACAATGGTTAAATTACTGCATTCAGCTTGTGTATTGCTAATTTCGATATTACCTGCAGCAGATATGTTATTTATAGTAAAGCCGGCTTATTCGACATAAACGGGCAGGCAGATTGTCGGATAGAGGGAAGTGTTAAGAAAAAGCCTATTAAACATCATAACTATGTTGTAATTTTATACATTATGAACCTAACAATCAATTTTACGATAAAACAGGAAAATATTTAATTAAAACACTTATCTTAAAGTTACAGAATTGTCTGGAGTTTGATACAGCTCATGCAATACTTCAAAAATTTAGTTCTGTAATGATTGAAAGAAGTTTTTGAGTGTAGATTGCTTTCCTGACGACTGCTGCTTCTTCGCTGCAAGTCTCACCATCTGTGCAAGATCATTATGTCGATTCTTGTAGTTTCTTCTTGTTACTCACCGTATTTGTTTATTTTGCAGTGCTATATGGGGTAATACGGAATGTCTCATAAGCAAAGGTCGGATAAACGAGATTATATATACTGTAAATATATTTAAATAATGATATTGTTAACTAACTTTGTCTTTTACTTTGCAATAGCCCAAAGACAAAAAAATAAAAGGTTAAGTCAATTTTGTATTCCTTTTAATATATTACCATATATACGAGTGGTAATATCTAGAGAATATTTGTAAAATTCAATCTATTCCTACAATATATGTTTCCATTTTAGAAACACAGTACATTCTATGCTCAAGCATACGAAACATTTTTTTAACTTATAAATAAATGTATGATTTACTTAGTGGACATCCATTAAAGGTTTCCCGTCATACTCCATCCTTTAGTCATTGGTAGAAACATCCCATAGATATCTCACGGCTGCCAGCTCTCTCCTTCAGTTTTTGTAGGTTAAGAAGGCTGAAGTATGTTTGTAAGGTGGAGGGTATCGATAGGATTTTCCAGTAATGGGCAACGAATCCCCAAGCCCACTTCTCGAATTCAATGAACCGGAGAAAGCATCAAGAGATATTAATTCCAGAGGCTTTCAGCGTGCTCTGGAAACGATCCGAGCGTCATCGTGCAGAATTCATTACAGGGACTTGTAGTAGAGCATCACAAGTGCGTGGTGACGGGAGGGGAGAGAGAGAGGGGTGAGGGTTTCGAAACCGCAAACGCGCTCCCTGTCTTTACAAAATTGAGGAAAGCATATGAGGGAAAACGACGATAACCTCATCAAAATAGCTAATGTTTTGATATGTCCTTTGAGTAGAGTATATCAAAATAAGTTATATGTAAACCAAGAAATATATGCACGAACATAATGCATGACAAAGGAGATAAAGAAGGGCATATGCTTACGAAATTAATTACAGTTTGGTCCTATACTTCAGATTAAAACATTAAGATTGGCGTAGACACCTCAGGTTATCATATCAACGGATCGTGAAATTCCTAATCGAAAAATCAGGAAGCTTCTAAAGTGGGAGGGGGGCGCGGTGGCTCAGTGGTAGAGCGTTCACCTCTGGCGCTTGGGGTCCCGGGTTCGATCCCAGCCCCCGCCAAGTGAACTTTGTGGTGGACAAACACCGTGCTCGTGGGTTTTCTCGGGGTTCTCCCGTTTCCTCCCACTTTGATCATTCCACCATTTCACTCATCTCTCATAATCACCGTCTCCTTTAGCCTAACCGGCATAATCGTGGGACGTAAAACTCAAAGATTTCATTTTTCATTTTTTCTAAAGTGGGAGGGATGAGGGGTGTTTATTTGTTTAGTTCGTAATCACTTAACTTCAGTTTTGCATGCGATAAGCACAAAACTTAACATAAATTTAGACATCTTGATTACTTTGCCGTATTTCTGACCAGTAATTTGAATTAAAACATACAGCCTTCTCGTTTCCGCTCCGTTGCTGCAAGAAACAAAGCTTTGAGAAAAATGATGCTCGAACCAGAAACAAGATATAAGCTGGTAAATGGAGACAGCTATTTCATACAAAACTCTCAAGTGTGTACCCATAAAATCACACGTTCAGTTAGAACTTGAAATTGTTGTTCATATATAACGCTTTAGTTAAGAAGTGCCCAGTAGCGGCTCTTAAAAGAAGTCGGATTGGATTTTTAAAAAAATAGCCAAGGGACGAAAGAAGCTTGCCTAATGCGGTAATTCTTGAATACAGCTTTCTGGTGCTGTATGAAACTTTGTTGCCTTAACTTGAACCGAAAAAAGCTGAAATTTTACCAGATGTGATTTCCCCTAAGAGCTGTCATTGGAAGTACTCGAGATTTTAAAAAAGAAAGGAGTAGTAGAAGAAAGAAATGAGTAGTAAAAAATAGTTGTACAATCCTCCAGAATTTGGATGCTTATGGGTGTGTGTGATACTCTAGTGTCCTTAGTTTGTAACATCGAGCAGCAAATATAGTATTGTAAGTTCTCGTTTAATATATAGATTTGAAATAAGTAATACATTGACGTAGTCCTATTTAAGAAAGTATAACGTTGTGATGGGTTGGTAACACTGTTAATTGGGTGGTATTACACAGTACGCCGAACAATGTTCTCTTGTGGATATTTGAATGTTACAAAATTTCGCTGAATTTTATCTATGTATTTCAATGGAAGTATGTTGATAAAAATAAAAAAAATGTCATTCCTTCTCACCCCCATTAAGATAGGGGCTAATGTGACTAAAACGGTATCGTATGTGTTATTACCCGTATTTATCTCTGCGACTCCTAAAGCTATGGATAAGACGACTGAAGTATGTTTGTCCAATATTGGTCTTTTCCGATTATTTTTACATGGCACCCACTTCCACCCTCTCGCCTCACTTCTTATGTCGATGAGGGATGAATTTAAACTTAAACGACATTGAGAGTATCATTCTTCCTGTTAACGATCCCGAACACTATGGATTACAAACTAATATTAGTCATTTTCGATTAATATCTTTACATGTCACACACACCCTCTTACCCTGGAAGCATTTGAAATGTCATGTTGGCGCAGAATGTTGCACATATCATGAACCGAAAGAAAAAGGAATGAAGACGTACTAAAGGAAAGTAATGAAGCGCGACAGATCATGAAAATAAGAGGAAACGGAAGAAAGAGCATGCTTGGCCATTTTATTCGGCACTCTGATTGGATCACAGGGTTGATAGAGGAAAAGTAGAAGGAAAACCAGAAAAAGGAAAACCAAGCATAGAATATCTGGATGCAGTTACGAAAAAGAGGCCTTATCAAAGTAAAAAACAACTCCCAAGGGATAGAAAAGTTTTAAAATTTCCATGTTCCTCACCAACCTATGGTTGAAGTAAGAAAGAAGAAGACTCTCTTACCACATGCCAGTGTGGAAAAAATTCTGAGCTAGGCAACGATCCACTTATGTATAAAAAATATCGTTGCAACGGAGTCTATCGAAAACGCAATTAAATGTGTTCCCTATCAAGTTTCAACTTCCTAACTTGACAGACTTGTGAGAAATTCGATTTTCCACATAAAATAATGACTCCTGCACAATATCCTTTCCTGAATGTCACTAAAACGAACTTCATTCTTAATAATCAAAAATACATATATTTAGGTACAGATGTTATTAGGTAATCCTCATCAGCCACTAGCAACGACTTGTTCCGGTGAGACTGTGATTTCCACGGTAATAGAACCCAGCAGAGGATGAAACACATAAATTTTTCTTAGTGCGGTACGTCATTGAGGGTTTTCAACCGTCGTTCTAACAACAATGCAATTCCTGATTAATATACGTGGTGCATTAACACTTCCTAATCAAGTAGGCAATGATAACGTGGTTCATCTCAAGAACGTTTGGTTTCGAATTATCTTAAAGCAGAATTACAACTCTGTCTTTCACAAGTACTCGCTCATTTTTTTTTCAATTTTTCTTACACACATTCCAATTGCTACAAGAGTATAGTTATATCTATATTTATCATATTTCCATTTTATGAAGTACGATACCTTCGCAAACACAGTGTATAATTTTCTGTTTAATCAGTTTGGGTATGAGCTCGTGTGGTGTAAACTAGTGACAACAGTGCTGTGCAGTGAATCACCAAGAATCTACTTTTCATTCACGTCAATATTTTTACCGTTAAGACAACAAATAAAACACATGTGTTTGCTCTTGTAGTTTTCTAAATTGTGGTCATCTTGCGTAGAAACCACACCCAGTTTCCCAAGCAGGTGAATATTTAGAAAATGGTTTTTGCACTGCAATTGAATATTTCTCCCACTTCGTGACACGTTTGGCCATTATCAACCACAACTCTTGTATACGGCTTGTGAATATCCCGTACTTGCTACTTTCTGGACAAATTCGTTGCTATTCTTAAACTTGTTCAATCAGTGTTGTAGTATTTGCTCATTTACCACATCCTTCTGAATCTATAACATTTTTGATCTTCCCATTTCACAAGGTTTCGTTCTCAGTTTAAACCTGTAAGACATATAGACCCTTATAATGCTGTTCGGGGTTTCTGTGGTTGAACTCTTTGACTGGGACTACCAAGTTATAAGAAGAAACTTTCACTAGCACGTTATATTCTTTTTCTCTTTCTCAAAACGCAGAGATACATGCAGTAACACGTGTGAAAATCTATCAGAATTTCTATTGGCATTTAGTCATTGAATATTAGTTTTTCCTTAAATAAGAAAGACCAACATAAAATATTTTTAAAAACAATATAATCTTCTAACATCTTTTGAAATGCTAGTTCCTGAGAGTTCTTAAAATTCTCCAACCCACCTACTTAAACTTCTTGTTTTAATCTGTTTGGGGTCAACATATATATACTGGTAGGAATAGATTCGAGAATATCTTGTACTCATCGTCTCATTCAAATGAAATCGCACTATGTAATTTGTGTTTACAGGGGCTATGATGTGCTTAGTTTGAAAACTATCACAAGAAAATGGTCACCGTAACAGTCAGACTGAATATCGCGCCTGTAGATTTTATTTTATGCATTTATACAGATTACTGGGCATTACCGGCATCTAGGGTCTTATGACCGTCACGTATGAGGGATGATGTCCCTCGACTAGCACATTAACCTAGGAAGAGGGAAGGAAGAAAGAATGGGAGGGAAGGATGCTGTCTGGGACCTTATGTTAGGTTCTATCGCGACATTTGCCTGGCACGAATGAGGAAAACCCAAGAAAAAACTCACTCAGGAAGGCTGGCCTGAAAAGCTGTTACCTTTTACATCGAGTGCAACAAAACATGTAAATCGCAATCTGATATAGGCGACAGTAAGCTACACATTCCGTTAATTCCTAGACTTCATTCTAGTACGTCATACGTTGGTTGCGTCTACACTTCTATGTTCGAAGTTATTTGGATACTGCGAACCTTTAGCAAGTGTAGGTAGTGCTGTATGATTTTGAACACTCATTTTAACATGGCGTACCGGGGCTACTTTGGGATCAGTACCACATACCATAACATTCTTTCTTCATTAATATCAAATGAATAAAATATTTGTTTTCTTTGTATCAAGAAAGTCTCGCATATTCCTAACTTTGCACCTTTATGCCCAGTGGATCTGAAAAAATATTAATTTTTCTCTCATCACTTGGAACTTTAATTTACTATATTCGAACACATTAACTCGACATTACAATTCTGAATTTGATAAGGTCCCGTTACAAACTTATCTCATGTCTTGCATTTAAACGTTAAACGCAATGTCTCTCTAACTCTTTCGCTTTATAGCATTCACGTCTCATTAATTTGGAAATAATTTCCAAATTCGTACACAGTGAATAAATTGTTCGTATTGTTTGTACTGTATCAGACATCCATATAGAAAAAAAATCATGTATTTATGTCAATGGTTAAAACTAAGATTCAAACTCTTTTGTTCTCCGTATTGTATAATTAGTCTCTCAGTACATGAAGCTAAAATTCCAAAATTCGTGCAGTAAATGAGTTGAGTTGAGTTGATTTTAGTTTAACGTCCCTTTCAGCAGCGAGGCTATATGAGACGAGGACCTACTGATTAACGTGGAATCCGAACCACATCAGCTCCCGCCGGGAATCGTGCAGTAAATGAATTATTCATCCATTCTGCATATGAGGTCAGAAGGAACATGTAAGAATAATTAAATTGTATATATATATATATAGCTTGTTTGAGATCAGATTTAATAAGTTCTCGCAGGTTCTAATACATCGTCAGTTCATCAGTGACTTATTGTCCCAATCAATAATAATTCTCAATTCCTTTTCACACTTAGGTTTCAAATCCTTTTAATTATTTTTAATGTTATTTCTAGACATCATATGTTTAGGCATTGAAAACCTGAAAATAGGCAGGCAAATATGCATTTAAAATTTAAAAAATAGGCAGTAAAATGCAACTCGAAATAATGAAGACAAATACTCAACACAATTAAAAATATATTCAAGTCCTAGATAGTGCTCAAAGAATATAGAAACACCTGTTTGTTAATATCTTCTTTTACTGTATATAGGCCTACAAAAATGAAGCTTGACATATATTCCGTGTATATTTGGTAAACACGTTCTCTGCAGTACTTTATCACTACACATAACTGTCCAAATTTTATACACTTATCAGTACACACAACAGTGCAAAGTTTTACAGCACTTTATCAGTACCCAGAGCACTCCAAAGTTTTACGAATCTTATCATTACAAACAACAACAGAAGACGCAGAATCCTTTTTTTAAAATATTAAATTATATTTTCCCAATAAAGTCTTAGTTTGATGAAAATGCATAGAATAGGCAACGTTAGGCACTAAAGCAATTATTTAGGTAGAAATGGATGAAATAGACAAAATAGGCAAGATAAAATTGGTTTAAATTGAAACTATAACCTCAAATATAAACTTTAGAATGTTATTTTTGAGCATATCTTTAATATTAAAGAATAGGCATTTTGCCTAACATCTGGTCTCGAGTTATTTCTTATTGTACAATTTTCCACTATAAAGTTTCTTTAAAGACCTATGCGTACACCTCTATCTCCTTTGTTATTCCTTTTATAGCTTTCATCTCCCATTTTTACTTTAGATCTTCATTAAAAATGCTATCTATGTACCTAGAAACGCAAATGTCTAAACTCATGAGCCCTGCACCCGGCTTCAGTTGGGCTCGAGCTCTGTAATTGAGAGTGAACAGGTATGCGCCGAATCCTATTGTGAATAGTGAATCAGAGACGGAGTCCGACAGAGCGCGAGCTCCGTTGATATTAAGAAGAGTTAGACCAATTAAGCGCGATGCCCATTGGGAATAATGGGCCGGAACCCAATATGGTTAGTGAGACCTAAATCGAGCGTGCACATGCTTCATTGCGGGTAATAGCGTGAATCCGTGCAAGCCTGATGCAGAATAGCCATCTCTCCCTAGAAGTAGACGTTTCTTCTACCTTCTCCTTGCATACTTATATAGTTCATACAATTTTCTTTCTCCACTTATAATTCCTTTCATGTTTCTAACATATTTACGTTCTTATTATGAACAGCATTTCAATACGATGCCTAATGTCTGCTAAGTGCCATTTGAGATTTTGCTAGGGACCCCATAATGGACGTTGAATATATCTCTTTTAATTCTTCACCTCCTGCCATCTTCACTATGTACTTCTGTCGGCTCTTATGTATATCTTCTTAGTAGATACGGCGTAAAGTTGATGAAAGAGAACACTTCTAATAAATTTCCTTCAAATTGCATCTATTCTATGACCCGTTGCTTTATGCTAATATAAATTTATTTAAACTTAAAGACTTCAATCTTTTCATTATATTCCATTTTTCTCTATTAACTAACTAACTCTATGGGCTATGGAATTCGGAGGTTCAACCCGCGTTCACGAAAAATCTCCACTGACTTCTATTCTTAGGCAACTGGATCCAGTTTCTACTTTCTATTCCTATTTCTGCGAGATCCATCTAAATAACGCCCTCCCACCTGCGCCTAGGTCTTCCTAATAGCCGTTTTCCAATTGGACTTCCAGTTAAGATTTTGAAAGCGTTACTACTTTCTTCCGTTCTGGCTAAATGATCTGCACACCTAAACCTCTTAGATTTGTTGCCCCTTACAATGTTTGGTAAACGGTATAAATTATGTAATTCCTCATTATGAAATTTCCGCCATTCCCCATTGGTGTCACGTCAGAAGGGCCCAGACAAAAGGGCGAGGACAAAAAGGCCCGAGTCAAAACGGCCCCGCGTCAAAAGGGCCCCGGTCATAAGGGCCCGAGTCAAAAGGGCCCCGGTCATAAGGGCCCCACGTCAAAAGGGCCCGGGTCAAAAGGGCCCCGCGTCAAAACGGCCCCGGTCATAAGGGCCCGAGTCAAAAGGGCCCCGCGTCAAAACGGCCCCGGTCATAAGGGCCCGAGTCAAAAGGGCCCCGCGTCAAAAGGGCCCCGGTCATAAGGGCTCGAGTCAAAAGGGCCCTGCGTCAAAAGATGCCTGGTCAAAGGGTTCCCCGGCAAAAGGGCACGAGTCAAATAGGCCCTGAGCCAGAAGGGGCCCCGAGTCAAAAGGACCCCGCGATGAAAGGGCCTCACGTCAAAAAAGGCTGAGATATAGCCTGAAAGGCATGAGAAATATAAAAATGCTTATTAGATTAAAAGTATTCAGTGGACACCATCTGATTTGTGTTGAAAGAACGTACATGTGGATCTGTATACAGTGTTAGTCAAAGTTATTACGACAGCCCAGTTACGATTCATGTGAACAGACAAAAGTGTTGCAGGTAGGTATTGATCAGTGCCCTGTCATGGTGCGGGTGAGCGGGGCAACGGCCCTGGCTGCCGAAGTAAGGTGGCGCAAAATTCGGGAGTAAGAAATAAAAGGAAAGAAGGAAAGAAAGAGAAAGAGGAAAAATTTCTTGGAATATTTTAGATCAATAGCAGATAGTGTTACTCGTGTTAGGAAAATCTATGTACACCCAACAACAAAAGTCTCTCCACCCTAAGTGCTCTAATTCCATAACTTGGGGTCCAGGTAATTTGCAGTTGTGAGAACGCCTGGACAGATGCAACCCAATTTACACGTAACTTTTCTGGGCACTGACAACAGTTGGTAGTACTGAATCCAGTCTTTATGCAAGTAAAATTGTGAGTAGATGACGCACAAAACATTTCTCCATTCTGAGATGAACCTCTCTGGTTCAGAGCGTGTTGTCCAATGAACATCATATGTTAATCTCAATATTGTTGTGTATGTAATGTATTATTTCACTATATACTGTATATTCAAAGAAATAAGAACACTGATCACACATGAATCAGAAAATGCTAGAAAGTAGACGAAAATATCAAATCTAGAACAACTGCTGGAAATAAGTTAGTAAATGATTGCCTTCATTGAGAGACCTCCAATTCTCCTCATTCCAACATTTTTTTCTTTCTGGAGGAGAAAACATCTTGGTTGTCACACTGAGTATGTATTGAAATTGAAATTAAAACATTTGAAAAAGTTAGAACCTGACCGGGATTTGAACGCGGGTCCGCCGAATATAAGTTCAATGCGCTAAACACTTACCCACCTCGTCACTTCATCTTCCGCATAAACTACTAGCTAGTTAAAAGCATTGCATGTAAGATTATACACAAAATACTCGTATAAGGAGATATTCCTTATGAGTATCACAATGGCTTACTCGAGGTTTCCTTCTTTAACTCAAAAACAAGTGATATAGACCTTCGTCAATGAGGAAAATATCGCGAAGCGTTCTTCAAGATGAGGCTACCTCATTGTTTTTAACTGGTCCCGATTTATATTACTGCAATTCTTCCTCACCGTAACTTATAATTTCTAAAGAAGAAAAGCCGGCAGACATTATTTTCGCAATCTTTGAATTGCATCAACACGTGTAGAAATAGTGTGTGCTATGTTTATGTAACATAGCTACTAGTTTATTTTCTTATCTTTGTATCAAGTGTGAAAGCAGAGAACTGCCATTTCACTGACTCGGGTTCGAATCCCAGCGTGACAGTTACTTTTTCTTTATTTGAAGGTATTGTTTATGTAATTGATATTGTAATTCTATTATTATTATTATTGTTGTTATTATTATTATTATTATTATTATTATTATTATTATTATTATTATTATTATTTTGCGTATAACTGTATGACTTTCGATGGCAACTGTCGCCGAATATTAAAAAGTGAATATGGTAGAACTATGAAATAAAGCAAAGAGATGCGCGTAATTTTATCATAAAATTATATGGCGCAACGAATTTTATCTTATCGTAAAGGTTATCGTCGAATATACGAGGCCTGTCTAAAAAGTATCCGACCTTAGTTTTTCCACGCAAAGTAGTGATTCTCAGGCGGCGCCACCGTGCACGGTGGAAGGAGGAACCTTAATGCGCATGCTTGAATTTTTTCACCGCGTTCGCGTGTGCCAGTCGTGAGCTGGTGGTCGCGAAGTGAGGTGCTGTTGGTAGTGTTCGTCGGATTTAGTGTTTCTCGCAAGATGACTGAACGAATTGAGCAAAGATACTGCATCAAATTCTGTCAAAGGCTGAGTGATTCTCAAAGCCAAACAATTCGTAAGATTCAGCAGGTGTTTGGAGAAGATGCGATGGGTGTAACACAAATTAAACAATGGTTCAACCGATTCAAAGATGGCCGCACATCAGTCGAGAGTGAGCAGCGTAGCGGCAGGCCCCAAACTGCTCGGAATGCAGCTGTTGTTGAGCGGGTGCGAAATGTGGTGATGGCAGATCGCCGTTTGACAGTGCGGGAGATTGCAGAAGATGATGGAGTGAGTAAAGATTCTGCACATGCAATTTTGCGTGACGATTTGAACATGAAACGAGTGGCTGCTAAATTTGTACCCAAGTTGTTGTCTCAGGAACAAAAAGACACCCGTTTTGACGTTGCACAGGACCTTCTGGACACCACCAACACTGATCCTGGGTATCTGAATTCCGTGATAACTGGAGATGAGTCATGGGTGTACGGGTACGACCCAGAAACAAAACAACAATCGTCTCAATGGAAGCATCCCGATTCTCCAAGACCGAAGAAAGCGCGGCAGGTGCGAAGCAAAATCAAGGTGTTGCTGACTGTTTTCTTCGATGCCCGTGGAATTGTGCATCACGAGTACACACCGGAAGGACAAACAGTGACAAAGGAGCACTATCAACATGTTCTCAGGCGACTCCGTGACGCAGTCCGGCGCAAAAGACCAGACATGTGGACAGCGAAGAACTGGCACGTCCATCATGACAACGCCCCAGCACATTCATCCCAATTGATCCACACGTTCTTAGCCAAACATGGAATTACAACCGTTCGCCAACTTCCCTACTCTCCAGACCTGGCTCCTTGTGACTTCTGGTTGTTTCCAAAATTGAAGACGCCTCTGAAGGGATCCCGTTTTGAGAGTAGAGAAGACATAATGCGGAACACGACGACGGAGCTGAACAACATTCCAAAAGAAGACTTCCAGCGGTGTTTCCAGCAGTGGAAGGATCGGTGGGCTAAGTGTGTGGAAGCACAACGGGCCTACTTTGAAGTTGATTAGGGTCCCAAATCTGTCAGGTATTCGCAATTATTTTTCTGGCAAAAGGTCGGATACATTTTAGACAGCCCTCGTACACGGTTAAAGGAGCACTCTGTTGATCAAATTAATAGAAGTTGCTAGACAAGTATTGGCCACTGGCAGAAAAAAATACAGAGTAACTGCAAGTCGAGTACGTACTATTGTACAGGAGTATGCTCAAAGACCTTTAGAGAACTATCTTCGTGGCTTGGTTCACAATTTTAATTTGCAATCCACGCAAGCAGTTTGAGACAAATGTCAATCGTATTTGGCATTTGGAAAGTTAAGCAAAAATGATAATAAACTTATGTCCAATATAAGTTGGAAGAATTTCAAAACAGATTAAAGTAGCCAGAATTTTTCAATGTAAGTTCACATACTTTATATATCTGCGACTTGGGACTAAAAGGGCTAATGTCAACACGAAGTAGTTTGGAGTATATATACTATTTATATTAACATTTGCTTTTCTTGCAAAAGAAAATATCCCTTTATAGGCGCTAAATTTGACGAACATCTCATTTTTTGCCAAAAAGTGACACTGGCCCTTTTAGACCCAATTTAATCGACAAGATATGAAGATTTTTCTTTTTAAGGATTCATGTTAAGTAAGTACTGTTCAAATTTAATAAATGTAATATGTTTATCTCAGAAATACTTTTTGTTAGTAATGTCTTTTTTTCACTCTTTTTATCTTACTGTAAGGCTTTATGCAACATTGGTGCTTCTAAAATATAATGATCATATTGTAATGTTAATCAAAGTCAAGTTGTTCAAAAAATATACTGTAATGTAAAATAATTATATACGTATAAAATCTGATCAGATGCAACAGAAAATACAAACAAATGCTATTTGTTTGTAATGTTTGTCATTTGTCTTTCAGCTGTTTTTAAATCCTTATTCTAAGGCTTCGTGTTAGGTTAGCACCGTTAATATATAATAAGAATAATGTAATGTTCACCGAAGTCAAGTTGTTAATATTATATATATCTATATATATAATTTGATGAGATTTAGTGTAGAAAATATATATAATAGCTTTTAGTAAGGATTTTTTTTATAATATACTTCTTGTTTCATTATTTTTTATTTGATTCCATGTCAGTAAGGCCTAGACAAAGAACGACGTGTACAGAAGGGGTCGTCCTCAATGCAATATCGTATATCAGTGGCTCCCAATCATGTTTACCTGGCACCCTCAATGCAAGCCCTTAATACTTCACACATTTCTTACCGCTTGTTGGCTACACGTACTTTTTCTGATCTTTTACCTGCTTTCAGATACACCATTGAATTTTCAATTCGATAATAATAATAATAATAATAATAATCTCAATATATTTATATTTCCTCTAGCAAGACTTGTGAATACCTTTGTAGTCCAATATTATTATTTATCAGCTGTATTCCTAATTAAACCACAGTTCGTATTCAAAAAATATTTTGCATTCCTACTTTTAATTTAACATATCTCTTATATCATTCATAGTATTTCTAATTAAGAATGTAGTTTATTTCTGTCAGTAGCTTCTGCACTTCTGTTCTTGGAAATAACATCCCATCAATGTGGATTTTCATCGCTCCAATAGTGATAATTTTTTCGGTTCACCATACCATATAAGGTAAATATCACTTCATCAAAGAATACCGGAGGGAAGGGCACGGTGGTTCAGTGGTAGAACGCTTAGCTCTGGTGTGTAAGACTACTGGTTCGATTCCCGGCCAAGTAAGGTTGTGGTGGACAATATTGTATACGTGAGTTTTCCCGGGGTACAATCGTTTCCTTTTTTTCACCCGTTCTTTCATCATCATTCACTTGCTTTAATCATCGTCATCCTAAAGGGCGTAATGTGGGACGTTAAACTGACAGTCTGAAAATTACCAGAGAATACCATGTCATTTACGACAATATTGCTGTCATCGATATTTCATATCATTACTTCGCAAAACTCAATGCGGTGATCAAAGTCGTCTTAAGTTATTTCATGCACTAAACGCATTCTCCTAGGGTTTCAACTTATACCGCCTTATGCAGAGTCGTTTTGACGTATGATTAGCGTCATACTAAAGGTTTGACTACTGCAATTAACATATGTTAATCGAACTCTTTAGTATGGTACTAATCATACTTCAGAATGACTTTACATTAAGAGCATAGTATACAAAAATTCATTCCGCTGAACTCTGGGAAACACCTAGCTTGTTAGCAACTCTGGTTATCAATGAATGCGGAATTTCCACAAAATATTGTACATTAAAAGAAACTGCCAAATTGCTACATTGTTTCGGCCTTCCTGATCGCCTGCGGTACCTTTCTGCAAAACATTCAATGGTCTCTTAGGCAGTTGATTTCGAAATTGGGTTATGGTCGGAAAATGCAGCATTAAATAACTGTTGTACATCTGTATATGATCTCTTCCTATCCTATAACCGGTGTCACGTCAGAAGGGCCCGAACAAAGGGCCGAGGACAGAAAGGCCTTAGTCAAAAGGGCTCCAGTCATAAGGGCCTGAGTCAAAAGGACCCTGGTCAGAAGGGCCCCGGTCAAAAGGGCCCCCTAACAAAAAGGCCCCACGACAAGAAATCTGAGATATAGCCTGCAAAACTTCAGAAGTATAAAAATACTTATTAGATGAAAAATATTACGTGGACATACCTGCTTATTTGTGTTGAAAGAACATACATGTGGAAAAAAATATAGGGTTAGTAAAAATGTTACGACAGATCAATAATAACGATATGCGTGGACGGAGGTAAAGTAAATATTGCAGATGGTGGATTCTGCGATATTTGATATCACACAATATCTTTTGAATGGAAAGAGGTGGGTTTGACACATCAATTTAGGCTAGAATGTTCCCAAAGATGAAAAGAAGAACTCATTTTTTAAAATCTATCTTAGTAGACAAAAGTATCAGGACAATAAAATAATAATGTGGCGGAGGAAAAGCAAATGTTGCAAGTGTGTGTTGTTGCAAAAACTACATTGAATGGGGATGTGGACACTGTTGATCACATAAATATTCAGATATTATTAAAAAAACTACTATAAAATGTCCTCTAAAATTATTTTATCCCTCCAAGTTAATACAGTTAGTATTTAATAGCAAACACACAATGATTTATAACTTTCTTTAAGCATTTCGGCATCGTTGTTACAATTTTCCTGGTGTAGTGTGGGGAAATATTGTTCCAATCTGTACGTAATGCTTTTCTCAAACCTTCTTTCACCGTAATTCGTATATATTGACCTTACGTTGCAATTCGTTCCAAAGATTCTCAATGCGATTAAAGCCGGTACTGTGTGGTGCGGTTTAGCGAACTTTTGGGCAGTTTTAAAGCAATCTTTTCTTTACAACATATACTTTGTTTGGGATCAATATCTTGATAAAATTAGAAGTCCTTCTAAGAACGTTAAGATATATTTCTTCTGTATTTTAAAGCAGGCTGGAAGTTCTTGACATTTATTTCTGTATTTATTTGTCGAAACAGTATTATTCTACCATCATATTCATGCAGGTTTAACTTAAATTCGTCGATAAAAACATTCCCACCAGTTTTTGGGTTTATTTTCAAAAGCTCTAAAAAATTGAATTATCTTATATTTCTTAATTTGGGTAATAAATGGTTTCTTTCTAGCAATTCTACCATTATATCCATCCCGTATTAACTCTACATGGTACAATACACTGAACGGAAGAAACATCGTTATCACCCACTACTATTTGAACGACGTTGTTGAGCTCTACCAAATATTCGAAACTGTACATTAAAAGCATTCTATTGCTTTATAGTCGTAAAGTAACAATTAATCACAAATATACTTACTATTAAAATATGTTATACATATGTGGTAACTTCTCAATATTTTACAAACGCAAGCAAACGAACAGAAACGTTAAGAACACAATGAAGTACTATTTATTAGTTACCTGTCTAAATACTTTCTTCTACTACAAACAAATGTCAAACTTAGCACACACTATCGCGTAAATGAATAGAGATCGGTTAAAAGTCGACTCAGTAAGAGATGCGCACGAGACGAGTCGAGACAGAATTTTCCTGAGAATATCCGAGTCGAGACAGCTCTTCCAATAGAAAAATGCATATTTTTCGAGTCGAGAAATCACATTTACAGTACATTTTTGAGACGAGACAGCCTCAAATCTTGTCTCGTGCGCATCCCTAATTCAGATTATCGTTTGCAGCAAGATTCTAGCCTAAATTTATGTGACACAAGTACCCCTGTCTACTTGAAAATATTTTATGGTATATAATATGCGGAATTCAAGTTGGGTGCCATGATCATTTAACGCAGTTTTAACACCAATATCAACGTGTAACATTTACTTTTCCTTTGTCCATTTGTCTCAACGTGTAACATTTACTTTTCCTTTGTCCATTTGTCTCTTTGTTACTGCCCTGTCATGATACTTTTTTCTATTAGATACATATGTCAAACACCCTGTCTCATAAAAAATTGGTAATGTGTCAAAAATGAGTTCACCTTCACATTTGTGGAAATATAAAGCCTAAACTGAAGTGTAAAATCATAGCCTTTTCCATTAAAAAATGTACGATCCGCAATATAGTGTAATTCAAAGTAGCTTCCACGGTGACCACACTCCAAGCCAATGCAGTTTTTGCAATAACACCAATTGCAACATTTGATTTTCCCCCGTCCACGAGTGTCGTTATTATTGTTCTGTCCCAATACTTTTGACTAACCCTGTATGGAGATCCACGTGTATGTTCTTACACCAAAATTAAAGAAACGTTTTCAAGATAATATTATTCATTTAATACGTATTTTTCTACTTTGATTCAGGGGCAGAAATTGAATTTTAGAACTAAGGGAACAGTCATTGATAGATAGTCTGATTGGGCTAGGTCTCGAAAATACAAACTTAGAGATATGATATATGATTTTCACTTTAGCATCCCTTTCAGCAGCGAGGCTGTATGAGATGTGGACCTACTGATTAACGTGGAATTCGAACCACATGAGATCCCGCCGGGAATCGAACCCGGGTCTTCCACGTCTGCAAACTCAGAGAGACGCGGTTGAAAGCAAACTTTCATCGAGAAACGACTTAAGCGATAGGGATTGTTGCAGAACAAACAGCAACCAAACAAAATTAAGATCACCATTCAAGTTTCCTTTTTGTCTCTAATAACCACTGATATTCTTCCTTCTATTAGACAATCACTTTTACTTACTAAGGTGGAACTATCCCCTCGTGCATTTTTGATTTCCACTTCTGTTTTGATTCCAGGCTTTCTGGCCGTGGGACTATTTCTACCCGGGCTCTTTCCACTCAAGCCCTTTTTCGCGGGACCCTTTTGACATGAGGCTCTTTTGACTCGGGCCCTTTTCTCGCGGGGCCGTTTTGACGCGGGGCCCCTTAGACTCAGGCCCTCTTGTTGCGGTGCCCTTTTGACCTGGGCCCTTTTGTCGCAGGGCTCTTTTGACGCGGGGCCCTTCTGACCCAGACCCTTTTGACGCAGGGCCCTTTTGACCGGGGCCCTTTTGACGCGGGGCCCTTTTGACCCGGGCCCTTTTGACGCGGGGCCGTTTTGACCGGGGCCCTTTTGACGCGGGGCCGTTTTGACTCAAGCTTTTCTGTACTCGCCCTTTGTCCGGGCCCTTCTGACATGGAATCTCCCCATTCCCATTCCTTTTGGGTCCAAATATTCGTCTCAGGATCATGTTCTCAAATATTTTCAGTCTAAGTTCTTTCCTTATAGTAAGCGACCATGCTGCGCAACAATACAAACAACAGGCATAATTATCGTTTTATACATTTTAAAGTTCAAATTCCTCGACAGAATTTGTGACAAGAGATTTTAAACTCAATAGTAATATCAATTTCATGGTTTTAGTCGACATTTAATTTCTTTGTGAATGTGGTTTTGATCTGTTAATATTGATTCCAGATATTTGAAAGTATCCACTTTATCAAAAGTATTATTTCACATTTTAATGCATCCATAATTTGCCGTATTACGATTCCAAGGAACTTCCATATATTTAGTTTTTTCTGCATTGACTTCTCAACCCATGTCTCTCCAAGCGTTTAAAAAGACCTCTGCATTTGTTTCTATTGTTCTCTTATCATCATCTACCTATTAAAATGCTACAGTACCAATTAAGGGCAGAGAGCAGAGCAGAGCAGAGATTTCTTGGCGGTTTTTGTGGTTGATTTAAGTACCGGGTTTGGGCCCTTGCCTTCCATTTGTGTTGTTGACTGTCGTTTGTTTTGCGTGCGTATTTGTTGTGAGAGAGGACGCAACTGTCGCGCTCCTCTTTTGCTGTTCCTATGTCAGTTTAGTGGTTGTGCGTTTTAGGGGTGCGGCATCTTGTAAGTTCGTCTTCTTGGGTTGGCCGTTCCTATGGTGGCTATGTGTTGGTGTGGCGAGGCTCGACCGAGCTCTAACCTATAACCTTAGCTTTCAAACCTTTGATTTACGGTTATTTGTGATTTCACATTTATAAGAAAGACAGCTGTTTTTAAAAAAGTGTACTTTAAATAAATTAGTTAAAGAAATATTTCTCACAAAGTTTATCTTTTTAAATTATATTTCAAAGGCCTTTGCCTTTGATAAGCCTTCTCCGAAATAAATGCAAATGAATTGTGCTACCATCTTTGAGCTCTTTTAAACTATATTTATATGTTTGTGGGCAATCCTTTTGACAATGATATCTCGGAAACTACAGGCTCTAGAAAGATGACGTTTTCACTGATCGATTGCAAATTTCATGTAGATTGTCCAGTTTTAATTGAATATTTAAAAAGCATGGGCACTATTTCTTTATTACATTTTTACGTGTACATTGGAAGTGTTGAAATTTAAATAAAACTAAAGCCTCACATCCTAAGCATTATACATTCCAACACCACACTGTTGTGTATAGGGGTTGTATATGTCTCAGGCGTTTGTTTCATGGCCAAATAATAATGGAAAAGGGAGGATAACCATTTCTACAGTGTACGATGAACCTTTATTTGGGAGTGTTTTGCCCAATGAACACCATATATAACTGACATTATAATTAATTGTGTATGTAATGTATTTGCTTATTACATACTGCATGCAAAAAGAAAGAAAACACTGGTCATAAATCCTAAGCATTATACATTCCAACACCACACTGTTGTGTATAGGGGTTATATATGTCTCAAGCGTTTGATTCATGACCAAATAATAATGGAAAAGGAAGGATAACCATTTCTCCAGTCTACGATGAACCTTTATTTGGGAGTGTTTTGCCCAATGAACACCATATATAACTGACATTATAATTAATTGTCTATGTGATGTATTTGCCTAATACATACTGCATGCAGAAAGAAAAAAAAATACTGGTCATACATGAATTAGAAACCCCAACCGGAAGCAGGCTCAAATCTTGGAAACGGTGCGAGATATTGAGAAAAAATAATCGAAAAAAAGTCTCTCCTTTATGATACCCCTTGGCTTTTTTTTAAATCAATACGTCTTTCACTTGGGTCTGTAAAGGGACATGTACAGATGTTGTAAGGAATGATAAGGAGATTTATGCTCATATGCGAATGATGCGCTGTGTAGAGAGCGCAGGTTCAGCTAGTACTCTATTAAATTTACGTGATTAGCATACGCCGTAACATAGTGAATACCATTCAGCTCCAGGCTGTAATTCCTAACTTTGATTTTCCTTACAGCATATTCCAGGACAAAGTTGAATAATAATGGCGACAACGTATCTCCTTATTTTAGGTCATTCTCCACGTGGAAGCTCATGAACATTAATTTCCCTAGTCGGGTTGAGATTCATTTAAATATATCATAATTATTATTATTATTTTTTTTTTTTTTGAGTTCCAAATTCTGTAAGAATGTTGTACAATGTTTCTCTCCTAAATGAGTCGTACGCCTTTCTAAAATTAATAAATTGTTGATGTACCGGGGTATTGTATTCCCACTTCTTTTCGAGTACTTGTCGAATGGTAAATATCTGGTCGATCTTTAATCGATTTCGCCTAAATCTGCACTATTCTCCAATAATTGGTTGTATGCAAGGGCTCCGATTTCTCTGTAACTTTGGGGGAGGGCTGCATAAAAAATACATATAACAAGAAAATACATATAACAAGAAAATACATATAAAAAACATATTCATAAAAATACAGGGGGCACATGAGTTTTGGGGGGCCCGGGCCCCCCAAGAGTAGCGCCCTTGGTTGTATGTATTTATTATTAGGTGCGTTATTATTAGTGTTTTTGTGTAATTTTGTGCTAATATATTTATTTTTAAATTCCAGGCCTGGAATCCGTTAACCTTGTGTGTTTATTATCGTGGAATAATCAGATTGTATATTTTTGGAGAAGTGTTTGAATTGTTAACTGGAATGGATATCGGAATTGTAATCAAGATTGGTATGTCATAGATTGTATATTGTTCATCATGAATGGAGTTTGTAAAGTAAGTGACCTATTTATTATGTCTCTTGTGAAGTCTTGAACACGTATAGTTGTGAATTTCCAGGAGGTCTTGACCTGAGACTTATATAGTTCTTAATAATGGTGTATAGGTGTAGAGAGTATGTAAGGATGAATGAATGTTTGAATGAGTGGATTATTTGGGGGATATATTTTTATTTACTTTATGTATGTTTTGGAACGAATGCTAGAATGATTTGGAACTAGTATTAGTAGTAGAGGTTCTTGGGACATTTAGAACTAATTTTGACAACTAGACTATTAACCTTCCGGAAAATCATAAGATTTTGAGGGGGTGTTAGTTGATGTATCGGCTTACATATTTATTCAGAAAAAATTTTCGATCGGCTCTTACTGACTAGTTACTAGTTTTTCAATTCGTAGTTTTAATTTCTTGAGTAATTAAAAGTTTTATGTTTTAATTTTTAAATAGATTAAGAAGTTATCGATTAAGTTTGATTGGTAGTATTTAATTATATTTGATTGGTTTTCTAGTGGTTATATTTTACATATTTAATGCTAAATGAGGTTAATATGTTTAAGAATGAAATTTTAATTAATATACATTTATTTGATTATAAATCATTACTTGACAAAACAATTAAATACAATTGTGGGAGACATATTCAGCATGAACATTGATTAAGTAAGTGCACTTATTTTGTCTGCTGTCTCAAAAGACATTAATTTGAGTATTTGAACAAGAATATTAATTTGACTATTGAAATAACTTTAGAAGATTATAAATATTTGAAAGTTTTGATTATTGATAGGCCTGTTAGGAGACCTCCATGAGAATATGTAAAAAAAAAAAAAAACTTTTTGAATAAGATTATTTTAATTATAGAAAAAAGGTTAACTTACATACAAAATTCCGAGCTGAGAGAATTTTCATTTCTTGCAGATATTGAAAATTGACTTTAGCAAGTAGTCCTTCCCGTCTTCTGTTTCTCTCTTTATTTACTTACTTATAATTTTGGGAAGTATATATATATATATATATATATATATATATATATATATATATATATATACATATATATATACATTATTTTCACTGGCTTGAAATACATAAAAACTCAGACAACACACATCCTTATGGACTATTTTGAAGTTGTTTATGCATTTGAAAGTTAATTATGTTCGTAGATCTTTCAGTTCATGTACACTCATGTACAAAAGTTTTTAATACTTAAAAGATGCAATAAAAATTTTAATATTTTATAAATATAGTAAACGTTTTTTAAAACGTTAGTTAACACATGAATGGCAAACGCCATAATGGTTAGGTATCGTCAACTGGGAACATCGGATATAGCTGTTTCCTTAGTGTTAATCATTTTCGTAAAACCTGATTGTTACTTTCGACTCGACGTCTTCACTGAGAGGGATGTATGAAAGTGGAAGGTCATATATATTTGATTCCTTTTACAATGAGCACACAATATGGCACTTACTGTTAGATCTTACTAGAAGTGCTTCGTTTTATGAAATGTTTATTTGTATGTGTAAAGTATTTTAAAGTAATGATCTTATTACGAAATAGATATATTGTTTGACCGTTTTTCGTGTTATGTTTCATATTTTATTTAAATATTAATTTACATTTAAGGAAATAGATTTTGAGACTAAACTTGCGCAGAACGCCATAATGCGTTGTTGCCAAATTTGTACGTTTACTGTAGTAGTCACAATAAGAAAATTCCTGGATTCTAGCGTTGCAGTTCGAGAAGCGAGATTGTGGTAAGGGTCGAAACCTCATTTCTCTAGTAAGTATCCGAGCAGAATTCCATGATTACTCCCTTTATTATCTGGCATCAGTAAATACTCGACACTATCTGGCAACGCTGCACTATTCAAGCAGCATTTAGTATAGCACTGAGAACACTTAGTGATCCACCTTAATTTGTATCGTGAGCAGTATAATTCTATCTAATATGTATATCTAGAGTGCATCGATTCAGTGGTGTTAAGATTTGTGTGAAAATTGAGAAGTTTAGTTGAAAACGAAAACGTGCTTTTCGATATCTGCAAAGTAGTGAAATGATGTGTGTGCTAGTTTGTATAGAGCTGGTATTCACAATTACATTGAACAGTATTTTACGACTGGTAAGATTCTAATGTATATTGTATATTTAGAAATTATATTATTAAATGTTCAATTTGGATAAGGTTCATTAAGGTTTCAATTTGGATAAGGATTGAAGGTTCATCTTTCTATATTAAAAGAGAAAGATTTATGAATTTTGTTACATCGTTCAAATACTGGACTAATTTGCGCAATATTTGTTTAATAAATGAACTATCCAGCCCTTCAGGCATTATGTAAGGTCTTGTTTGATTATTAGTACGTTAATGTTTTTCCTTGAGATTTTCAGTTTTACTATTCTAGTGTATAAATTAGCATTTAAAATTAGGAATATAATTTTTCTCTTTTTCCTGTTGCGAACCCTCTCTCTCTCTCTCTCTCTCTCTCTGTATATATATATATATATATATATATATATATATATATATATATGATAATTATTTTCTACTACATAGAAGTGATAGTAGGCTTTTGTGTACGTTCTTGATGTAACCCAACCTATTAAGCCAATATATTATTTTTCCATTCGTCCCATACCTGCCCTTATAAAATGGAGGGTTTTTCAATACTCTTTCCCAGGGACGTTTACTCAAGTCTAATTTTATATTAGATAGTAAGTACGCTTCAATTCTCCATCATTTTATGTATACACCCATTTACTCTCTGTTTATGATAGTTCTGTTTCCTCAAGTGTTTCTTCCACCTCTTTTGTAGTGCGCAGTTCCTTCTTTGTTTTCCCTTATGACCTTAACACAATTTTCTTAGTATCATTCCTTATTAGAATGCCGTTCACAAATTGTACTTCTGTGTACTTTATCTTCCAGTCGTTTATCCTTGTCACACCCATTACTATTATGACCACTAGTTCTCAATTCATAAATAGAGTATTCTATAGTTTTCTCTTCGTACTTTCTTACTAGCTTTCCATCTAACCTCTATTTTCATCAAATATAAATTACTTTATATTATCTCCTCTTTCTTCTGTAGGAAATATTTCAATCTAACATCAATGTGGAAGAAAACTATAAAACTGACGAACAGGATGTTGTCCACCACAAACTTACTTGGTCGGAGATGTAACCAGGGACCTCACTCACTAGAAACAAGCGCCCTACTACTGAACCATCGTGCTTTACTGTTGTCATCGATAAAAGAAAATATTATATTTTTTTGTACTTACACAATACAAAGCATGCTATTTATGTCTTACTAGGGAAGTACATGAAGTGGTATTCTGGAAGTAAACGGTCCATAACCTCCCTGACCCACTGACCTCTCTACTCACTATCTATAGACCTTTTCTGACACTTTGTGTGTATGTGTGTGTGTGTTTGTAAACAAATATTTTAATTATTCGTAGTATCACTCATGTGAAGTATCTAATATGATTTCACATGAAAAATACAACTTATATTCCAATGAGTGGCAGATTATTGCTTGTATTGAAATAACTAAAGCTTGAGATGTAATGTACGTGTATGAGTCTTTCAAAGGAAGTATACATAATGTTGATGAAATTATAGGTTTGATTTCTAAGTGGGAAATTAAACTGTAGTACTTGTATTTGTTTATCATAGCTTGTACAATCTAACTAGGAAAGTACATGAAGTGATACGCTGTGATCTGTAGTTGGAAAGGTCACACCGAGTATACTTCACATGTGAAATATCTCGCTTGAATGGGGTCTGTAGGGGGTGTGGAGGCCATTTAAAGATCAGAACAAGGCTCGCTCCGAAACACCAAAAAACGTGGATAAAATAAGAAACTATGACGTAATTGTTTTGAAACTTGAAGTTCGAAAGGTAGCTGAATACGGGTCGGACATTAAATGTTTACAAATCGAAATGGCGGATCCAACATGGCGGACACAAATTACAAAGAAACATGCTATGAATCTGAAATCAGGTATATGGAGATATTCGACGTCGCTGTGTATGAATCAGATGCTAAAAGTGTAAAATTCAAAATGGCGGACTTAAGATGGCGAACAACATGTAAAATACTGCTATGGAACTGAGAGCAGGTAGGTAGAGGTTTTCGTGGTCGCTGTATACGAATTCAATGTTAAAAGTGCAAAATGCAATATGACGCATCTAATATGGTGGACTGAAGGTGCAAAAGTACAGAATGGACGTATGAACATCGAGACGAGCCTGGACTCCGCCTCGACCTCCTCTCGATTTGGAAAAGCACACAAGATCAAAATTACTCTCGGTATCAGTACCATTCCTACTACGGAGAGTGGACATTTATCATACATATTGCTCACAAGTGTACACGACTAATGTGAAACCGGAAAGACAGTTATGGAAGCATAACGATATTTTAAACGCTGACTTTTCACTGTCGTTGTTCGAATCTTCAGATGGTATATGAAAATAATTGCAACATACCCTACAGATTCCATTCAAGCGAGATATTACAGATGTGAACAGTAGTCGATGCAGCTTTGCAACGATATATAACACATGTCGCTTCCTGCGTATCTCTCCGGCGGCGGGGGAGGGAGTTGGTAGTAAAATAATTATTGCCTATGATTGCGATATGTTCATATCATAAAACTTTCATGTGTACTACAAAATCTTCCCTGCATTCTGTGCCTCAATGTTGGCATGATTGTATAGCAAAACACGTTCCATGTTATTGTAAAACATCATTTACTTTTCCCCTTTGAATTTTGGGTCCACCACATTCATATTGCATTTTGTACGTTTAATATTGAATTCGTATTCAGCGAGCACGTAAACCTCTACCTACCTGCTCTCAGTTTCATGGCAGTGTTTTACATTTTGTCCACCATCTTGGTCCGCCATTTTGTATTTTACACTTTTAGCATCTGATTCATACACAGCGACGTCGAATATCTCCATATACCTGATTTCAGATTCATAGCATGTTTCTTTGTAATTTGTGTCCGCCATGTTGGATCCGCCATTTCGATTTGTAAACATTTAATGTCCGACCCGTATTCAGCTACCTTTCAAAACTATGTATACCACGTCTCGAAACAATTACGTCATAGCTTCTTATTTTATCCACGTTTTTTGGTGTTTCGGAGCGAGCCTTGTTCTGATCTTTAAATGGCCGCCACACCCCCTACAGGCCTCATTCAACCGAGATATTTCATACGTGAAGTATACTCGGTGTGACCTTTCCAACGATATATAACACATGCAGATCACAGAGTACAACTTCATGTACTTCCCTAGTTAGATTGTACAAGCTATGATAAACAAATACACTACAGTTTAAACAAATACTACAGTTTAATTTCCCACTTAGAAATCAAACCTATAATTTCATCAACATTATGTATACTTCCTTTAAAAGACTCACACACGTACATTACATCTCGAGCTTCAATTATTTCAATACAAGCAATAAACTGCCACTCATTGGAATATAAGTTGTATTTTTCATGTGAAATCATATTAGATACTTCACATCAGCGGTACTACGAATAATTAAAATATTTGTTTACAAATACACACACACATACACACAAAGTGTCAGAAAAGGTCTATAGATAGTGAGTAGAGAGGTCAGTGGGTCAGGGAAGTTATGGAGCGTTTACTTCCAGAATACCACCAACTTTCTTTTTTATCTTCTGTGGTGCAGAAGACTAATAGACCCGGTAGTAATTGGACAGAGAAAAGGAATGCGCTGTAGGAATGTGTGATCCCGATGAGCTCTCATAAAAGGGAAGGTAGCGAGTGAATTCTCCATCGTGTGCTCAACTCTCTGGAAAGCCGTGAAACCGCGTCTGGATTTTCTCAATACATATCATCATATAGAAGATAGTTTAATATTAGTCTCCTGCAATATCCATAAAAAAGAAACGAGCTTTTTCCCTCTCGGCTTTCCCTTTGTTGAAAAAGGCACTTTGATTTCCTAATAGCCAATAATGTTTCTAAGCGTCTCACGTAATGAAATTTTTTCTGGTTTCATCATCGTTAAAGCGCAGGAATGTGTCACAGTTCGGTTCTTCAACATATTTGACTGTGTCTTTTCTTACAATAACACCTCGACATCGTTGATCTGTAAGTATACATAAACAAACAATATTATTATTACTACAAATAATAATAGTGATGATTTTCTGCTAATCATAGATTTACTCTATTTCGAAAATTTACCTATTTTTATTGCTAAGTCCACAATTGTTTTCATCTGCAGTATAACACTTTTTTTTTATTCAAAGTTAGCATTTCTGAATATATGAGGTATTTTCTTCAAGAAGTATAACAAAATGAAAGATGCCAACGGAAATGTCTGATACCTCATCTGTGGATTCAATCTTCACTTATTTGATATGTCTTTACAAAAATGTAGAGAGGTAGATTTCAAAAGAGAACATAACTCCTAGATCTATATTTAAAACACATTGAGATGGCCTTTACTCAAGGATTCTTGAAGAAGCCTCCCTTGACTGAAATCGGCATTTCAACCCTCCCTTAATGCCAGCGAAACCTTAGTGAAAATTTATTCTTAAGTCAATTAGCTATCGACCAAACTTGTATGTGAGAAACGACTGACGAATCTCAAATTATATTGCACTTATTGAATTGCACTTACCCATTGCATTTATCTACCATAACAAGTTTTAATTCATGTTCAAAAATTATCAGTAAATGCGCAATTTAATTTCTGTTTACCATTACTACTACTACTACTTTTACTACTTCTACTTCTACTACTACTACTACTACTACTAATACTAATACTAATAATAATAATAATAATAATAATAATAATAATAATAATTACAATACGCATTTATAAATTTTGTCTTATCATATGTTTCTGAGGGGAATAATGTTTTGATGTGCCATGGTGAATCTAGGATAATTTGCACTGTTCAGCAAGTAGAAAAAGGTAGTGGAATGTCTAATCAATAATACAGTGCCTCCTGGCATCACTGGCATCTCAGCCTATTTTCTGAACATGCACGGAGTTTGTGCCATGGTACGCGTAACTTAGTTGCATTAAAGATGATTATTTCCCATCAGACGTAAAATCGGACTTCATGCAAATCTTACGAATTATTTTAACGATATTCAAAATTGTTTATCGTTTTACAGTTTACGAATGTATTATACGAAGCACATTGATGTCAAACTGACGAACCTTACTGAATCATATTGTTTTTCTTATAACAGCCGTTGTACGTATGAAATGCATCTTCACAGGTATTAAAGGAACCTTCGTTCTGTAAAGTGTAAGGAAATTTATCGCAGAGTATTATTCTATGAAAAAAATCTACAAGTACCTGAGTATGAACATGAGACCTTAGGTTTCACATATCAACGTCTTACCTTGGATGAGTATTATCCTCTTTGTGCTGGTCATACTCTCGTTTTTGTCTTGGCATTGAATTAGGGAGCTATGAAGCTTATTACATCTTTAGCTTATTACCTTTTGTATTATTAAGATTCTTTAAATTCAGTTCTTCTTATTTTATATGTACGGTATATACCTAGGTATTCCAATGTATTTTTTAAAACTTTTTCATGATCTTTACTTCATTTTTTATTAGATTTATTATTTTAATTTTTCGAATTGATATTCGATTTATATATATTTGACAGGGTAAGTCAAATTAAGTGTTACAAGCCAATATCTCGAGAACTATATACATTAAATAAGAAATATATTAGGAGTCAATGTACAATACAGAGGGGCCTTAAAGATGAGTCAAATACGAGGTTCCCTTGCCCCCATTACAAGGGGGGGGGGGAGTGTACATGAAATTTTCAAATGGGAACATAGGTCGAGCAATACCTCGTTCGAAAGAACTTGGGAAATTGAACATCGCAGGAAACAATTTTTGATATAGGGCACCGTTTTCAAGATGGACTCCAAAGTGGTCCTGTATCAGACCAAATTTCCAGTACTTATAAATCAGAACCGGTTGAGTAGCAAAAGATGAAACGAAAAAAAAAAGTAAAATGCTATAGGCAACGTGGAGTAGTGTTGCCACGGTGTCCCCAGGGCGCCCAACATGGGGCCCCGGGACCAACTTGAAAATTTCAGATAGGAATATAAGTCGAGTGATACGGTACCTTGTTTGATAGATCATGGAAAACCAATCAGCTTACTTCAAAACTTGTTTTGATTTCGGGCAAGCCGGTTTCAAAACGGTCGCCGAAACTTTTGTACTAAGCTGTTTGGTATTTCACGATCTATCAAAGAAGGTATCGCTCGCCCTATGTTGCCATTTGACAATTGTACGTTCACCCCTCCCTCCAAAATGGGAGGCGGGGAACTCGTGTTTCACCCATATTTTAGGCCGTCTGTATTGTAGATTGTCTCTTAACACTTTTCTTACTTGATGCATAGTTCACGGGATATTGGCTTGTAACACTCAATTTGAACACTGCGCTTTGTATCTGAACGTGGAACCATTTTTGGCGGACATTTTGAAACAGGCTTGCCCGAAATCAAAACAAATTTCGTAATAAGCTGTTTGGTTTTCTACTACCTATCAAACAAGATATCACTCGACCAATATTCCCATTTGAAATTTTCAAGTTGGTCTCGGGGCCCCATGTTGGGCGCCCTGGGGACACCGCGACAACAGTATTATACGTTGCCTATGGCTTTTCCCTTTTTTTTGTTTCATCGTTTTCTACTTAAGCGTTTCTGATTTATAAGAACTGGAAATTTGGTCTGATACAGGACCACTTTGGAGTCCATCTTGAAAACGATGCCCCATATCAAAAATTGTTTCCTACAAAACTTGTTCAATTACCCAAGCTCTTTCGAACGAAGCATCACTCAACCTATGTTTCCATTTAAAAATTTCACGTACACCCCCTCCCCCCATGATAGGGTCAGGCGTACCTCGCGTTTGATCCATTTTTTAGGCCCCTCTGTATTGTACATTGACTCTTAACATTTTTCTTATTTGATGTATAGTTCGCGAGATATTGGCTTGTAACACTTACTTTGATCTACCCTGTATATATATACGAGGCTGGAATTTACACGGTGTTAATGAATTATACCGACTTACTGTTAGAGGTGATTCTTTACATCAAAATAAGAAAAATGTTCATATGGATACGTGGGCAGAAGCGCATATTTTCTGAGCTAGGGCCATTCAAAAGCGTGAAAGGAACTGCTTTACAACAAGGACTATTTCTAAAATGAGAAACCATTGAGTGTGTTTTTTATAAATGTAAAGGTAATCACACATACGCATTCTAGAAATATACAAGGTGGCCCAAAAGTAGGTATACAGTACCGTACTGATCAGCTCATTGCGTTTTATATAAGTTCTTATTGTTATCCATCACGCAGACTTTGTTTCTTTATTATCTGTTCTTAATGTGTTTTATTTATATCTTAAGCTCAGAACAGTCGAAACAAATAAACCCATAAACTAGAATGTTATACTTAATCTAAGCAGGGATGTATACCTACTTATGGGCCACCCTGTATATTTCAGCAATGCGGAATGAGTGCGTACGGAATTCCCTACATAGCATAATTTCCATAAAAGGTCAGTAAGTAGTATGCTTACACTTTGACAGTGACAGTATATGAAAGCAAAATCAACAAAATACTTAAACTCCCTCGGTTGAATAAGTTTTGTAAAATACGAGAGAGCAATTCAAAGAATAATGTTATTTCTATTACTCATCAAATAATATTCATAAAAATATCCTGTATTTTGACTACTCTTAATATTATCAAATCGCTGTCGCGTAAGATCTAATTGATTTGTTGATATAGGTACTGGATAACTTTAGAATTTTCCGTAATTCTATCGCTTCTAGTAAAACTTTGTACGTACTAGAAACTCACTCAAGGATATTTAGAGATTGGTTTTTGAATCTTTCAATTGCAATGTAAACGTAAAAGAGTGGTTATAGAATTAATTAACAATCTTACATGTCTTTTGTAATGTCAGTTTTCTGCAGTCACTATCGAAATATTTTCTGTCACGATCTGCTACCGACTTTGCTTTTTCTTGTTTTTTTATAAATGATATAAAATTAGGTACACAAATTCTCGACTGATATGGCAAAAGTTGATATGTCCATTTTTGTACTTTTTCAGAACACGCGTTTCAATATTTTCGCGCCCTCTAAAAAACCAATTTTTTGAAACACTTTTGTGAGATACCTCCAGTTGCTTCCTTTGAATGTTGTCTGTTACAGCACTTCTTGATTTGAGCCGTAGGTTGCCATAATTGTTTCAAAATGGCTGTTAAAGGACATATCAAGTTATGCCACATTACGATTGTTCACAGCGTAAAGCTGATGTGGGTGCTGAGCAAAAAAAAAAAAAAAACTTAGTTTCAACTGCAATAATATAATGAATTAAATACAACTCATCTAATCAATATTTGCAAGTAAGTTATGCACAAGGAGTAATACAGGGAATCTTTTTTGGCGAACAAGTGAACAGCACTGTAAAAATTACAGTCATATTTTGAACGATTACCGTCAAATTTGGCTGCCAAACGATCATCCTAAAGATTATGGTATTACCGTAATATTCGTGGTAATACATGCATAAAAGGCCGTATTTAAATCCTATTACCTTAAATATTACGGTAATACCATAAATTTTAGAGTAATCGGTTGGCAGCCTGATTTAACGGTAATCGGTTAGTAAATGTAACCGAAAATATTTTACAGTGAGTATAATATTGTAGTATTATTATGTCTGGGAATGAAACACCAAAATATGTTTAAGTAAAGGAAAGAAAATTCAACGAAAATGCCAATGAACGCTGAACACATGATCAGACGTGTTGGGTATGCAAACTTAGTCTGCTTCCTCCTCCTCGGATGTAGAATTGTCATCAAAAACAAGACCAGCTCGGTTATCCGTGCGTAACTCTTTGTAGAAGCCGTGATAGCAATGATCCATGAAAGGTAACGAGTTCAAAAGATCGGACTTCTTGCGCGGATTTATTGGCAGGGATTCACTGTAGCATGCTGAAAGCTCAGACAAGGTTGGTGGGCGACCACGACGATTTTCGCGAAAGTCAAGGACACGAAATGGGGCACCTTCGTCTAATGTGTTCTTAAATTTGACAACACCAAACTCTTTTATGTACTGCATCCACCTGATCGCAAGCCAATTAATGGGGTTACCTTCAGTATCTTTCACACGACGCACTAAAACGTCTGACATCAAGGACTTCGGATCAAAAAAGTCATCACGAATAGTACGAACCAACAAGTACCAGTCTGAGGAATGTGAATTGGTATACATCTCCGGACTTCTTAGCCTTTTTTATTTTAGCATGATTTACATTCAAGATGAGAATGTCCTGGCACCATATATTTGTGGTTGAGAACAGATAAGGTTTGTTTCTTTTAAAGCAAATACATAAGCATGCAAGTCATATTTATGTTTCGATTCCCCCCCCCCCCAGGAATCCGAATAGAGAGTAGCTGAACTAATGTTGTCACCTACTTCTTCCATGAAGAACTTAAAAATGCAATATGACATTTCCACCGATCCTTGCCGTGCAATACCTTCATGTCACATAAAACACCAGCACTGATCACTTGATAGGTCATGAACTGTAAGATTGTATGTCCACAACTGTCGCTTATAGAATGCAATGCTTGTTGACATGTACGGCGCTGGGAGACATTGCTGTAAATCGAAACAGAACGCACCAAAGTTATTACTTGCTTTGCTTTTATCTTTGTCCTTTGACTTGCTGTCGTACGCATTTTGAGCACATTCTTGGTATACCTGGAGCTCATTTTCAAGATCATTTCTCTGATCCGAACCCGCATTACGCAACAAACACTGCAACTTGTCACACATTTTGCATGTCAGTACGAGGCTTTATTAAACTTATGTTCATACTTTTGAATACCTTTTTATAGACGGTGTACGATACGCGCTTCTCACTTGCACATTTTCCACATAAAGTTCATACATTTTACTAATATTCAAGGAGCTTGGTAAATATTGTTTTGAACTTCGTTTTCGAGTATATAGCTTTCGTATAGGTGAAAAGATTTAATTCAAGACAGTGGCACCATATTTATTCCAGGAACGTGATGACCTCGAGGATCAGGCTGAATAATTCCAGATTCATTTGCTCGTTTCTTCTTGCTTACTATGGTGTCAACTTTTCCTCTTGTAATCCCTAGTGTTGTAATAAAACAAGCTTTACAGACGTAAGTTCTTCTAGTGGTATCAGCAAGAACATACTTGACGGAAATTCCCCGTTCCTTCGTGATATCTGATTTTCCACGCCCCTTTTTCTCTTGTTTTTTGATTGACAGTTCTAAATGATCAGCTACATATTGATCCTGAAGTTTTTGTTCCTTCATAGACCAGAAGGTCTTAAATATCAATTCTCTATTTTCAGTAGATAATTGCTGCGTACAGTTATTACGGCAGTATTTACTTATATCAACAAAACTTTCTTTGGACGTTTCACTCCCTTTCTATTAAAATATTCTTCTCCAGAATCTTTATGTCGTTTCATTTGCTTTCGACTAAATTTCTGTTCAGTGTTTACTACGTCAGCATTCCTGTCACAGTTTTCAACAGAAGGGTTTTTATTGTTATTGTCGTGTACTTGTTCAGACTTTGATGGTATACACTCAGTGTCCGTTCTGCTTTTGTATCCCGTTTCATGTACAACAGTTGAAAATAAAACTTGGACTTGCTAAGTCGTTGTCATTCAGGTTCTTTCCAGTTGCATACACCGGTGGTTTGCCATGCTCCCCAATTCTCCGTCTCCCTCCAGGTGGACTGTGGCTATCTGCAGATACTTCAACCCTCTCAAGAATGTACTCAGGATCATCTACGTCAGAAGAATCCAGTTCAAGGGCTTCCCTAATACTCGTTTCATCCATATTAACTATCACCTTTCGTCAGACTTCCCTTCACGTAATGTACTTTCTTCTTGTGATATTTTTTGGTCCGTCGTCCCGTTTAAAGGGTTTTGCCCTTTCTTCGGGTAAATGCTTCATATATAGAAAAATTGATTGTACTTTAATGTGGTTGGTCTAAGAGGTGTACATATTTAATATTTATTCATTTATTGAGTACATATATATACAGAGAGGTGATTGAAGGGTAAAAAATAACATATAATGAGAATCAAACATAATATGATGGGAGGCCAAGTGTGCCACAATAATATTGTAGAAAATAATACATTTATTAGCATGCCGTGCTGAAATATGGCGAAGCAAAACTGTATGATTGTAGACTGTATGCACTGGGCAGAAAAGTAGATTAAGATGGAATGCAGTGCTGTGGACTCCACATCACAGGGTTTTGTTAGTACTGACGAATGCAAGTTATCTTCTGTTCCTGGGGCGATGTGAAAAAGTTACATTACGGCCAATTTATTAATACCTGACAAGGTAATCTTCTGTGAAACCTGATACCTAACTATTGTATATTACAACACAAAAAACAATATTCAAACAGCAACGCGACGCTCACATCCAAATTATTTTCTTAGTTATCCTTTTCTTCGGTAGAGAGAAAATCAAGTTTGTTCAAATTTCATTTATTATAATACTAACAAAATTATTCAGTGCCATCTATTGACAAAAACTTAGCAATAATCACGTTAACTAGAATTGACATCATGTCCGCTAACAATTAATTTCCCGAGGTGGCAAAACATGATATGTCAAACATATCAAGTTCTGCCAACTCATTGTTGTGCACATTTTGACTTATCAAGTTTTGACAACAGGGGGCTGAGACATAATCTTTCACCACACTTGTATCAACTTTTGCCATATCGTAGATCTGCATAAAAGCAATACTTTAGTAGTAGTGGCCCCGTTATGCGCGAATGACTCATCCTTACTCTCTTTTATGACCGGGATTTTTGAAATTCGTTCCCTTTTACGGCTAAGATGAGTGGTTTGGTATCTCGATTGTGATTGGCTGATAGAGGTCACGTGATGTTAGGCCCCGCCCACGCGGGAAATTCAAATTTCCAGGTGGAAATCCCTAACTTTGGATTTTTGAAATTCGTCCCCTTTTACAGGTAAGATGAGTGTTTATGATTGGCTGACAGAGGTCACGTGATCTTAGACCCTGGGATATTTGAAATTCGTTCCCTTTTATGGGTAACATGAACGCTTTGGTACCTTGATTCTGATTGGCTGATAGAGGTCACGTGATCTTAGGTTGTGGGATATTTGAAATTCGTTTTCTTTTACGGTTAAGATGAGTGTTTTGATACCTGATTCTGATTGGTTGGTAGAGGTCACGTGATCTTAGGCTCTGGGATTTTTTTTAAAAATCGTTCCCTTTTACGGATAAGATGAGTGCTTTGATACCTGAGGTCGCATGATCTTAAACCCTGGGATTTTTGAAATTTGGGTATCCTCTTTGATGAGTACTTCGGTACCTCGATTCTGATTGGAGGATAGAAGTCACATGATTTTAGACCCACCACACAGTAAACAGGTTACATGAAAATCCCTCACTCATTTGTTTCCATTTTACGGGTAAGATTAATGCTTTGGTACCACGATTTGGATTGGTTGATAGAAGTCGCATAATCTTACCCTCACCCCAATACTAGAAATTCAGAGTGCTATGACGGCGATCCACCATAGACCAGGATTTTAGAATGTTGTTCCCTTTTTTATGGTTATCCTTAAAGTTCCCATGGAGCGTTCAACCACCTCCTTAAATAATCCTTTTTGGTATCATGATATTGTACTGAAGTTTACATTAAATATTATAATTCTCTTTGACAGATAAGGTGATTACCAGCTTTCTTACCTTGATGGAGAGACAGCTTGCCTTATATGTTTACGTATGGAGGTCATGTCCATTAATTAGTAGCCTATGCCTCTGAAAGGAACAATGGTGAAAGTGGGGTCCATCCTTGTCGTTTGTAGATTTCTTATAACACATTGTTGTGAGTTTGAGAGATTTTTTAAACGCTCAGAAAGCGCTTCATTAATGGAAACAGTGTTGCCAGATTTTTTCCTACCGAAACTGCTCCGATTCTTTTCGAAACGGTTCCACAGAGTGCAAGAAATTTTAAACTAAAATTTTTTCGAACTAAAAAAAATTTGTAACTAAAAAATTTTAAACAAAAATTTTCAAACAAAAAATTTTCGAACTAAAAAATTTTAAAAAAATTCGAACTAAAAAAAATTGAAACAAATTTTTCAAACCAAAGAAATTAAACTAAAAACTTTCGAACTAAATTTTCAAATCAAAAAAATTTTCGAACAAAAGAAATTTTTAAAAATTTCGAACCCAAAAAAATTTCGAACTAAAAAATTTGAAACAAAATTTTGTCGAACTAAAACATTTCTTAAAAACAAAAGTTTCGAACTAAAGATGTAAATCACATCTACAAATTTTCAAATCAAACTTTTTATCGAACTAAACTTTTTAAATTTTCGAACTAAACTTTTAAAATTTTCGAACTAGAAATTTAAACCAAGTTTTAGAAAACTAAAAAGAAAAATCCTAAGAAATGTTTCTCCCGGAATCGAACTCAGGTCTTTCAACCAAAGACGTGTATCCTAACCGCATAGCTATGAATGAATTCGGTTTTAATCGTGCTTGGTGGGTTTCGAACCATGGTCCTTGAAAAGGATACACTTATACTTTAAGAAAATAAACCTGGCAGTGTAACGCTTCCGTTCGTGGATTAAAATAAAATGCTGATAGACTTGTTTGTGTGTTGACATAGAAGCACATATGACTGAAAATGCAAACGTCAGCGGATGTTGTATCGTATTACTTTAGTTTTACTACGAACGCGTCAGCATGATTCATGAAAGAAAAAAAAGGAAACATTGACATTTTCTTACGGAATAGGAGGAAAATGAAATGTCGTCACAATTTACGACAGGTAGTGACATGATCCTGGCAGAAAGCATTTTGGGATGATGTCATGATCGGAATTGCGATACTAGATGTTGTAACTATTGAGAAACGTGAATGACGTCACGATCGATTGTTACACATCGTTTTGGTTCGTGATTCAGGACAAAAGCAGCGTTTTGATTGGTTCGTTGTGATGTCATTTTGTGAATTTCCTCGTTTCTGATTGGTTGATGATGACATCGTTTTCACAGCGACCTAAATAAAAATCTAAATTTCATTTTTCAAATCCTACAGCGCTCTCAACTGTCGAGTGAGAAGGTCTGTTTTTTTAAAAGTGTCTTCATTGCACCGATTTTTCGTTAATTGAATTTGAGGTAAGTTCAGTGAGATTTTATTTTTCACACAAGATTCGAAAATCATTTTTATTTAATATTTGTGGGCGGTCCACTAATATAATGTTTTACTTTTAGTACGAAATATTTGGGCTATGTTGAATTAGTGGAATGGGAAAGTGGAAGTACCCCGAATAAACTCGCGAGATCGAACCCACACATTAAAACTAAGCACGAGAAATGATATGGTTTAGCATCCCTTCAGCGAGCGCCCGTCGGGAATTGAACCATGGCTAAAAATGTGTGCGCTTAGTTTTGAAAAGAATGCATTCAAAATTTCGAAAACTATGCCTGAGAATAATATGGTTCGATTCCCTTTGAAAACATTATTTTAGTTTAGCGTCCCTTCAGCTTAACGTGATATTCGAGCAATTGTCCGGGGTTGAACCAGGGCCAGAGTTGTGTACGTCAACCACTTAGCTTAGTTTTGAAAAGAATGTATGATAACGCGTGAGAATAATACATTTCAAAAAAGGCTTGACAGCGATCCGACGTGGAAAGCAAACCCCACCGAGGATTGAACCAGGGCCTTCCACGTCCGAAGCATGTACGCTAACCACTTAGTCACAATAATAAAAAAATACGCTATACAGATTTTGTTTTGACAATTACGTATGCGTAACGTTAATGTTTGATGAATCTCTTCAACTTGCAAACTCATCATTTAAAGGTCGTTGTGAGTGGAAAAAAATGCTTACGCGTACTTTGTCACGTCTCAGTACTGATGAAACATTCATTCATGCATTCTTTTTATCACTACAGAATCGTAGGTCAGTTAAATGCTGATGTAATGATCTCGAGTTTGACAGCAATAAAACACTCATTTCAGTAACATAATTATTTTTTAACTTTGATTTCTAGTACGTGTGCTTTAATAATGAGATTCTGAAGTCACCGCCAGGAATCAAACTCAGGACCTTTACATGAATTGCTTAGTTAAGAATTTATCATAAATGTTATGATTTCCTGTTTATCAGGTGATTAAGATTTTTCTTTCTTCTTTTCTTTTGTAGTAAATTCACGCTGGTCAATTCCTTTTTTCCCCATTACATATTTGTTTTGCCGTAATTGTACCTGTTTGTTTGTTTTCTCCTGTTTTTAACCATGGCCGAATCGGGTTTTACTGTTCGTAATGAAATCACTCGTCATTATAGACGATTTAACATTGAGGGCCGAATGCTCGAAGTTCAATTTAACGCACCGCCCGTAGGAACCGATATTATCCAATACGTGCATAATAGTTTCCAAGCAATGCTGAACCATTTATTAGCCAATGTCGACGATGAGGCGATGGTTGGTTTATCGGTAATATCACCACGCAATACCAATAAGCCATTTTGGGTGAGTTTTCGCCAAGCCCGAAACCTGACACTGGAGACGATGTGGGCCTCGTTCGAAAGAGTTTTACAAAGTAACAATGCATTTCTCCTGCACGAGCCATTCACCGTTCATTTTCATCGTGTGGATATTCCAAGAGGATACGGATATGGAGATCGTTTAGCCCAAGGAATACTACAAAACGAAGAATTGTTACGTTGCAAGCGAGGTATTGTACGTGTAAAAAATCAAGATTCAAGGTGCCTGGCGTACGCCCTTGTTATTGCTATTGGCCTGAAGGCATACAAGAATGTAGATGTGAAACGATATTGGCAATATCAACGTCAATCGAAATATGTTGTGGACGATGAAGTGGATGCGTTATGTGCAAATGCAGGAGTGAATTTGGATCATGGTGCCAGTGTAAATGAAATTCGGCAATTCCAATCATACCTCAAAGAATATAAAATTACAGTCTACACTAGCTTCACAGGTCGTGACATCATGTACGAGGGGCCCAACGATGAAAATCGCACTCCCATAAATTTGATTTGTTTGGCTGGACACTTTGACATCATCCAATCTTTAACAGCTTGTTTTGCAACCAAGTTCTACTGTGAGGCGTGCCATAAAAAGTATGATCATCGTAACAGACATGTGAAAAATTGTCCTGTAACATGCTCCAAATGCTTACAGAGACCTCTATGTGACAAGAATCAAACGCTGATATTGTGCAACGACTGCAATCGTCAATTTTACGGCGAAGAATGTTTTAACAATCATCGGAATGCAATATATCATCATGGGGAACCTGTATGTAAAATAGTGAAGCAATGTACTAAATGTTACAGAGTATATTCTTTTGTGCATACTGGACAACGCATTCATGATTGCAATGAGATTTTTTGTAATGTTTGTAAGAAGATTGTTCCAGGATCGCATCAATGTTTCATGCTTCCTGATCGCCAATGCTTGAAACCTGGTGTTCCTTCACTCATGCACGCAAAGAAAGCCTTGTTGATTTTCTATGATATAGAATCTATGCAGGACACGAATATTGGCGATAATACGTATGTACACGTTCCAAATTTATTGGTTGCACAACAAGTATGTTATGCATGTGTTGAAAACAATAATATCGAGCAGTCTTGCAGTACGTGTGGTCAGCGCCAGCATATTTTCCAAGGAGAGGATCCAGTTTATAATTTTCTCCAGTACTTGCGGGAAGGTCGTCCCAATATAAATAGAATTTTCTGTCTCGCTCACAACTCGAAGGGCTACGATGGACATTTTATTCTAAAGACCATGGTAGAACAATGTCAATGGAGGCCTGACGTCATATTAAATGGGACCAAGATACTGAGTTTAACGTTGAATAATCTGACGTTCATTGACTCTTTGAACTACCTACCTATGGCATTAAGTAAATTGTCAAAAGCGTTTAATTTACCCGCAACCAAAGGCTACTTCCCGCATTTCTTCAACACCAAGGAGAATCAATCATATATTGGACCACTTCCAGAAACGAAGTATTATGGTGCAAATGAAATGGCCGTCGAAGACAGGAACAAGTTCATGCAGTGGTACAACGATCATCGTAATGACACGTTTGATTTCCAGAAGGAAATTCTCAAGTATTGTATTCAAGATGTCAATGTACTGCGACAAGCATGTGTTTCGTTTATGACGTCATTTGAAGCAGAAACCAAAGTGAATCCCTTCTTGGAGACGATCACGATTGCCAGTGCTTCCAATTTAGTATTCCGCCGGAATTTCCTCAAACCCAACACCATTGGAATTCTACCGGCACATGGCTATCGATGGAGAAGTACTCAATCGATCGCTGCAATGCAATGGTTGGCCTACATTGAAAAAACCGAAGGAAAACAAATCTTACATGCGGCCCGGCAAAAAGAAGTGTTTATTGCGGGATTCCATGTTGATGGCTACTACCAAGATCATGAGACGTTAGAGGAGCACGTCTACGAGCATGCCGGCTGTTTTTATCACGGGTGTAAAGTATGTATTACTACAGGCCGTAATCAGCCCATCTACGGCAATCCAGAAGACACTATGGAATTCCGTTATGAACGAACGCAACGAAAAAATGCAAGACTGCGTGAATTGGGGTACATTGTACATGAAATGTGGGAGTGCGAATTTAATCAGTTCTTAAAACAAAATCCAACAATGGCGACGTATCTGAAGAATCACCCGTACATGAACCGTAGACCATTAAATCCAAGAGATAGCTTTTTTGGAGGAAGGACCAATTGCGTGAAATTATACCACCAAGTCGACGAAAAAACAGGAGAAGTAATAAAATATTTCGATATTGTCTCGCTTTATCCTTACATAAATAAGTGTGCTAAATACCCTGTAGGACATCCTAGAATTTATCTACAGGGTGATGAAAATATACCACCAATAAATAAAGTCAATGGTCTGATCAAAATGACGATATTGCCAAGTCGCCATCTTTATCATGGTCTCCTGCCTTACCGATGTAACAAGAAACTACTGTTTCCACTTTGTGCTGCTTGTGCCGAAGAAATGAACCCAGACCCTACAGCAACGTGTACGCACAACGATCAGGAGCGATGTCTCACTGGAACTTGGGTATCATATGAAATACAGAAAGCAATAGAATTAGGATATCAACCAGTGGAGATCTTTGAAATTTGAGATTATGACATTGAACAATATGATCCCATCACGAAAACAGGTGGCTTGTTCACGGAATATATCAATACGTTTTTGAAATCGAAAATGGAAGCTTCTGGCTGGCCCAGTTCCTGTGTGACCGAAGAAGACAAATCAAAATTTATACAAACCGTCCTGGAGCGTGAAGGTATTGCATTGGATCCGACCAAAATTGAAAATAATCCTGCACGAAGAAGTTTATCTAAGCTTTGTGTTAACTCTCTATGGGGAAAACTTTCGCAGCGTTCAAACTTTAGCCAGACCACAATTATTGATCGGCCGGAAGAATTTTATGAAAAACTCACTTCCCCCGACATTAAACTCCATCAAATTGTACCCATCAATGATACGATGTTATATGCGTTCTGGGAGTACAATGAACATGTGCCTGTTCAAAACCGAAACACCAATGTCGTGTTAGGCGCATTTACATGTCAGGCACGTCTGGAACTGTACAAGTACCTGGAAATGTTGCAGGAACGTGTTTTATATTTCGACACGGATTCTGTGATATTTACAGAAAAGCCTGGGGAGCCAACCATTGAACCTTCAATGTACTTGGGATGCTTATCGGATGAGATGGAGTCTTATGGACAACGAGCGTACATCAAAACATTTGTTAGTGGAGGACCGAAAAATTACAGCTTAGAAATATACAATCCGGACACCAACGTCACCAGCTACATATGTAAAATTAGAGGATTTACATTAAACTACAATGCAGGACAGCAATTAAATTTCAACACGCTAAAAGAAATGATTACAAATCAATGCCGTGGACAAGTCACCATTACCATCCCCCATAAGATATGCAGGACCAAAGACCATACCATCGTCACACGCAAAGAAGAAAAAATGTACAGCATCCAGTACACAAAACGTCGATTTAAAGAACTCAATTCCTATGATACGGTTCCGTACGGGTACGTTAAAAAACGGAAGTTGGAACTGGAAAAAGAAGAAGATGAAGAAAAAACTGTAAACACCCAATGAGGCCGCCATTTCTTTTTTCCTTTTCCTTTTTCCACTCCTTAACCACAAAGCAGTAACACCAAGAAGAAAAAAAACGCAGTACCCAGAAGAGTTCATAAACCACCAACACCATCAGTGGAAGAAATGGTGTCATCTCGTACCGAAGGAGGAACCTTGACCATAAAACAGCAACACCAAGAAAAATGCAGTACCCAGAAGAGTTCATAAACCACCATCAGTGGTAGAAATGCTGGTCCCCGAGGAGGAAGATGAGCCTAAACAGATCCATCTTTTACGAGTAAGTTTTATTTCTCTCTTATCAATATTGACTAGTTTTTATTGCTTCAGGAAAAAACAAATTCATAAAGTAATCCATTGTTTCTTCTTTGTCTTTACAGGATACGTATACAAGATTCGAAAATGATGACACGTCCAATATATTCATTAACTAGATCCTGTATTTATTATGTTAATAAAATTGTATGAGAAGAGCACATACCTTTCGTTAAAATACAAGCTGAAAAAAAATATGGTTTATTATTTCTTGAAACCCTGAACACTTGTTTTCAAATAAATGGTAATCTTGAAAATTTAAGGTGGAAAATATATCCAAGATTTGGTTTAAATGATTTTGTTCGAAAAATTAATTAAAGAATTTTTAGTGTCCAAAATTTGGTTTTTAATTTAGTTCAAAAAAATTGATTTGAAAATTTTCAAATGTGGTTTACATCTTTAGTTCAAAACTTGTTTTTAAAAATTGGTTCAAATTTTTAAAAAAAATTTTAGTTCGAAAAATTTTGATTTGAAAATTTAGTTCGAAAGATTTTAGTTTAAAATATTTTTTCGAAAAATTTTTAATTTTTTTAGTTCAAAATTTTTTGGGGTTCGAAAATTTAATTTTTTTAGTTCGAAAATTTTTTGATTGGAAAATTTAGTTCGAAAGTTTTTAGTTTAATATTTTTTCGAAAAATTTGTTTAAATTTTTTAGTTTGAAATTTTTTTGAAATTTTTTAGTTCGAAAATTTTTTGTTTGAAAATTTTTGTTTAAAATTTTTTAGTTACAAATTTTTTTAGTTCGAAAAAATTTTAGTTTAAAATTTCTTGCACTCTGCGGAACCGTTTCGAAAAGAATCGGAGCAGTTTAGGTAAGAAAAATCTGGCAACACTGTTTCCATTAATGAAGCGCTTACTGAGCGTTTAAAAAATCTCTCAAACTCACAACAATGTGTTATAAGAAATCTACAAGCGAAAAGGATGGACCCCACTTTCACCATTGTTCCTTTCAGAGACATAGGCTACTAATTCAAGGACAGGATCTCCATTCACAAACATATAAGTCTCTTCATCAAGGTAAGAAAGCTGGTAATCATCTTATCTGTCAAAGAGAATTATAATATTTAATGTAAACTTCAGTACAATATCATGATACCAAAAAAGGGTTATTTAAGGAGGTGGTTGAACGCTCCATGGGAACTTTAAGGATAACCATAAAAAGGGAATCATGGGCTGGGGGGGGCTAAGATCATGTGACTTCTATCCTCCAATCAAAATCGAGGTACCAAAACATTGATTTTACCCATAAAAGGAAACAAATGAGTGAGGGATTTTCATGTAACCTGTTTACTGTGTGGTGGGTCTAAAATCATGTGACTTCTATCCTCCAATCAGAATCGAGGTACCGAAGTACTCATCAAAGAGGATACCCAAATTTCAAAAATCCCAGGGTTTAAGATCACGTGACCTCTGTCAGCCAATCATAAACACTCTTACGTACGAAAGCATTCATCTTACCCGTAAAAGGGAACGAATTTCAAATATCTCTGGACCTAAGATCACGTGACCTCTATCAGCCAATCAGAATCAAGGTACCAAAGCGTTCATGTTACCCATAAAAGGGAACGAATTTCAAATATCCCAGGGTCTAAGATCACGTGACCTCTGTCAGCCAATCATAAACACTCATCTTACCCGTAAAAGGGGACGAATTTCAAAAATCCAAAGTTAGGGATTTCCACCTAGAAATTTGAATTTCCCGCGTGGGCGGGGCCTAACATCACGTGACCTCTATCAGCCAATCACAATCGAGATACCAAACCACTCATCTTAGCCGTAAAAGGGAACGAATTTCAAAAATCCCGGTCATAAAAGAGAGTAAGGATGAGTCATTCGCGCATAACGGGGCCACTACTACTACTTTACACCATTTACCTCACAAACGGAAAAAATGGACGTATCAACTTTTGCCATATCAGTCTAGAATTGTGACCCACAATTTTAGAACTACCAAAAACGAGAGCAAACTGATGCTTTTAGATGTACATTACTTAGTAGACCCTATTCATACCTTTTGTTTCAATACACTGAGTGTACCATTTATACAGTTTATTAAAACACTTTGGGAAATCGGTGACGGGAATAGTGGTAAGGAAATCGATCGAAGGAAAACCAATATGCGCAACAGCATGTAACTGGTTCAGTTTCAGCTAAAATTTCAGAGTAGGAAAAAGGAAGCATTCAAATGAAAGGCCTCAGAAGAATAGGGATTGATGAAGCAGAGTAATCCCTTTGTAGGTCAGAAACTGATGAACAAGGAAAGACAGATAACATCATGCATTATCAGTCAAAAGGGACTATATTTCGTGGTTAATATTGTGGACAGAATCCTCGAATTCATGCCCAAACTTAAAGATCACCTGACTATCTGTCCATTGAAAACAAGTTCTCTCTGAATGACAATCATAGGATTGAAGAACGTGACAAGCATAATCTAAAGGACTTTTACGTGAACTTTCTTGGAGTGTAGGAAAGTTTGTCTGTTCCACATTGAAGGTCGACATTTTATTAACACCTTATATACGTTGGAAATACTACCTTGTGCTACCGGTGACGATAGATTTTAGGTTACACTTTTGTCAGCATGAGTGCAAAATTTCATATTTACACCATGTTCCTTGACTTGAGTTCGAAATTAAACAAACTCGTTTGTGGACCCTGAAGCGCCAGTCTACCAAATAATTGCATACAAAATAAGACTGTTAACGACCACCTCAGGCTGAAGTACACAGGAACTTAGTACTAGAACGATCATTTTTTGTACAATTGGAGACCAGGATGGCTGCCGGAAATGCTTAAGAAAATTGAAGAAAAGTTGTAAGTTAATACAACTATATATGTATTTCACGCAAGAAATGTATAACAGGCGGATTCCGAGGCACAATCTCCTGGAAGTGGGGCACAACTACTGAAATTGTGTTGTGCTGGAAAGGACATGCAAATTGAAACATCAAAACAAATGTTGACGTCGCCTAAATACAGAGTATAATATGTACAATATCCCTGTTACAGCATTAATAATGGATAAAGGGAATAGTGAGCACCTAGAGGTTACCTCGCACATGTTACGACAAAAAGCCGAAGTTCTATTGCTGGTGTAGAATCAAACATCCTACGAAACATGTGTTGTAAGTCCAAACAAATCATTATTTTGCATCATGAGCAACGAATAAAACTAGTGGGTCATATTGATGACAGAACGTAGCTTCGGCGAGATCAAAGACAAATTCTTTAGGAGCTGAAGAGCTCTCAGAAGAATCATATAGATAACCACTCCGACAGAAAAATACATAATTACATTGGTATAAGGTGATGACGAACTAGTGAAAGTTTATCGCATGCTACTGAATGCAAAACATTCTGTCGTGCAGTTTTTTCTGGAAATGGAAATATCGAATAGCATAGCTACTAATGGATTAAAGGTATGTCATGCATGCATGAAGATACATACGTTCAGGAGCTGAATTTGTGCAGTTGTTCCAGATGCAATGAATTTCAACATCATACACTTTCCAGTGGGCGGTTGATTTGGTTCAAAATATGATTTTGGTGCGTAGATCAGGCGTCCAGAAAGAGTAATTAATTGTTACCAGCTATAGACCAAAACTAGTGTTCATACTATTGTTAAAATTGTAATAATCCAATTAATGTATATATGGGTTCGTTAACACGGTGAAGAATGATAGGCAGAATAGAGCATCCTACTTCATATAGAATAATAAATAATTTTGCAACTAATTTCCTATCAAAATTAACAATGGAGATAATAGTCGAAGAACATCGCGGCACTAATGTCCGCGGGGCTCCTCGTGCCACAATTGTTTTGCCAGCACGAATAGCCAGGGTGTCCTTATGCATTTCCTCTTTGAATCCTGATTGGATTAAATTGAAGTAGTATTTCCTGCTGAACATCGGAATCAGTTTCTTAATGTCACGTACAAATGCTCATGACGTTTCTGCAGTTTTTATTGGTCATCATCCAGTTGTCTTGTTTCAAATTTTGTTATCTAGCATCGATTAATTCTGCAAAGTAGTACTTGTTTAATGCACCAATCCACTGCTGGTTTGAAAATCGAAGTACCCAGTGACACGTGTAATTCAGTACCCATAACGTTGAATACCACTATCATGCATGTCTTGCTAATTGCCTGAGATTCTTTAAATCATGTGAACACCAGCTTCCATAACAATTATGCTTTATCTTCTGTTGAATCTCTTAGCTCATAATTCTTTTTACAAGGTAATAAAAAAAATCCCATTTTTGACGTTCCATTAATCGCGCGCTCAAAGAGAGGAAATGAAATGACGCAAGTTCCCGCCAAGCGATTGAAAGTTAGTCTGACCATGGACCTTCAGTTATACAGGTACGTTGTGCACACACAACACCATAGGTCGTCCAATGTCGAAGAGAAATAGAGGTATCGAAGCAGCTTGTTCGCGTACGTTTGTTGTATGATTTTAAAGTGGGCCTGTCAGCTACCACATCAAGTCCCTACATATGCCAGGTATTTAAAGAGAATGCTAAACGAACGCACTGTCAGACATTGGTTACAGAAATTCCGTTCGCTAGATGTGTTTCTCAGGCGAACCTCACAGTGGACGACCACATGTATGATGAAGGGGCTGTGAAAGGAGCCATCGAGAAAGACAGTGATCTAACATGTAATGAACTTGCAGAATAGTTCCGTGTTTCCGCTGAAAAGTCAGACTGCACCTGCACAGGATACAGATAGGGGAGTCATACAAGTTAAGCAAGAGAGTACCCCACACTTGTCTGCAGCCAACAAGGAACAGCCTGTTTGTCCTTGCTCACACGGCACTTGAACACACCATCTTTGATTCCTTCCTCACTGGTGATGAAAAGTGGGTCCTTCTATGACACTATCAAACATACCAGACATTGGTTGTCGCCACGTACGCTGTTCCTTACACTTCAAGACCACTTTTGTGCCCACGAAAGTATATGCTCTCTTTATAATGGAATTGTTGTACTGTATGGGGCGGAAATTTAAACATGGACATTACATAAAAGTGATGAAAAATGAATAGAGACCTTCCAAATGTGAGTGTGGAGAAGACTGGAAACAATTAGTTGGGTCGAGCGGAAAACGAATGAGAGGGTGTTAAAAATGGTGGGCGAGAAATGAAACGTTTAGATATTATTGACAAGATGAAGAGAAACTGGTTGGGACATTTCCTGAGAAGAAATTGTATCATGAGACCTTCCAAATGTGAGTGTGGAGAAGACTGGAAACAATTAGTTGGGTCGAGCGGAAAACGACTGAGAGGGTGTTAAAAATGGTGGGCGAGAAATGAAACGTTTAGATATTATTGACAAGATGAAGAGAAACTGGTTGGGACATTTCCTGAGAAGAAATTGTATCATGAGAGACGTTCTAGAAGGTATAATTGCAGGAAAGAGAGGGAGAAAGAGGCTTCAATTAATGGACGATATAAAAACAGAAAGATCATACGAGAAGACCAAAATGTTAGCGGAAGACCGTGGAGTATGGAAGCTTCTCACCTGCGGCAAGTGACCTGCCAATAAGAGCCGAATACCTATGATGATGATATGGTGGAATTATCGGCAAGTAATACATTAGCAGCATCTTCCATCTGCTCAGACGATTGCTGCTGACCAATACTCTCAGCAGTCTCAAGGGATGCACCATGCATTGCGGCAGAAGGAACCGGCATTGGTGAATCGCAAGAGTATGCTGTTTCTACACGATAATGCCAAGCGTCATGTGTCAAAGAGGACCAGGGATACCCTTCAGCAATTTGGCTAGCAGACACTGTGGCATACGTCAAGTTCACTGGACTTTGCGCCAGCAAATTATCAAATCTTTCATTCCTTGGATAGTCACTTCCGTAGGAGATCCGTCGTAAATGAGGGAGACCTTCGGAACGCACTCACCGACTTCTTTGCATCCACGACCGCCGAGTTTTAACCAGGCCCGTATCCACAAGGGCGTATAGAGGGGCCGGACCCCCTAAATTTTTATTTCCCCCCTAAAGTTGTCACGATACCTTGCAAATGAACTATAATATGGTGATAAACTATAATATGGTTGGATCTTGCACCCTAACTTCTACCACCCGCCCTACATTTTTGGGTTGACTGCTGGCCTGGTTTTAACACTAGGGCATTCTTCAGCTGCAGGAATGTTGGCAAAAAGTGTTAAATGCTGATGTAGATTACTACGAAACCGAAAGTTACGTACCATCCACTATATTGCTCACTGCTGCAGAACGGTAAAAACTTGTTTGGTTACCTTGTGAGTCAATCCATCTGAAGTGGTCCAAAAATGGTGAAAATGGTTGCTCGAGCATCTCCGGAAATTGTAAAAAATTGCGTGGCGACCCGTGTGTATGAGAAGGACAATAACCTTCACGTTTTCATATGTGCAAGGTTCCTGAAAGGCGGCTATCTTTGTTGTCAGTGGAGTGCCAATTTTTGCATTCGCAAGAGTTTAAGAAAATTACAGTTGCGCAGGACGTATGAATCAGATGAACACCAAATAAAAACGAATGTTTACAGGAGAGACTGAGGTACACGGAGAATATAAACTTTTGGGTCTAAATAAATATGCAGGGTTGCAAACCAATACATGAAATCATCAGAAAACTACACAAAATTACACTTTTAAAGGGGCTGTATTTTGGAATGACACAAAGTGGAGGGGTTCAAAAATTTTGTGCTGAATACTATTGCATGTAAACGGTCTGCTGAAATATCCACAGCTATGATACTACTGGCACCATAGATTTATGGGGGTCCGAAATTTGAAGTTTGTGATTTTGATGCCATTTTTGGTGCGTAATATCTCAGGAGGGAAAAGTGCTAGAAATTGCTGCTTGTGCCACAAAGTAATTCTGTATGTGAGTAAATTATTGCAAGAAAAATCATGACTGATATCATATGGATAAAAAAGTGAGGGCATGGTAAGAATGCGAAGAAAGCACGTGTGTGACGATGGTTGCAGTCCGAAAAAACAACAACAAATGTTTGGATTATGTCTCATGCTAGATCTCAAAAACTATGCATGATGCAGCAATTAGGCCCGCTTTTGTTTGTGTTCAGTTGTGCAAAAGCTTACGAGTAGTGTTTATTCCATTTTTTTTTAACTCCATGATCATTGCCATGTCTATATGGTAAGGGAATTAAGTCCCCATTGCACCCACGACACCTATCATCGAACTGTACCGCGGTATTAAGGTACTTAATGTATCAACAAAGTGACATTGAAATCCAATGCCAGTTACGGAAGTTAATATGTTCAAAAGGTTCCGTTACATCTACCCTAACTATATATAAAACTACATGAACTGACATAAAATATAGGGGCACTTTCGGTTGACGTGGAAAATCGAAATTTAGCATTATTGTAGCTTTCGAGTATTAACCCCAGGAAAATTGCGAAAAGTTAATATTTTTAATTTTTAAGGGGTCTAAGGGGTGAATGAAGAAATCCTCTACGTTACTTAAATAAGCCCTATTTAGGACTTATAATCTCATATTTTAGGTACTTGGAATTGGAATAAAAACTTGAAATTCGATATGCTTGTACGTCTCCGTTAGCGTTACTTAAGTAAATTACCAAAAATAAAAAAAAAAAAAAATGTTCAACCGTAGAGAGGTTTTATGGGGAACTGAAAAGTGTTCCCAGTGTTATTTATATGGGACATCTTCTACACCCCAAAATGTTTAGGCTCTTCTGGCAAGATTAGAATTATGAAATTTGGCATGATTGTAGACTTCCGGGATTAACCCACAGGAAAATTGCCAAAAGTGAATATTTTTAGTTTTTAATGTATCTTTTTTGGGGGATGAAGTAATTCCCATGTTATTTAAATAGGTGTTTTCTTGCGATACAAAATCTTATCGTTTAGATAGATGAAATACGAAAAGAAACTCGAAATTTGGTAGAATTGTAGGTTTTAGAGGTTCGAGGCCATAGGCTGGGCAAACGCGGCGGCAGGGGGTGGAGTCCCCAGCTAGCCAAAGACTAGTCTATCCTATATAACGAAACTTTGTGAATATATTAACTTTCGTATCTGTGATTGGATTTCAATGATACTTTGCTGATACATTAAGTACTTTAATACTGCGGTCCAGTTCGACGATATATTTCGTGGGTGCAAGGGGGAGCTAACTTCCTTTCCATATACACGTGGCAATGATCATGGAGCTAGAAAGATGAAATAAACGCCACTCGCAAGCTTTTACACAACCGAACACAAACAAAAGGGGGCCTAATTGCTGCATCATGCATAGTTTTTGAGATCTAGCATATAACATATCGAAACATTTAATTTTTTCCGGAATACAACCATCATCACGCACGTGCTTTCTTCGCGTTTTTACCATGTCCTCACTATTTTTTCCGTGTAATATCAGCCATGATTTTTTTTTTTTTGCAATAGTTTATTTACATACAGAATTACTTTGTGGCATAAGCAGCAATTTCTAGCACTTTTCCCTCCTGAGATATTACGCACCAAAAATGGCATCAAAATCACAAACTTCAAATTTCGGACCCCCATAAATCTATGGTGCCAGTAGTATCATAGCTGTGGATATTTCAGCAGACTGTTTACATGCAATAGTATTCAGCACAAAATTTTTGAACCCCTCCACTTTGTGTCATTCCAAAATACAGCCCCTTTAAAAGTGTAATTTTGTGTAGTTTTCTGATGATTTCATGTATTGGTTTGCAACCCTGCATATTTATTTAGACCCAAAAGTTTATATTCTTCGTGTACCTCAGTCTCTCCTGTAAATATTCGTTTTTATTTGTTGTTCGTCTGATTCGTACGTCCTGAGCAACTATAATTTTCGTGAGCGCTTGCAAATGCAAAAATTGGCACTCCACTGACAACAAAGATGGCCGCCATTCAGGAGCACTTGTACATACGACAACGTGAATGATGTTATTGTCCTTCTCATACACAAGGTTCATGACACTCATATATTTTTTATATATATATATATATATATATATATATATATATATATATATATATATATATATATATATATATATATATATATATATATATATATATAATTTTCGGAGATGGGTGAGCAACCACCTCTGGACCACTTCGTATGGATTGATCCTTGTGTATACCACTTGACCAATTTTGGGAAGCAACGTAACGCAAGTGACGTGTTAGTTTACGCGTTACAATAACATTCCGCTGCGGATGATTTACCACGAAAGAGTTACCAATAGGAAATAAACCCGATTTCAGATTTGTTTTAAGGTGGAAAATTAAGAGTTATGGAAAATGTATACTTATACTACTAATGGCTTATTTGTGTTATTCAATTTTGTACCTAATTTTTAGTAAGTCTCTTGTTTGCTGTAGGTAAACTACTTTGAAAAAATATTCATAATAATTGCAATTATGCATATTTGTAACTTAAATTTAACGTGGTGTTTTAGTGATTACACAAATTACAATTATGAACATACTTTATGGAGATGCTCTCACATAGGGTACCCGAACACCTTTATACACTATGAAAAACTGATTTTTCGAATCTTTTGTGAGAAAAATACAGCGAACTGAGAAATCATAACCTTTTCCATATTGTACAGGGGTATTTTCCTGCGAATAGAAGTTTCTTTTGGAATGTGTTCAGAAATTAACATTTGCAAGAATACTCTCTTAGTACAAGTACATTTTAGGCACACACTAATTTGCCCCCACCTCGAACTGTTTCAATTTCCTTACTAACAAACACTTCACCATATTATGTCGTAAAGGTCAGATCTACCGTTATTGTAACAGAGTGGTGCTTGAGCAATTGATTAGAAATTCAAACCCCGATTAGTGACAATTTCACAGTCTTGTTTTATTACAAGTGTAAACTCTTTAGTCAGTACAGAAGAGGCCGTGGATCGTGTTCAGAATTGATGACGATGGATTTTGGTGAGTCAGAGTAGGTCACAGTGGATGAGAGTGGTTCATGGTGGGTGGTGGGTCACGGTGGGTCAGGGTGGGTCACAATGGGTGGTGGGTCATGGTGGGTCACGGTGGGTGGTGGGTCAGAGTGGGTCACGGTGGGTCGTGGGTCAAAATTGGTGACGGTGGGTCGTGGGTCAAGTTTTAATTGACCCACGCCAACTCTGATCGATAGTGAATGAGTTGTGAGTCGAGATGCTCGAGCCGTTGACAATTCTAAACCCAGGCCGAGCAGTTTTGAAGATATTTGGCCAGTGCCCTATAACTTTTAACAATGTTTGTGTCGAGCCCGAATACTCAGCCTAGACCCTCAACCCAAATTCAGAAGCTCATGAATAATGTCCTTGACTCCTGGACTTCACGACTATCGAGGGTGGCAATCAACTAATTCTTTAGTATTCAGATACAAACCGCCTATCATTCATGTTTACACACAGAATTGTTACAATTCATAATAATAATAATAATAATAATAATAATAATAATAATTTGTAATAGTACTAGTACCATTGATAATAATTATATTGTGTATGTAGGATACTTAAAGAGAGTATTCGAAACTTGACCCGAATTCGAGTCGAGTTGGAGGAAATTTTTCGAGCCGAGTTCTTGGGCTGACATCAAAGATGTCTGTTTCTAGTCGATTCGAGTTTCAAAGAAAACTCGCTGGAACTCGCCGTGCCCATCCCTATGAGTAACGCAGTATGGCATTTTTGTCAATGTTATATTATATGAAAATGTTCATATAACTGTCAAGTAAGAATTTGTTCTTGCATACATAAAGCGTAATAGTTGTAGTAGTAGTAGTACGGAAAATTGAAATGGAAATATGTTTCTACACATATTCAAAGTTTCGGACCTAAAAGTAACGCGTTGATAACGCGTTGCTTTCGAAGTAGGGCAACAGTTACTTTTTTGGGGGACAAGTAACGCGTTACATTTTAAGGAAAAGTAAAGTAAGTTGTAAAGCGTAACATTTTAATAAGTAACTTACGTAACACTGAATTTGACTACATTGCTGCAGACATATACGTAATCTCTTCATAATTGCCTATTTTCTTGTGGGTTCGAAGTTCAATCATATAAACAATTAATGTGTGTATGCCATGGGAACTGATTTTTCTATACTCCGGTCACTTTGTGAGAAAAGAAAAAGTAAAACACACTTCGACACCGATTACCATGTCACCGTCATTGTCGTATATCTTTATGCTCTCATGTGAATCCTCCTCTATGTTGTCTTCACAATCCAGATCAGTGTTTCTTCCAAACATGTTTTTGGGGGGCACTGTCTCCCCCGGAGCGGACCAAAATAATACATTATATAATAATAAATAGAATAGTACCAGCAATACCCTCCGGAATACTAAGGGTGCCCCCCCCCCCGGAATATTTTTTCTGAAAGATCCAGATTATGTGTCATTATGCAAGTTCTATTGACTGAACCTGGATAAATGATACAATATTATTTTAACTTCTTTCTCCAAAAAAAAAAAAAAAAAAAATTCCGATCCTAGAACGCGAAACATCAACTGGAATTGTTGTTGCTGGTAGAATACATGGTAATCTTGTTCAGAATTTCCACTTCTATCTTTTCGTGTTAACGTACCTGCCACTACTGGATTCTTCTACTTTCATTATCTTCACTGCTGGTCTACTGTTTGTGTCCACTCCTGTTCGCCAACTCTCGTCACGACTATTATAAAAAAAAGTAAGCTATGATACGGAATACAATGGCAGGATCAGGTGGTGCTTTGATTTGTTGCAAGACACTGCGTCTGCCTCTGTTGCGACCTGTTGCAGTTGAATGCTTTGATCCATATGGTACTGTACAACTCCAGAGCTTGTGACCCCTCTCCAGCTTGTCGTATACTTCTGATGGGAAATCCGTATCCCTTATCTCTCTCTTGTCTATTCATTTCTAAGGCTTTAATTTTATTACATATTCCCGGTGTCCATTATGGTCTCCTTTAATTGACCAAACATATTCTGTAGCTCCGCTTGATATTGCTATTAGCAGTTATTATTTTGTATGTGGTTGCTTGGTGGACTGGGGCTTTACGGGTCACAAACGATTTCTTTCGATCGTGACTTCAAACTTAAGCAGGTTTCTTGTTAGTTTTCGACAGAGTGACCTCATGTAATGTTACCTGTGTTTTTGCAAACGTCTAAAGGATCCTTCCTCAACGTTAAAACTGGAAGAGGAAAGAAATATCAGAATAATTGGAGAAAGGGTGCTTTTCCAAACCACGTACAGATACGATGATCACTTCAGAAAATTAGAGGACGCATTTTGTAGGGTAAACGTTGGTACTATCGTGGTACGTTAGGGTATACAGTATATCATCTGAAGCCACACCACTGTGGGTGGAGTTGTAAACATTACTCATTCCATTTTGCCTAAAAAGTGTAGCACTGTAGTACATGTAATTGAACCACGAAAGCTTACATGACACAATCTGGGGAGCCAGAAGAAAATAAAGCAAAAACAAGAAGAGGAAGAAGGAAAGTGAGAGTCTGAATATTAAAAATGTGTAAAATAAAATCTCTGTCACAGGTAAGCATGTACAAGAAATGTTCGTGTTATAGTATATAATGTAGAAAAGCATGTGAATTTATACTGATACATATCATTGTCAACTCGTACAATACAGCTCCTATGAGAGGATCTTTCTCTTACAAATAGCAGTATTGACACTGAGATGGGGAAGAGTAAAGGTGTTGTTGCAATACACTACAACTTCAAAAAGCAATTAGAATAGTGTTGCAAGAAACCTGCACTCTATACAAAACTGCAGAGAGACATAATGTGCTATGAAACACTCTCATTGACAGTTTTAGTCGAATACTTAAGAGTGAAGGTGTAGTGAACAAAATTATTGCACCAGACATTCCTAAACTCTGGGGGGCGTTTGTTGTTGACAAACAAGAAATATAGAGTAAGTTGATGTGGTGCATGACTCAGATGCAAGAACTCAACTGTGAATTAAATGTCCTACAAGTAAAACAAGTAACGTTAGTTGTGTGAGGCGACATCTAAAATTAAAAAAAAAAAAAATGTAATGGTGCAGAGTGGGTAGAATGTTTCCTCTATAACAGCTGGAGCCTTCTGTATTTCAGCAGATTGTCCGCAATTTCTTCGTGATGCACATGCAGAAGCCGATGATAATTCTTCCAATTAAAATCGTTGTTCGGAACATTCAACTTACTCTATATTTCATCGGCTTCTGCATATATAAAGTTATTGGCAACAATTATCATAATATTTATGATATAGTTCTCTTTGAATATGGAGTGCATACGATAACTTCAAACTTGTTTGTGCATTTATGAACGGAAGTAGTTTCTTTTTTCCATTTTTGCATCAGGAAGGTAAAATTTAGTATCATGATATTACCACATATCACAGTATTGCTATATCCACAAATAGCAACGAATAATGTCCACAAGTTTCTAATTGTTTAAATATATTACTTATATCTCTTACAAAATACTAGTTTCCGCTGTAGTCTTATTAATGTAGACCCTACTATTTTATCACTGATGTACTCATTGCTCCTAGCTGAATTAAATATTTTTCTTGTGAAAACAGATTCTTCTTGTTTGAAAAATTGTCGGTATCTTAAAATAACAGCTGTATTATACTATTAACCATTCTTTTTTTCTATTACCGATCTTGGATTAATTTTCATTGAATAAGATTATTTTCCTTAAAGTTAATTTTCTTTGTAAGTGTCTTCAGTCTCAAACGTAATCGTGGTAGGTCATTATGAATATAGAGGAAAAGTAGGTATATATTAAATTTTGAGATAAAGGCATAAAAAAGAAAAAGAAGAAATTACAATATCGTATTATTTTTATTCATACATTCCCTTATGCCTACTGGAAGAGAAAATCCGCCTTAAACACGTATACAAATAAGAGATAGAAATTTAGTTTCTTTTTGTTGTTGTTGTTGTTGTTGATTACTTAAAGAATGAAACGCAATTCTGAAAATGCAGTTCGAATGCGTGTGGAAGGAATGAGTAAGACAGGCAATACTAAAATAGACGGATGGAAATGCAAACTAGCAAAGAGAAAAGGTCTTACATTTACTAGAAAGACAGATTGAAAATAAAACAGGAAAAGAATATTTGGTCATTACCTCGTTTCAACCCTTTTAGTTTCCCTCTGTCATCTTTGTGATGAAGAAAAAATTCTACTGCCTTCAAATACCACTTTCTTTTCTTCATTGATGTGTGAAAGAGAAGCACAAAGAATATCATTTGAAGAAAGAAAAAGAAAAACTGGAATGAGAAATAGGGTTAAGAAAAAGTGAACCCTGAAAGAAACTGAGATGAGGAACAGAGCAATCAAAATCTTTTCCTTTTTAAGTATGATCTCTCTTCTTTTCTCTAAGATATTTTTCTTTTCTTCTGCTTCTTGAATAATTCTATCTCCTCTTCTTTGTATGGCTGGAAGTGCCACAAAAGAAAATGAAACGAGGAACAGCTTGAGCTCCAGTATTACTGTATAAACCTGCTTCATCTACTTCTCTTTCTTTTCCTTTTTTGAGTATTTGGTTTTATATATAAAGACACCTTCCTCTTCTTTTCTCATATTCGTTCTTGTTTTTACTAAAGCGTTTGATACTAATCCAACTTAGAATTTCGTTATCCTTCTTTAACTAGAAAAGAAAGCAAGATTATTCCATTTCTGTACACTCTTACTCTATCTTGAACACGCTCTTTAAGTTACCTCAATTAGATCTTTGCTTCTTTTATTCTATATTTCTTAACAAATTTAGTTGATTCGACGTATTTACAGAGAAAACTGCATTATATATATATATATATATATATATATATATATATATATATATATATATATATATATATATATATATATATATATATATATATATATATATATATATCGCATTATACAAAATCAAGCATGTTTTGATTTCCGCTAAACAAAATATGTCTCTGGTATTTCAGTCGAGGAAAAAAAATTCTCATACAATAAGAAATACCGATTACGTACTTTAAACATGTCGTAAATGAGATACTACGTTAAAACATAATTGTAAAACTAACGTACTGAGTTGTATTCATAAATCTTACTTTACAGAAGTCTCGTCAAAAGATCGTATATCATTGATAACACATTCTGCTTAGTGATTATGACCTCCTGTCATGAGGTCAAGTAATATTTCTACTTAAACATAATCTCGTATACTACAACCTGAATAAGTAGTCAATTTAGAAAAAGAAATCTCATCCTCTTCTACTGTTTGACTTTTAGAAACCCTTTCTTCGATAGTGGATAGTGTATTAATTCAGTTCTTTCATTACCAGCATCCCATTCTCATCTCATATAGTTACCTTTCTTCACAAAGGAATAGTTTCATATAACTATTTATGACAGTGTGTGCTACTCGATTTTTTTAAATCAATGCAGTGCCTTAAAGCTCTTCTTTACATACATTATTGTGAATATCAGAAAACGATAGTTCAGTGGTAGAGGGATGAAGGAAGTCTCTGGTTTGATTCCAGGTGATCTAAGCTTGTGGTGCACAACAAGTGTTCATGGTTTTACTTGCTATTCTCCCGTTTCCTCTTACCTTTTCATTTCGCCAAATCTTTCACAGACACTCAATTTCATTAAGCATCTGCTTCCTCGTGCTCATTCAGCCACCGACAATTCGAAGTCGCGTGCAATAACCTTCATCATTGTTAGCTGTGGAGGGCCTTGGAGTACAGATATGAATAAGCTCTAATGTAAAATATCTTGAAAATATCTTTGATTTCAAGTATAGCTGGAAGCCACATTTACTATCAATGTTAAAATGAAATAACAAAATGAAGCGTTTTGCTGGAATTTATGGATCAAAACCAGACACCATAATCAAAACTTGCAAACTACATCTAACACACAACCGGTACAATTTGTACCATACGCGTTTTTCATGGTACATTGCGTTATTTCTCTTCTATTTGAGCTTTTTCGTCCGGTTGTTTTTTCAAGTCCAGAGGCATTGTAAAAGACATTACGTATGGTTTCAGACCTTCCTGCGTCCAGACGTAGGAGGTGATGACGTCATAAGTCTAAAATTTACTTTTTCAATTTCTAAGCCTATGTTCAATATTTTTTGGCGAGCTTGCACGTAGAAGATTGAAATTTTGCACAAACATTCAGTCCACCGAGTAGTATTTACCAGATTTTTTTCTTCAGATTTGTGAGTTGAAACAGGGGGGGGGACAGAGAGGCAAAGGGTTGAAAAAAGGGATATTTTTACCCCAAAAATCCAGTTTTTCAAGATTTTCCCGCCTCACATACATGATGGGGACACGTGAGTCATACCGTCTGAAAGGCAGTTCCATTCTGAAGAGAATGACGGTCGAATCATTATCCTAGGGTAATTAGGGATGTCTCAGGGAATTTTTAAAAAACATACTTCTATATAGGGAAAAATGGGACATGGTCGGTATATTTTTTTTGGCGGGCTTACTTTTGCACCTAAAAGACTGAAATTGTGCACAAACATTCAGCTTACCTAGTAGTATTTATCAGATTTTTTTCAGATCTCTGCATTAAAACAGGGGGGGGGTCCAGAGGGGGAAAATTTGAAAAAAGGGATTTTTAGACCCAAAAAATCCGTTTTTCACGATTTTCCCGCCTCACATACATGATGGAGACACGTGAGTCATACCGTCTGAAAGGCAGTTCCATTCTGAAGAGAATGACGGTCTAATTATTATCCTAGGGTAATTAGGGACGTCTCAGTGAATTGTTTTCAAAATATACTTCTGTATAGGGTAATATGGGGCATTTTCTGATTTTTTTTTGGCGGGCTTATTTTTGCACCTAGAAGATTGAAATTGTGCACAAACATTCAGTCCACCGAGTAGCATTTAACAGATTTTTTCAGATTTATGCATTACAACAGGGGGGTCCAGAGGGGCTAAATTTGAAAAAAGAGACATTTAGACCAAAAAATCCCTTTTTTCGGGAATTTCCCGCCTTAGGTACATGATGGAGACATGTGAATGGTACCGCCTGAAAGGCAGTTCTATTCAGAAGAGAATATGGGCGACACATGACCCTAGGGTAATTAGGGATGTCTCAGGAAATTTTTTCCCTGAGATCATAGTGTTTTGTGGTAATTTGGGGCATTGTGGGAATTCTTGATAAAAGTTCTCCCGCTCTTAGTATTCAAGATAGAAACTTGAAATTTGGCACACCCATTGAGTATACCAAGTACTATTTATCAGATTTTTTAGATGGCTACGTTCACACAAGGGGGGTCCAGGGTGGCCAAAGTTCGAGAAAATTTTTTTCCCTCCTTAATTTTCTCTTTGACATCATTTTCCCCGCTTCTGGTATATGGTATGAGCATGCAAGTGGTACCATTTGAAAGCCAGCTCTATTCTGAAGAGAATGGGGTATGAACCATGATCCTAGGGTAAATAGTGACGATGCAGTAGCTGCTTAACTGAAAGTCTAAAAAATAGCCCCAAAAGCCGGGATCCGGAAAGGGATAGAGTTTGCCTAGTGCTGTAATTGATTTCTACTGCAAACTCTGAAGCTCAGAACGTCTTGCTTCAGGAAATGCATACCCTAGCACGACTTGATTACTATATTCTCGCTTAGATTTTCCACATCTTCAATCGTTTCGTGTTCACGAAGCGAACAGAATTTTCGAAGTAACACCTTCCTTCTCTTGTTAACTATCAATGGACAGCAAAATTGATATTACTGTCAAATACATGATAATTCTTCGCAGTATATTATAACAATTTACCCCATATCAAGCATCATGATCACTCATATTATTACATCTTTCAGTTTAACCATTCGCATATTCTTCATTGTTCAATTTATTCATCATTGCAGGCAGGGCCGGCCTTAAGCCGATTGGACCGATTGCGCACTTAAGGGGGGCCCGCGCTAGTGCCGTCTACTCTATTGTCCAGTCTAATCTACTGTACTCTCCACTGCCGTTTTAACATCATATTAGGCCCCAGAGCAAACAAGTATGTTGTGGTCTCTATGACTGAATTTTGCTCCTAATATATGTTCCTAGTAATTAATACATGCCATAGTGGTCGGGGGGCCCCAATGCTTGCGGGGCCCCCAACCAAATGGCAATGGCACCGTTAAGATGGTTCTGCTACTGTCGATTGTCAAGCGATTGACAAGTACACACAACAACATATTGCAATACAGGTACATCCATGGACTCCATAAAGAAGGGTATGGCCTCTCCCTAACAAGGAAATGAATAGTTTGTATTAAGTTTTCGGGTATAAGTGCACATTTTCTGAATTTAATTGCTGCAGTAGTTTCTTTATTTTTATACGTTTACAACTTCTGTTGTAAAAATAGATATGTCCAGGGAGTATTCCGCACATCCGCAAAACATCTAATACTCCTCAAATTTCCTTACACACACCCTTTGGCATAAAAATATTGTTTTCTTTGAAAATGAAATCTTTCAGTTTTACGTCCCACGCGTATGCCGGTTAGGCTAAAGGAGTCGGTGATGATGAGTAATGAATGAAATGGCGGAATGAAGAAAGCGGGAGGAAACGGGAGAACCCCGAGAAAACACACCCACACGGTGTTTGTCCACCACAAAGTTCACTTGGCGGTGGCTGGGATCAAACCCGGTACCCCTAGCACCAGAAGTGAACGCTCTACCACTGAGCCACGGCGGCCTCTTGTTATCTTTGAGTTTGTATAAAGATGTATATCATTATTCTGGGTGCACACACCCTCTTTTGTTTTGAACACCCCACTAAGTAAAAGTTCCTGTCGTTCTCACTGATTATGTCATGTGATAGTAACGTGGATATAAAGATATTACACAAATTAGATTCACAAGAGAAGGTCACAAACTGGCTCCGCTGAGATTTGAACGAGACAATTGTCTTTTCATTTGATATGTTATAACGAGACGAATCCCAAAGTTATACGGCCACTGGTCGGGATATTGTGTTAGAACATATTTTGTAATGTAAAAGCTATGAGCTGGCAGAATAATTTGAACCGGGTCATTTGTTTGGAAACGGTAGGGTAGATGAAAAACTCGGTGAACACGTATCCCATCATTTTCAAGGACACACATTTTGGGATAAAAACGTTTACCCCGGGGTCCACCACATGGTCCCAGACGGGGTCCAACTCAAAAGTTTCAAATGGCAAGGGGGGTTAAGTAGCACATCATTTTAAAGCGCTGCGAATTAAAAGAAGATGGAGCAAGTCTCGACTCTACGACAATCCTACGCAAAATGGCATAGGGTCAAAATGTAAATATAAACTTCATATAAAGTCCATTGCCACCCCTATGAATCGGAAACGGTGAGACAAATGTTAAACCAGGAAAGCTCGTGTGGCATTATTTCCAAATTACAACGACTTAAAGTAAAAACGTCTTGTCCCAGGGCTCCCGCACGGTCCAGGTGGGTCCAGCTCAAAAGTTTCGAAGGCAAGGGGATAGTAGCGCATCGTTTGAAAGCTGTTGTGAAATGAAAGAAGATAAATTCACAATGACGGACTAATTTGTGTGAAATACAAACAGGATAATAAGTGAAAGTGATAATAACAAAGAAATAAGGAATAATCGAAATGGCCAAATAAATAAAAAAAGACAATGATGGTCTCCGTTCTTTGATGCCTCCGAGCGTCTGCTGCGGCAGCTAGAGCTGCCGCCTAGTGCAAATAACTTCTGTACTTCGGTCGGGTCACCCGTAGATCTCTTTATTTCAACGGGTTGAATGAGTGAAGATGCAAAATAATTGTCAGCTGTGATTGTCAGATGCAACATAATTGTCAGCATTTATATACAAAATCATTTTTCACGGTGACAGCCAATTGGATTACAGATGATAAGTCTTTGACTTTTTGTGGGTATCTACTATTGACAATAAACGTAAATACCACATTTCGCTTCTCCAGCTCCAGTGGTTTGAGCTGGACATGTGTGTATTACATAGTGCGGCATTTTGAACTCAAGATATCGCGTCTTTGAACATTTCGTATCTTTTCGTCACCTACGCTTACTGATCAACATTCATGCCAAATTTGGTTTTCCTGGCTTCAGCAGTTTGTAGTGCCTATACTTCGACATAGATTTTAAGTGGTCATCTTGGATTCAAGGTTGCCATAGACTTTTCAATTAAGTTTGTGTTTATATTTTGACCCTCTGTCATTTTGCAGAGTTGTCGTAGAAAGTCGAGACTTATTCCATCTTTTTTCATTTGACAACAGCTTTCAAACGATGTGTTACTATACCTCCTTGCCATTTGAAAACTTTGAGCTGGACCCCACCTAGGATCCTGCGGAGGTCCTCGGACAAAACGTTTTTACTTTAAAACGTGTACTTGGAAAATAATGCCACACCTGGTTCCCGGGTTTCACGTTTGTTTCACCGTTTCCAATTTATAGGGTTGGCCATGGACTTTCCTGTTTACATTCATATCAATGTGCATTTCATTACGTCTTACAAATATAAACTTATGGAAACATAACCTTCACCATTCTATTTCTCGTAAAATTCTAACCTAATTTGATATATTACATGACCCCCTCCTATTTAAAAATGTCGAGCGAGATACAAGATGGCTGACTTCAAGATGGCGACCATAAAATGCACACATTCAAATAGATGTGTACTTCCTCCCGGTGTCGGCTAATGTGTTTTGTTTTTCATCCCTTTACCTGTTTTACAAATAAAATTAAATTTTCAAACTTAAAACACATTATTATAGCTTATTCTAAACAATTAGGTTTTTGGCCACTGCGGCCGTTTTATGGATAGAAGCGCTTTAAATTTTGCCTACGCTCGTTTCTTGATATTCCATACTTCTCTGCCAAGTTTGGTCAATAAACTAGATTTCGACATCGATAAGTTTACTTGTAAGAGAAGAAAACTATGAAATACTGGTTACGAACCTTCTTGAAAAATTGCGAGGCACAAGGGTGAAATATGTATTTTAAAATCATTGACTGTCTGCATTTCCATTTGAGTTATTTGTCCAAAAAATTAGTTGCTATAAGCAATGAACAGTGTTAGCGTTTTCACCAGAACATTTTGCAGATGGAAAAACGTTATAAAGGGAAATGGGTATAACCACTAGACACGCAGGGAGAGCAATATATATATATATATATATATATATATATATATATATATATATATATATATATGATCTACAGATCTTGGTGCAAGTTAGTTGTAAACCTGGGGCCCCGTAAAATGTTCCCAATCGAGCTCCGCATCACCTAAGGCCGGCCCTGATTGCAGGATAATTAATCTAATTTTCAGTCTAATTAATCTCATTCATTTAGGTTGCTGCATAATTATTACCGCATAATGATTAGTCAATAATTGAAGTCGGTACTTTCATTGCATTTTCTCCTAATCCTTCTGCAAATCTGCTGGTATGTCGTTATGCCTTTGATGGCTTGTGCTATTTCACTTTCCAATATACTACGTCATTTTTCTTCATAATCTACATCTTCCTCTGCTTCGATCGCAGTATGTTTGGGGCGGGTATTCTGACCATGTTCCAGTGAAAATGGTGAAACAGACTCTGTTTCCCTCGAACGCGAAATTCAAGTTGGGAAAAGTAAGTAATCTCTGAGTCGGGAATTGTTAATTGTACATACACACGCTTCGCTTACCGGCTGTTACCTCGTGTCTCTCCACAAATGAGATGCATGTATGCCAGCTCATATGTAGAGTATGTCGCCATCCTGACTACTGTATATTTTCGTATTTTACAATTGTAGATTTAGAGGTGTGCGATCCTGCGACAATTAACATTGATTTGCTTGCCACCTGTAGTTTTAGTTTTCTCACAAACTGACTAGAAACATTACCCACTATAACACGTTAACGTACTTAAACCTGGGCTTTTTAGCTCAAGAAAGAAGGGGACTATCCCCCCCCGGCCCCGAGCTAGATCCGCCACTGAGCAATTTACTTCTAAAACTTGTATAGAATTTAATCTATCAAAAATGAATATTTTATTTCTTAAACTCTGTGCTATGACAATTTAATTTTGTGGTGTGATGAACTATCGTGAACCAAGTATTTCAGCATGAATTGGTGCAAGGCAATTTCAATATGAGGGTAAATTTCTGTATATGTATAATTATCCGTAAATCATAATCACTTTTCAAATAAAGTTTAGGTTTCAGGAGTCCGAAGACCCAGAACATCCCTCTCATCCGTACTTCCCTCATTCTTATCTTTCTATGTGATTACTGTAAAGAAATGTAGTCAGCACATATGAAACAAACGCTTTATTGTGATTCATAGGCGACCCCCGTGTTACACGTTCAGGCTACGACACTGGAAACACGTTTTATGTACCTCTGCGATTGTTTCAAATATATATTGTTACATAATGTGGGCAAGAAATTATTGTTACACATTATTTTCAGTTTCAAAATAGTTATCACGTAAATGCGACTACTCACAATCAAATCTACGCGAGGCATCATTTGATGCAATCATTTAATTGGCTCATTATTTTCGGAAGGTACGACATAATGACATACATACACAATAATTTCAAAAAGAAGATCCAGTGTTTCGGAATATAATTTTTACTTAAGAAACTTACCTTCAGTTCGCACTCTACTTAATGAAAAAAAAAAAAAAAAAAAAAAAGAATCAAAAGCACAGTAACACATAACGTGATTAAACATACAGCTCTCTTAATCACGTCCGAAATTTCTACACGTCGTGATTGCTCTAGCCATCCAGCCAGTGGCGCGTCAACAATTCACCCTGGCAACAAGCGTTGCCAGCGTGCAGAAATGGATACTACTTAAGTGCAGGCCCGTATCCAGGGAACCTAGGGGGGCATCCCCCCTAAATTTTTGCTGCCCCCCCTAAACTTTTCACGGCAGGCTTTCAAATAAACTATAATATGGTGATGAACTATATTATGGTTGGGTCGCCCCCCCCCCCTACATTTTTGGGCTGGCTATCGACCTGCTTCAGTGCAGTACATTATTTTCCGGCCGAATATGTGGCATCATTTGATGCCATATTCTTGGAGAGGTTAAATTAAGAGTTTAAGTACCGAATTCCACACTTCTAGCTTCAGTGAATTTTCACATTTGGCAGTTTTACAATAAAGAGTCGAAATTTTGTGAGATAGAAATTATCTGCTATTCCCTATCAGAGACGAATTTTCGAAAAATGCTGAAACACAGCGACACAATGTCATAGGAATCTACAATTATTTAGATTTTCAAAATCGCGAAAAGAAATTTCTTTCGTATTTGATTTTAGTTTCTGATAAACCAAAATGCTTTTTATTTTATCAACCATTTTTTACAAGGAAGTTTGACTTACAATCATTCACAGAAAGGTTCATAACCCCTGATATGTCAGAAATGTTCGTATCTAAAAAATAAAATAAAATAAAATAAAATAAAAAAGGTAGATATGTTCGTTTAATATTAAGCCGTCGACATGTTTAGTAAATTTTAATAGCAAGCCCATAAGCCAAGTTTTATCTTCCTAATGTCAGATACTTAATTCTTGGAAAATAAGATTTGAACCCCCTTTAACTACTTTAGGATACATACTTTTAAAAAGTCCTTTCTTATTGTTTTCATGGTAAGAGAATTCCCTCTCCAAATTTTATGTTTCTAGTTATATGTTGGCCTTTACGTTGATGAATGAGTCACTTTCATATAATAGCATAGATGAAAGGAAAAAATTGTATACCACAACATTATAGAAATTACCAACTTCCCAAATGCCACAATTAGTGCAATACTGATCAGCGATATAGGCAGAAATATACCGTGGAGAACACTAATAATTGTCGTAACTAAGAAATGTACTTACACACACCCAAATACTCAAAGCAGTATGTGATATCACCGGCTGAAGTGTGGGCCATATGGTGGGCTACATATCGCCGTATGAGAACCAGAGGAACGTAACTCCATTTACGTAGGTTTACAGGCGAGAGAACAAAAATATTATTTTCTTAGAAAGATGTAATTGAGCTACATTACAACAGATAATCGACAAGGAAAACAGATGGCGTTACGTTCCATTTACACAAAGTGGGGCTTTCAAAATTATGTCCAAATATGAAGAACACGAAAACCGCATTTTTGGAGCCGTTCCTCTGGTTCTCATGCGACGATATGAAATATAACTTTCTTATCAATGAAATATAATAAGAAATTCATATACCGTATTCCCATGAGTAGAGACATTGAAGTATTAAATAAATTCAATTTTTGACATTTTATCCGTATTTTAATTTTTTAACTTAACGTTTCAAATACACAGATCGCGATTATCATTACTGTTTTACAAATTTGGGGAATTTTTGTGCAATTATTGTGGTATAATTTTAATTGTTACATTTTTATATTTTACATTTCAATATGAAATTATCAAATATTATTACAGTTTATGTTCAAATTTATGTTAATTACTTCATTATATTATTATTATTATTATTAGGGGAGAGTTGTATAAAACGGGGACGGCGGTTCAAACGGGGACATGGTGTTTCTACATGATTGGGGCTATTTACAGCGGCAAGGCTATGTACTATTGTTCAAGACAACGATTACACCATTTTGGGCGGGAATAAAAACATCACTGTACAGTTAGTGTGGTTGTGTATTGCTTTGAAGTTTTTGGCGAAATATTTTTCGATGTGTCGCAGTTCTACTATTTGAATTACTCCCTGATTACATGTAGAAATAAATTTAGTAAATACACTAATGTATTCATTAGATTTAAGCTAGCGTTTACACGTTTCACTTATTTGGTTATATAACCTATGGGCATAGGGAAGCCATGTTTTTCCATGTGTGTCACATTGCATGTGTCCATTGCAATGTGTCTACGCTTGATATACCACACAGAAACCACCAACTCACTGCTTTCAGCCCAGACACTACTAGGCCCAGTGTTGCCACAGTCCTAGCTCTGAAGTGGGCTGAAAAGTAGTACCAAATTGAAATAAAAAGGGCTGAATTTTATACCAGTGTAATATACGGCTCTATAACACGAAACTGAAAGAGGTAATGTTCTAGAACAACCCCTCTCTTCCAAGAGCACAAATCAACGTTCCAAGAGCACAAGTTCCTAAGTGTTAAGCGGTGCAACGCCACAAGATGCAAGTCCAACAGCATTTTTTAAGAGTCCAACACACAGTATAAGTAACGTGAAATGCAGGAAAAATCTTACTGACACTTATGAAAATATGACAAGTATTTGTTAAATGGTGCTGAATTTTGTAGAATTGTACCAACTTTTTCAGAAAAAGGGCTGAAAATGGCAGCGTAGTACCAAAAGAAAAAAAAAAAAAAACAACCGATGAATGACAAAAAGGGCTGAATTTGGTACAATTGTACCAAGTGTGACAACACTGACTAGGCCGTTGTGTACGCTTCGTGACAAAATCTGTTCACTGCGGTTGCAACGGTGCTACGCACTCGCTATAGCGGGCCCTTGCCTTGTCTGTGCGTCTCTTTGTACGTGCATGCCTTCTACCAATGTTTAATGTGCCTCACCCTTCGCATATCTCTCGTTCTTTCGGACAGTTCAAGTTTTGTGGAGAAGTGTATATACATTAAACATCTGGGATGGATTCTGTGAAAACATTGTACCTAGATACAAAAGTATTAAGAAAATTGCAACTTGAATTATAAACAGACATATATGTGCAAAGATTCTATAGGTGTAAGTATTCGATGCTCATGCTATTTATTCATTGCTTATTGTTTTTGTAATATACTACTAATGTTGCAGATCTCCTTCACATCGAGCTTGTAGTAATGCATGTTTCAAATTAAGTGTGACACAATGGTAATTTGAGATGGAATTTACTAATGCCTAAATAAGGTAACATATTGAAGTAAATGTAGTAATGAAACTAAATTAAGATAGATACCATTGTGTTGTTATGGAACTACATTTCGACCTTTGTTGCCACTTTGATTGATATTTCAAACCACATTACATTTTTAAAACTTTCAGTTGAATTCCTTGTTATTTGGAAATAAATACCCTTCACGAGATTGAAATGTATTCAAACTTTTCGTTTGTGGTCAACCTGCTACACATCACACAACAACATCACTTGGAAAGAGCAGTAATCAATTTTCTATTGTTCGCATCTTTTTTTGTGAATGGGAGACCAAGCAACCTCTGCGTCTACTATTAATCCTTGTCCTCTGTATTGGACGATTTTCAACAATGGACTTCAGAGGCTGAACCGATGGGATAGAGTACGGAACAAAAGGTCCTGCTACCAATAACAGTTCTTACAGTCTAAAGTCACTAAATTGAAAATAGGAAACCAATAGAGCGAAAAAGAATCGGAATCTGATATCTATGATACATTTGAAAACTTAATCTTACCCTTTCAGCATTTCTAAAGCTTAATACAAAACATCAATCAATACAATCAGCCAGTCAATAAATTCGGAGGATATAGCTGAAACACTATTGCATTGATCGTGAGATATGTTTTGATAGGGAATAAATAATAATTCAGAAACATTCTGAACAAATAAACATGATATTGGGTACATTTAGCATGCCTACAGAAAAGAAATATTTTGAAACCTAAACAGTGAATACATCTGGTAAATTCCTCACTGACACTGTTAAGGGCATCTTTCCGAAAATACGTATTTCAAGTCAACATGCAAATTCACGGTAATTTATATTTCCAAATGATAATCACAAATGAACTGCTTATTTTGTCATAGCATTTTCTTAGTACTAAACATCTATAATCTTGTAGTTGTAAAATTACTTAATCATTTTTCATTATTGTTTTAAAATTTAATAAAATAAAGTTTCAGAAACTTTCCATGAAGATTCCAATAAAATAATAAATGTGAACGGTGCAAAATTAGTCATTCTCTGTTAAAGAAAATAGTTCAACGCTTAGAGAAACAAATTTTAATGTGTAGATATAACAGCTTTGAAAGAGAATCTAAATTTAAATTGCTCATAATTTAGTCTTTGTACTCTTTGTTCATTCAATTCAACCAGATTAAATTGCATAAAATATTGCATTTTCTAATTACTATCTTTCTCCAATAACGTCTCTTCTAGCATGATTTCATCTGGTAGAATACCTTCTTAGTTATACTGGCTGAATAATATTTCGTTAATGGATGGTATTAATAACTTACGAATATTATTTTTATTATTTGGTACAGCAATGAAAAATTAAACATACAAAAAATCGTATGTAACAAAGGGTATATATATACCCAAAAGTCATAGAAAATACAATTACCTAGATAATAAGCTAAATGCTAAGTACACTAACATACTCGTTCAATAATTTGAAATATGTCCTTCAATGAATATATTATTCTAGTGTCGAATGTAGATGCAAAAATGCCTGTTTTTTTTTTTTTTTTTTTTTTTTTTTGAATAGTAGTTTCATAAAATGCCGATTTAAAGAAAATAAACGGAATTTTTCACTTTTTTGATCTTATATGATTTTCTGATTCAAATATCACATTTGTTTTCGCATTGCATATTCTGCTATTAAAGAGGTGCTTTTGCAATATTCACTACCTATGAGTTGTATGTTCTGTCCGGAATTCCCCTCCTCCGAAAGACCCGTAAAGGAGGCACAAAGTTGACCTTCAAAATACTGCAAAAAGGACCGTGCTTTTGTGCCCTCACCGCCCAGACTCGCTTATACCCCCAAGAAAAAAAAATGGTCCACTAATGAATGTTTAACCAAATGAGTTTGCCAATTTGCCTATTTAGCCAATCAGTTTGCCAGTAACCGTTTGTTTAGCAAATAAGACAAGCAATCGCCGCCTGCCAGTACCTTTCACCACTTCATCTAGCACATTGTTCACAGTCTGCCAGCAGCTCGGCTTTAGCGGTTGCACCTTGATAAAATAACGAGAGTTTACATTACACTACATCTGATACAGCCGACTGGAAAATCCTTTATGCAGTCTTACGTATAATTGAACATTAGAAATAGCCATGGGAAAATATATTGAAAATGTTTAAATTTTTGGAGGATCTGCCTCTCCCGGAAACAGGGTTGGTGGACTCAGAAATTTCAAATGGAAAGGAGGGTCAATTGAAAACTGGCAAACGTCAATAGCACTCAACAATATTCCAACAACTTGCACTTCAAACTTTTTTTTTCGGTACAACCGTTTCAAAATACCGGGTCTGTGAGAGTCTCACAAAATCCGTAGGGACATTTCATCCTCAATATTGAAATTTTCATGCAGCCTCCCCTTTATTAGGGATGTTTGAAAATGTCAAAATCATGAGTGAATAACAGCCCCCAAGGCCTTTAAATCGTGTTGACGTTATAAATAAATTCCCTCATAGTCAGTGGTACGCACTAAAATTAAAATAGTTTTTCAAAATTTGCTGCGGTTCGTCTGAAAAAGAAAAGTTTCAAATAAAAGTTGTTTCTTTTGTTGAGTGTTGCTCATTTTTGCCAGTTTTAGTCAAACTTTTGACCCACCTTTCCATTTCAAATTTCTGAGACCCCCTGCGCCCTCCGTTTTAGGGGTGGTGTCCTACAAAAATTTAAATCTTGTTATTAAATTTCTCCAATGGTTATTTGTTGTGTTCAATTATTCGCGTGGCTGAATTGCAAACGGTTTTCCCAGTATTCCAGGTGTAAACATTTTAGTGGAATGCCATGTAGAAAGTGTTAATCACCTTTCCCATGAGATGCCTTGTACCACGGATCACACCCGTACTCAGACATTTTCGCGGGTCTTCAGGGGAGGGGGAAGGAAAAATTTTAAAAGTTTTTGGCCCGACCCCGGCCCGATAAATTTTTAGAAAAATTAGCTCGAGCTCCAATCTTTCTCAAAATTTAGTACTAAATTTGACGAAACCCTCAGAAACATTTTCTAAACTTCGGTTCACAACCTGACGCTTGCCTCCCGAATGGTACCATTGCCTCCTAGAACTTTGACTGTCATCGAGAGAACAAAAACTCCATTCCCTGTAACAAAAATCTAACCTTATTGATTTTTAGCATAAAGTGAAGATGGCAATATTGTTTAGCGACAGGCAAAACATTCCCACCTTATATATATATATATATATATATATATATATATATATATATATATATATATATATATATATTGAGTTCAGTGAAGGTCAAGGTCAGAGCTCAATTTACCGCATAATGCCTACTATCCTCTATAGTAGAAGTGGAGCCGCTAAGCAACACAAAATGTAAATAGCTATTGCATTCTTTGTAACATTTTTCACGGACACACTTCTTCAACGTTTGGCTTTATTCCGATTATCGTTTAACGAAAGTCAATAATTATTAAAGAATTGCAATTGATCGGCACCAGCCCGGCCCAACCTCAAGAGAAATCAGTGTTGGCCAGCCCAAGCCCAGCCCGGCCCAAAGAAATAACAGTGTCGGCTCGCCCAAGCCCGGCCCGGCCCAAAGAAATAACAGAGTCGGCCCGCCTGGCCCGGCCCGTGCAGGTCTCTACTACATTGTAGAATTACTAAACCAACGTTTACGTTCCACTACTTCTGATTGATCATAACTAATATTATAGTGAATTGGGAATCAGTAATTACAGAAATCTAAGATTTTTAGCGTACTCTAATGAGTACATGCACTTGCATGCATTTCAGCAAAGACAAAGTCACCGTTTGTCTTCTACGTCATGTGATTGATCAGTGAAAATCTGATATAATTTAACGAAACAGCGATCCGAAGTTTCTAAATGAGTGTAATATTGTTATGATTAATATATTTTTCTAGTTCCTTTCAACAATGATCACGGGTCGGGTTACACATGTTCCATTTTTATTCATTTTCTTCGCATTGAATTTTTGCAAACAAAGGAAAGGAAACTCGGTCTCATTAAATATCTGCGTATGTGTTTCACAATAACCCTGCAGCACCGACAAACAATACAGATCGGGCTCAGTTGTTAAGCCTGCCATATTGTTTTCATGAGAATGTGGAACACCTTCGATCTTCCCCCCTCTAGACCCCAAGGCAGCCCAAAAATGCAGGGGGCAAGTAGAAATTAGGGAAGTCCGATCCAAACATAATATAAGGTAGGTGCAGGTAAATACTCCATGTAAAGGATGTTGGATTTTTTATGGCCTTAATTTTGGTGAAACACAAAGAACAAGACATGTACGCTGCAGAATAGCACTTTCCGCGTGTAGGAAAAATGTGGCAAAGATGCGACTCACTTCTCCTTTGCACCCAAGATAAAATAAAAAGTACTACAAAGAGGCGTATTTACCAATACGTGCAGGTAATTACGCCAAGTCTAGGATACTACTAGAAACCTGTAATAAATCTTGCAACTGCTTACATCGTTTGTCTTATACGAATTCAAATATTACTACATAACATGGCTGAAGCAAAAGAAATAGAATAACCAAAGTGCAAGACGAAGATGGAAAGATAAAATGTAAAACCCGTAATCTCCAAAGTTGAAATGAAGTTCCAAACTAAAAAGTTTTAGTCCATAACAAGATAAACAAAGAGTGTTACTGTACCGTGACTTAAAAAAAAGAACATCATCAATATTACATGGAACATGTGGGACAAATGAAAACAGCTTTGTCTTCTGCAGTCAGTCCAGCACAAGCCCTGGTGTATTTCGCTGCACCATGCTTGGTATTGATTTAGTACCCATGTAGTCACAGATACTGAAATTACCCTTACAAAACAAGGTGTTTCTAGACGGACACGATATAAGGCTTACATTGCTGTAAATATTTGCAATGTTCTGAGTTAGCACGGTACTAATAACGGAATCTTACTTCTATTGAAATAATAACATCCTTCCGCGGAACCTTCTCGAAGCAAACAATATTGCACTGCGTGGCGATCTCAGCGCTGTCTCCCAGATTATTCGTCAAATCGGGCTTGTCCAAGACCGTGAAACATATTGGAGGCGCATTTTAGCGGATTTCGTTGGAAACGTCCCAGCACTGAACACTTGGCTTATTTAGCTGCACTGGAGTATATATCTGCAGTTACCTCACGTGTAGTTCATCACCACTTTGCATGCCTACCAGTAACATTTTAGGGGTCAATAAAAATCTAGGGGTTGGATACGGGCCTGCCCCTTCCTTATTTTCCATCAATCCAATGAACTGTAGCTCTGGTTATAGACAACGGTATAGGCGAAATTTCCCTCCGCTGCAGGTACTTTTCTTTCTTCGTTCCCTGTAACTAATTGTACGGAGCGAAGATATTTACAATCCAACTACAGAAGAATCGTCTCGTTTTATTTAACAAATAATCTCGTTTTATTTAGTGATACTATCTACCTTCAATATTCTTCATGCGTTTAGCAATATTTATTTGCATGGCTGTATTTTCCAGAATTTTGTCAGTTTAATCTGGTGCAAACTTAGCTGATTTTTCTCCTTGTGTCGTGTGTAACTGTCAGGGCTGGATTTGCATATTTCTAAGTCCTAGACCAAAGCACACTTCTCTGCCCATAGCCTCTCAAAAATATTATTTGTAGTCAGGGCCATCCTAGGCAATTTCCACCTTGTGCAATGGCATCATTTCCCACTCCCTTTCTCCAGAAGGAACATATCTTAAAAGCCAATATTTAATGTATGGCATCCCATCATGAACAACGAAGGGGAGGGATATAGCACTTGCACTCAGAAAAGCCTAAACACTACAAATACAGTCTCGTTGTGTCTGTTTTTTTTTTTTAAATAATCTATTATGTCAGTGAAAGATAAAGCAAACAAACCTGCAGAGGAAAGATAATTCTTTTTATAGAATGCAATATTGAGCTTTAATCTCAATATATCAGTTTGCAATTCCAGTGCAACTATCATCTATTGAAAAAAAACTTGTTCCCATCTTCAATGATAAGGAACTTGTTTGTGTTAACGACAAAACTAGGTTTCAAATCAAAATTGTGATAACTAGCTAAACGGAATAGATGTTCGCTATTGTTCGAGAACTAAGTTCTTGTATTTGACAACAATCAAACAATTCATGCTCTGATTTGATTGACCATTTGCTTTAGTACTGCCAATGTGACCTTAAATTAATGCGATCTAAACATGACTTATATATGTAGTATTCAAATAGAACGTCAGTTTAGTAAATTTAACTATCATCATCATAAAGTCTGTTTCCAACACGAAATACTTATTTTAAATAATACAGTTACGAGAAATTTTGCCGCCCTTCCAAACTTGCGGCCCCGTGCAAATGCACGTGTTGCACATATGGTAGAGATTGCTCTGTTTATAATAATTGTTGACTTGCTGGGAAAAAAGTCACTCCTCTTCCCTTTGTTTATACGACGGCCATTTTATGTATGCTTGCTTTTCGTGTTGGAGAGAGTTCGAGTTTCCACCAAGTGTAATGGAAAAGTAGCGAATTTTGCAGTCAACTTCATAGTTTAAATTCGTCGCTTTCAGAAATTGGTACTTCTTCTTCAAATTGGAAGAAAACGTGCACTTCAGTTTAGGCATTCTTGTTGATACAAAGTTGGAACACTCTATTTGTATTGTACAGTATAACCTTGTTTATCCGAATTAACTGAAACCAAAAGCAATCTGGAAAATCGAAAATCCGAAAAATCCTGTAATATTGGTCCATCGAAACAATTCCTTAAATACGAGCCGACTCGTAAGCAGACTTGCCGTTTATTACGATAACTTTTCACATAATTTCATAACAAAGAATTGGTCCGCTATCTTCTGTTTCAAACACATGTAGTGTTTGAATGAAGCACGATCACGGAACTGTACATTTAATCAAAATAAAAAGCAATTGTTTGGTTTAATTATACCACAATACCATAATTCTTGCTATCGTATATAGTAAGAAATTATTATCAGTTAAAAATGTCTACAAATTTGATCCGGATCAATGAGGCCGGATAACCGGGCTATACTGTATTATCAACAACATCTCAGTTGCTCGTTAACTTTACCAAAGATTGCAGATGCCCCTGACTGCCAACGGACAACTGAACTCTGTGCTGCGAGTCTATTGGATTGCTCGCTAACAAATCGGAGAGGGTGGTGTGATAACTTGCTCGAAGCTGTTACATGTTTCAGCTGATTGTTCATTCACTAATTACAACATTCTCAGTCAGTGTCAGAATTTTTTATTTTTCACTTTTCGAATAAGCTGATAATGATGACAGAAATGGGACAGGATTAAAATACGGGACATTCCCTGTCCCGACTAAATTTACGGAGACGTGGGACACAGGCCCAAAATCTGGACGTATGGCAAGTTTATCAGTTGTGTTGTGAGTGGCTTCACGTGATAAACATGATACCCTTCGCAATGGGGAGTCGTATTGTTAAGAAAAAAAAAAGTCACTGGTCTGTCGATACATCAGTGTACTATATTTTGTTTCAGAATTGTACATATTAGACTAATGGCATTTTAAAATTTCTTCTGAATAATGCCACTCATATGTGTGTTAAGAGATATGACAGAATGTAGCAAAGCAATCAGCAGAGGGTGAATTTTGTGTCAGAGAAGTTTTACATTTTTTGTTTTTTAGATATACATGATTGTGAATAGGTACATGTTTGTGTATAACAATATTCGTTCGATGCACAAATACTGAAGTTTAGTGCAGTGTGGGAAAAATGGCTAGTTTTTCTTTCTGTAGCTGTAATTTGCCTTTGCATTGCAATATATTTACAATTTGCATGGAATTGAAATTGTCCGTAGATACATTATTGTGGTAATTTTTCATCGGAAATACGTAAATGCAAACAACTAAAGTAAAAGTTACTTGAATGCTGAAAGCTAGAATGAGTCCGAGTTATTTATGTTCAGTACTAATTTTGTATTACACCATTTGTTTCCAGTAGCGTAGCGTGATATTCCGAAAGGGGGATGCCAAAGTTAGTCATTTGTGCGATATAGTACTACTGCAAGCAGCAATACATAGCTATTCCGAATGGAAATATAGGGTTATACAAAATTTAGGAGACGCCCCCCTAATTGAAGGTCTAGTGGGGCATAGAGAAGCGAATGCGTGGATTACGTTAGAATTTAATAACCAATTGTCTCAGCTCCTTCTTGCCACTACCGTTGTGACGAGAAAACTAGGCCCCACTTTTGTATGAACATTGTTTCCAGTATCGTTCCCTTCATTTCTTTCTCGTGGGCGACTTTTTTCTCCACATACCACACGTCAATCTCGTTCTTTCAAAAAAAAATTATCGCCCCTAGAAATTTCTCATCTTGGGTCCGGAACTCAGACGCCCGTTCGTGAATATGGGCCTGAGTGTATATATCATTTGAAGATGTAAATACAAAGCACTTAAACCAATTCTGGGGGCCTGTTTCTGTATCCAGATACTGAAGTCAAGGGCGAAAAATCCAGATACTGAAGTCAAGGGCGCAAATCTCTCTTCAACGTTCGTGGGATGAGTAAGACTGTTCCCATAATCCTTTCCTTTTTTTAACGATGTTCAAAATATTTATGAAGTTGAAAAAATGCTGTGGAGGATTAGGGGAACAGAGTTGTCTATAACATCGGCAGGAGGGCACATTTTAAGGCTTATTGTGGAGGAGGGGAGAAGAGACTCATATTATAGTAGATGAATCAGATTTCTGAGGTAAACCTGTTGTACTCGTATATTATATACCAAATGATGTAGATGAAATAGTGGTACATATCATTATTACAACTCAGTGCCGTGAGCACATTCTGAAATTTGAATATATGCATGATAATAATTGACATGTTTCTACTTACGCATCCACAATGATCCACATTAAAATTTTAGGACGTTTGTTTTATAACAATACAAATAATGACTTCCCCAAAACTATGAAAGAAAATCAATCAGGCCTATATTTGGCGCAACAATACTCTTATCTGAGCAAAATTATGATTACCACAATAGCATTATAGGAATTGTTACAGGAATTAAACAAATAGTTGAAAATAGACTACTAATAATTAATGACAATGAAATGTTAAAGAATACGATTCTTTTTTAAAAATGAAACAAGTCAAAGGACATCAGTTTCCTTTGTGGCAGTCGGATAGAAATCATCATCATCACAATCTCAAATCGGATTATTGGGGGGTGGACAAGATTGTAGGGAACATGTTCCCCTTATGTCCCCGAGATTTGTGCCAGTGACTGAAGGGCCCTGGCACAATCTTTGCGAGTGGTGGGGAGTGGTGGCTCTCTTGTCCTACCAGATCGGTGACCGTAATTCTACAGAATGCTTTAAATTTATGCCTGTGTCTGTGAGCTCCTTTACGATGAAGATTACAATTACGATGCATTTAGTTACGATTAAGGCATAACTATTTTAATACTATTATTTACATAACCGGCATGCTTCAAAAATGCGTTGAACTAACCATTTCCGTTTTGTTCTATTTCCTTTATATTAGGGCTCGTACGTTCTGTTCAGAAACTATAGCTTAATTCAAAATATATACAGTTGGAAATACTTTAATATGCCAGCGTATATCTAAAGCAAATGTAGGGTTGCAAGGGATGAGGAGGAGTGAGAAGGGAAGTATTGCGCATGCGCATTCAACAGAAAGCAGACGAAAACCCCGATGCTTTCAGTAAGCCTGGAAGCCCGAGGAAAATAGCATACGACAGGAGGAAAGACAGAAAATGTGCATCTGAACGACGCGCATGCGTAGGTTCCTCTTGTCAAAGTAAGTCGAGAGAGCGCGCCAGAAGATTGCAGTGGAAATAATTGTGATAATTACAAGCAAACAATTTATATATAATAAAATACGTACTTTTTCTTATTAACAGGGGATGCCGGGCATACCGGCGTTCACTTACGCTACGCCGCTGTTTGTTTCAGAACTCGTTTGTGAAAAACAAAATCAATTGTAGCTTACACACAAAAATTCCTGTTCGATTACGTACACGCGCTCTTCCTTACTAGACATCGTACATCAATTCAGAACCGGTTCTGGAACCAGATCTGAGGAATCGGTTTCAGGCCTGTACCCGAAAACCTGGTTCTGGAACCGAATCTTAGGAACCGGTTCCAGACCTGGATCCGAAAACCTGGTTCCGGAACCGGATCTTGGGATCTGGTTCCAGACCTGGATCTGAAAACCCTGTTCCGGAACCGGATCCGTTCAGAACAGAAAAACGGTTCCACCAGGAACCGGTTCCGGCCATCCCTAATGCAACCAAACATCGCAATGATAATATTGGTTGCCTAATCACCTTATCAAGTTCCTGAAAGTTATACATCTTGTCATTTGTGTGATGCATTGTACGGGGTCCATAAATTAGAGGAGCAACGTACAGGTTACAGATAAAAAGAAGTAGCATGAACCAAGAAAAAAACATATTTTTTCGATATGGAATTTCGCTTATATCTAGTTCTCTGTTCGGGAAACATTTTATTGTAAGCTTCAGATAATCTATTAGAAACTAATATAAATTGTTTACAGAATTAAAGACAAACTGACTTTTTGGCTATGATGATATTGGTATGATAGAAAACCCATTGCGCACACTATTTACCTCTTTCCCTATCAAAGTGATCGATTATTATCAATGATTTATTGAACTTTTCATATGGGTTGTTTCAGAATGCAGTAATTAAAAGTTTACTCGTATTATAATGTAAAACGAAAGATGGAACGTGCTGTTATTCGTTCATTAAAGTTGAGAAGTTCAAGAAAGTACAAAACTTCCCATTCAAAAAGTGGCGGAAAATTGTATTTTTTTTCTTTATCGATAAAGTCATCCTTTTTATACGAGCCATTACATCTCTATTCTCTTCTACTTGCCATAGTGATGTAATTAATCACTATCTGTAACCTCAAAATCACTATGATAATAATCTATGGTTTTTTATTGGACGTAAAGATGCTATCTTTCATCTTATGAATATGTTATTATTTTATTCGACACACCCTCGTAGTCTCTAGATCGCCTCTTTTGATATTAACAACTGAATAACGATATTGAAGCAGGGATTAGTCCACGGATTTGCTAGGGTTAAACTCTGTGATAGGAGGTCCTAGTATATTTATGATTGTCACTACAAACAAATACTATCTATATCTAATTAGTACAGGGTGTCTGGATAGTTTCTCTTCACTTATACTAACACTATTTTGAATTGTATAAAATATATTAAAAACGGATGTCTTCGGACCTGCAAAACGTCTACGTACACTTCTGTACGTTAATGCACGGTATATCTTTCTTAAAATATCTAACTAGCTAATTGTGGGCTACGGAACCCAAAGGTTTAATGCTGTATTCACAGAAGTTCTCCGCTGACTTCTATCCTTAACCACCTAATGGTCTTTTTCCGATAAAGATATCCAGCTAAACTTTTCAATGCGTTTCTATTTTCATAGATTCTGGCTATATGCCTTGCCCACCAGAACTTCCTAGTCACAGCTAGGGATGTAAAATACCTGGGTATTTATTTCAGCGGGTAAATACCCAGGGTAAATACCCGGGTATATACCCAAAATGGGTATTTTAGTGGGTATTTTATGTTTCAATTACCAATAAATGAATTTTATCGTTGTCAATGAAAAATATAATGGTCATTTGTATCACCTGCAACAGGAGCATTAAATAACCACTAAATTAATAATTTTTTCTAGCAATTAAAGAATGAATTTGATATTTATTAAGTAACACAATACGGATTTCCTAGCTACTTCCTATTATTTTTCTTTCTACTTACACTAAATTTCCTTCTATTATCCTTGGCAGAAAATAATTGTCGATCTACCCCGTTAATTCTTACCTTAGTGTGCCCCTGAGGCGTCCAATCAGTTGCACAGTATAGAATTCGATAGTGGACCAAACCAACATGAAAATATAAAATTTATGACAGAACATGACGATGACCAAAGGAAGTGAAGTCAGTTGTCACCAAACTAACCATACACTATTATTAAGTATTCTGTCTGTCAGCAGCTCCTGGAATTAATGACACGAAATTTAAGTTCTTCCTTAGGTTCGCGTTTGATGAAATTGCTTTGTCCATTTTTCTCGATCTCTTGATTTCTGAAGGTAATGACAATTCCTCACTCACAGCGAGCGTCTGAAGCCTAGTGTTATTGACAAGCAAACTTTGGAGGCAGTGTAAATGGCTTCCTCATCTTGTTTTTCCAAGCAACTTTAACGAAATTGTAATCCTTTTTTCCTTTGATATTTGTGTAAATAGTGCTTGCAAGTGATGTCTATGTTTGTATTAACAACATCAGTTACGCTTCCCAGTAATGTCTTTACTGATGGACACCCAAGGATGTAGGAACAAAGCAAATGGAGATGAGCAAGACAACCCAAAGATACTATATTACAATACTTCTGTTTTACTAATATAAAAGCTGCTCTCATGTCTCTTATGATTATTAAAATTTTTTCAGGGTTTTATTGTTTACAGAACATTCATGATCTCTTCAGACAAGTAATTTGCATCTTTTAACAACGCGAAATCAACAAAAACAGACTTTGAAATGATGAAATAAATGCTAGATTCATTTCTCAAGTTACTCCAACCGTCACACTGTAAATGTAGATTTGGAGAATTCCTCTAACTTCATTTAAACTTCCAATTGCATTTCACTGTATTGAGCATCCAAGTAACTTGTAACCAGGCAATACCTTGATGGGGAGCATACGAAGGAAGAAATTTTCTTTAAAAAATTCAATCCACAAAGAGTGACCAAGAAGTGACGGGGACACTCACTAATGTGATCGCGTTCAACACTTCTTTCGTTCAGGCTTTCGTTCAACACTTCCTGTAATATACTTCCTGTAAGACTTCGTTACCCTTCTATACGTCGGTATTTGTTTTAAGAAACGTCAATATTGAGATTCTATCAAAAGTCCTAATTAGTAACGTTGATCCTAAGAAGCCATAAAAAGTTAAGGAAAGCCTGTACATTTGATGGAAATTGATATAATGTTTTTTACTTCAGCATATTTTCATATAATACCTGTAAGTGCGACTACATCAAATATATCGAACTCATTTTCTCCTTTCATGACAAAACTACTCTAAAATGTCCTTTTAAGTTCGAAACTAGTAGACATAGGGCACACTTTTTTCATGATTAACTTGAAGTCTATAATATTCAACTCGGAAAGATTTTGATAATTTTGGTTGTCTTTATTCAACTAGTTATAGCCTCTGATATGTAATGCTTTAGATACATGATCCAGCTTTCGTTTATCTTTTATTTATGTGGCGGGTGTCTGAGTTGTTTTCTGTGAAACATTTCTGAGAGTTTTAACATTTCAAAATTTCACGTTTCAGGAAAACTGTTGGATTGAAGGACTCTCAAAACATCTGTTCTCAAATGAAAATACACAATAACTTGATAGGGTTCTTGAAAATTGATGGCGTTTTGCAGACTTTACATTTAAAACTGGAGCTGTCTCCCAAACATTCAACACAGGGGGTTTATGTACGATTTCTATGTTTGGTCAACCTAAGGCTTAAAGTCATACTACGATTTGTTATTTTTTTTAAGTCTTGGTGTAAAAGTAATCCGAGTTTAAAAGCCGTTCATACCTTGATGAAGAAAGGGCATAGACGGATAAGTAGACCGATAGTAAAATAGCCCCAGATCAATCTTGAGACGACAAGTGGGTGGTAATGTAGGTACCCCGAGGAGATATTAATCCCTCAAGTTTCAACTCTGATTCTGATTCTCCATCTGATTTGTTCGTGAGTGATGACGTAAAATGTGGTGTGAATTATTTCTCAAGATTGGCTTGATCAACGTTGATCAAACTTTGATGTACGTATAGGTATACACGAGGGCTTCGTCTGAAAAATGTAACAACTTACCCCCACCATTTCCCCCTTTCAAAACATTTGACTCAATATTTTGATCTCTTTACCTATGAAGTTCTTCGAGAAAAATTATTTTAAAAAAATAGGTTTTAGATATCGCTTTAACCTAGAATAACATATAAGTCCAAAATTGTACCGCTGGTGCGCCATGGTTAAAATTGCCTGCAAACCCGCACCGCACCTGAACGGGGACAATTGGTTATTATTTTGTATATTTATAGTGAATGAATGAGACATCACGCTCGAGAGACCCCAAAATACAGAAAAACGTCACCGGTGCGGTTAACAATCCTTAAAACATCATAATAATTGAACTTTCGTAAAATACCCATTTTTTGGGTAGGTAAATTCAAAAGGGGTAAATACCCGGGTAAATACCCATTTTTTATTTACCTACCCTCTGGGTATTTACCCGACCCACATCTCTAGTCACAGCACGTTCACTGCGTTACGAGTCACCGGTGGATCGTGCGATATTTCATTTCTGTGCGGTGCCATTGTATGCGTTGTATTACATCTGTGCGTTTCTGGTATTTTCGTTTGTACAGATTCTTAACATTACTAGCATCCATCTGCTACACGAGTCCGAGACACGTGGTGACTCGTATAGCACTTTGAAAAGAGAAAATCAATGAAACAATCAAACAAAAAACGCCGTGAGTGGGCAATGGGGAAGTCGCTTTACTATCTTGAACTGAATCTTGTAATTAAGGTAATTTAGTAAGTGTGAAATAAAAAGAAAGTGAATTTTGCAATTCTTGCTTGGAATTAGGAATCGACGAAAAATCGTCTGTTTCTGGCGATATTACTTATTACTTACTTAAAATATGCCTCGAATATTTTCTTATATCTTTGACTAATATATGCAATTCCCTTCTTGAAACGGGAACATTTCCAGAGGATCTTAAACTTGCAAAAATAAGACCAATACACAAAAAGGACCAGGAAATTATCGTACTATCTCTATTCTGCCTGTTTTCTCCAAAATTTTGGAAAACGTAATTTACAATAGATTGGCACCCTTTTTGGAAAAGAATATCTTCACAAATAGTCAATTAGGTTTCAGGAAATGCAGGTCATTTAATAATGCTGTAATTGCTTTTCTAAGTGATATATATAAAGCAAGAGAGAGCAAAAATAGAATATATGGGATTTTTCTGGATTTCGCGAAAACCTTTTACATTTTTAACCACAAAATTTTATTAAGTGAATTACGTAGTAATGGTATTAGAAGTAATGATAATTTATGGCTCCAATCCTATTTAACTAACCGCATGCAATATGTGGAAATAGAAACAAGCAAGTCAAAGGTAAGACACATTAGGCACGGAGTTCCACAAGGATCAAGACTAGGTCCTATATTTTTTCTAATATATATTAACGATCTTCCCGATTATATAGTTCCCAACAATAGCATCCTTTTTACTGATGACACAAACATTTTAGTTGAAATACCAAATAACACTTGCTCTGAGGAATGCATATTTAAGAATTAGGGATGGGCACGAGCGAGTTCGAGCGAGTTTGCTTTGAAACTCGACTTGACTCGAAACAGACATTTTGAGCTCGACTCGAGAACTCGGCTCGAAAAATTTTTTCCAACTCGACTCGAATTTGGGTCGAGTTTAAAGTCGAGCCGAAACGAGCCAAATCGAGCCATACCCTGTGTGGAGTTTCAAATACTCTCTTCAAGTGTCCTACATAGACAATATACAGTAATTGTTATCCATGATACTATTACTACTACTACTACTACTGATTATTATTATTATTATTATTATTATTATTATTATTATTATTATTATTATTATTATTATTATTATTATTATTAATACCGACCTCGGTAGTCGTGAAGACTAGGAGGCAAGGACATCGTTCAGGAGGTTCCGGGTTGTTCCGGATTTATATTTCGGAGGAGCATCAGACCCGTTGCCAGACGGGGTCAAGGGGTGAAAACCTCTTCAAGGTTAATTGACCTCCTGGAACGTGAGTGGTGATAACCTCTGTTTGAGAATTTAATTAAAACATGATTTGGCTATAGAAACTAATTTTGCTTAAGGATTAGTTTACGTCATATATCCAAAACTAAGCAAATCCTTGAGTTGCTTTTAAGTTTAATGTCCCTTTCAGCGGCGATGCTATATGAGATACTGATTAACGTGGAATCCGAACCACATGAGTTCCCGCCAGGAATCGAACCTGCATCTCCCACGCCAAAGGTGCGTACTCTAACTGCTTAGCTACGAAGGAGCTCCGAAGCAAACTTGTATGTAGTTTTAATTACTATACAGAAAATAGTAGAAAGAACATATAAAGAAATAAGGATCACAAATTCAATGTCCACCCTCCATAGAGCTGACGTCATCTTCAAGAGCGAGGTGACAGGTACAAAACGGAATTGAATTAAATTTAATTACAGCAAACTGGCATCTTGGCTTCTGCTGTTGGAAAGAGATGAGGGAAGTTTGCTGCCAGGTCAGGGCTATTTTAATATAGGTAGCCTACCATCCCAATATCGCCTCATAGATGAAAACAGTGTACCGTCATTTTCCTATGTCAAATGAATAGTGTCAGGAGTAAGTACTGCAACGCTCAGAAAAAGATAACAAACTCATATTTTACTCGTCCCTCCTTTCTCTCATTTTTTTCAACATCGCTTAAAAGAAGAAATATACGGCATGACTTCAACGGCCAATTGTGACAACAAAATACATTAATGTTGATAGTGCAATTTTCCAACAATTTTATAATAGACCTTTATGTTTGAAACACAAATAAAAATATCGTATAATACACCTTCCTGTTTTGTGTTTTGTCGATTCACCTAGAAAATCAAATCTGAGCGTGCGACAGCATCGCAAGTAAAACTATTGAAAGTTATATTAAAGTAATATACAATAGGAATATTGGTGAAGGCTACAAGCATATTATTTGAAGTACGGGGAATCAAGAGGTCCCAACCCTTCTACGGACCCCTGCGCCGAGTCAAGGAGTTTTCGAAGTCTGTTCTTGTTGAATATTAACTTATTGCATAATGTAACGTTTGTCATGTCGTCAAGTCTAGGAGACTTAGTAGTGGCTAAAATTCATCTCAAGTTGTTTTTTCTCGGATGCAAGGAGATGTGGGATGGTACCTTTACAGCAGGCCAAATGGTTGTTTCTAATTCATTCTATTCTATTGAGTGTAAGGAATGTAATCTCTCTCTAGACTTCAGATAGTATATTTAGGGCGCAGAGTCTATCACGCAAATAGAAATAGAGAAAAAATTGACAAAAGTGAAAGTGGTTTATGCTGCAAATTATTTTAGAAATTATTGTAAATAAAGCATAAATTCAATCATATATGTCCTGCGTATTAAAATAAAGATGAAAACGACGTCTTTTTAAATTAGCCCTAATGCGAAATAAATTTCTCTACCCTCCTCATGTATTAACTCTGTCATATACAAAATATTAGGTTAATAAAATATCAGAACTCCACGCAGATATAATAAACTTACAATTTCTGTATTTTAAAAATGACAAATTTCCAATTTAAAAAATGTTGACAAAATTATTGATACACAAGCATATATCCTATAGCATAGTAGAATAGATCAACGATACGAACATATGAAAAGTGTTGTTGCTATCAATATTTTCTATTGTCTGACGAAGCCATGAATTCAGAGCTCTTAAGGTAGAAAATAAATAAATAAATAAAAGTTTTCTAGCTTTACATACCATAATTATGAACTTTGGACTAAAAGGAACGACTGAATGAAGAAAGTAAATTATTATGAAGAGTGCTGGGATGAGAGTGTACGATCGCCCTGAGTAAACCCATGGACACAGTGTTGCCCGCCAAAATTCACATGATCTGGGCTCGAACCAGGCTCCTTTCGCACCAGAGGTGAATACTTTACCACAGAGCCACCTTATCCCACAATTCAGAAATCAATATGAATCATTATATGATATGTAGGGGAAACTCGGACAAAACCGGGATCCAAAATGTTTTTGCTTGTTCCTCAGCATCTATATTGATACCATAGCTTGAATTAGTTTTCAAATGATAAATAGATTTGTTATTGACACCAAAATTTTTATTTCAGTGAGAAAAGCTGGTAAATTTGGAGAGCAAAAGCATTTTTAAAGGGTATGGAAAAACCCGGTTTTGTCCGACCAGGTCGGACAAAACCGCGTACATGTAAAATAATTATAAAAACTTTTCTTTTGCAAGAACAATATGTAATTACTTTCCAAACTAGTACGAAAAGAATGAATACAACTGAAAAAATATGTGAGCTTAAAAAGTACGGAAAATATAGAGGGCTAGACTATATTAGACAAATAACATAGAAAACATAATTTTAGGTCACGATTTTGCTAAATTTAAGAATAAAAATCACAAATAAAAGTTTCATCATATTAATCCATATTGCTACAAGCTTCGTGCGCCCATTCTTTACAGTTAAGACACTGTATCTAAAATTCTCAGATTTACACTGTACTACCCGGTTCTGTCCGACTGTTGATGTCCCGGTTTTATCCTACTACGCTATTATTCAGAACTACAGACCTAGCACTTTTCAAAGAGCGCTAATATCCTGATTCAACAAATGAAATTACAGCAGGAAGAGTTATTATTGTATCTTGAATACTTACATAAGTCAATCTTCCAGTGGTTAGGAACACCAGTACTATATATTATCGATGGGAGACAAATCAAAATGTTTCTGCACAAATTCTTCAACACAACGAAAACGACAAAGGAGCCAGTTACTCAGCTTTCTCTTAAACTAAGAAAGACATGGTGGTTGTTTCCAACTAGTTCCTTGCGTTGGCCAACATATAGTGGCACTAATATAGCCAGAAAACCCAGGTCCCGGTTTCATCCATCTACGCGTTTTATTCGACTTTCCCATATATAATTTGATAAGTACAGAAGAGGTGTTTACACCACTTACGCAAAACTAATCGCGGGTAGGCTATTCTGAGGAGAATTTTCAGGCCACTTGTCCCGCCAAACAGCAGATTACTACGTATTTCTTTTTTTCGTTTGCCTTGACCTCATATACAGTCATTTATTTTTATTTCTGTTTGAATCATTTTACGGAAGTGGTGGAAGATAATTTTCTCTCAATGAAGGGCGGGATAATCGAGTCGAAGACAAGGTCAATGGTCTTTGGGGATGTTGATTTATTACACATGTCCACCGCTCGCTCCTAAACGAACTTGTACAATTGAACATGCCCACAATACTGACTATTCAAAGGGAAAGAAAAATTAAAAAAGTGGCTATCTGACTTGTCATAAACATGTCGGAGTACTTTTAGGATACTTCTGACTGTGCAGAAAAGGCACCCAGATGAATTTGATATATCAACTCTGTGGGTGAACACTCGTTTGTCCTTTTGGTTAAGAAAGGGAATATTTGTTTCTCTCTTTTTCACCGACACGCTATGAAACGACTTTTTTAGTTTTTCTCTACATAATGTCATTACTATCGATGATACAAATAAAAGTAATATTAGAACATGTATAAACATATCTGAATACTAAAAATATATATTACTTGTTTACTGGTTAACTGACGGTGTCGGCCGTCAAGAAGTCTAGGAGGCAAGGAAGGACATCGTTCACGAGGTTCTGGGTTTGAGTTCCGGAGGATCAACTATTCGAGCTCGAGACAAAAATTATGTTATAAGGTGCCAGCCAAACATGTTCAAAACTGATCGTCCCGGTTTAGGGTTGTCAATGACTCGAGCAGCTCGGCTCACTATCTAGCCGGACCGAGAAGTGAGCCGAACCAACAACTCACCCAACCGAATCGGCTCGAGCCCTCAGAAGCTGATCTCAGAAGTTCGCTTTCAAAAGCTTTTAATGTACTTTCTTATATTAACGTACACAACACTACAGGCAAAACAATTTTTTATGAGTTTAGTCTTTAAATTCTTAGATAGTGCCTTGATTTGTTAACATTTTCATTGGAGAAAATATATACTAATGACAATTAACCCACATTTTCTTTGCTCTTATTGAACTCTGCTGGTCTGTTGGATTTATCAGTAAAAGCGTTTAATCAGTATCAATTTGGGAAACACCGACACACTGAGGTTCTCTTAGGCTTCACAGCGTAAGCGTGAACATTCATAAATTATCATAAATGTAATTCACTACAAATTGGGTAATTTTGAATAACATGGGCACATTAAAAACAAAATGATAAAATATTTCATTGATATCAAAACATAATTTGACAGAAACATGAAATATCTTGTCTAGAGTTCAATCAGTTGGTTAAGTTCCTTTCAAAATGTAACGCGTTACTTTTCCTTATGTCATCAACTTTTCCTTATATACAGTATATGACGCAATTTACACAAGTTAATAGTTGTTACTAATATCATTCACACTCAAGTAATGCTGCCTCTTCGCCGCCAAATGGCGAATATACCTGCCTTTTATATGTGCTGTCCCGGGTCTGTTCTCGTGGGGTTTGCTTGCCTCAGTTTTAACAAGCAGTAGGACCAAATTTATTATTATTTTAGTCGATTTTCTGTATGTATAGAAAGCTTTTAAAGTTAAGGAGACGATTTAGGGTACCAGGGTCATACCCAAAGGGGAAGCAAGGGACCCATCGCCCCACCCACCTGAACCAATGAAAACTACTAAACACTGGTTCAATCTGTTTATTTTTCAAGATAGTTATACAAGAAATTTATCGAGTTGGAAATTTACTCCTGACTAGAAGAACTGTACAAGACTGTACATATACAGTAATTTCCTAAAACCGATACCTGACCTCTAGCGAACAAAATTCGATCCATTTGATCGTGTTGTATGATCTGTGCCGACTCTAATGGCGCAATTGGTTTAAATGGATCGGCTCACGGTTTGTTCACCACAGAGCTGAGATCAGAATGACCGCTCACATGTCACGCCTACCGAGCCGATGCTTGCTCGAGCCCGTGGCTCATTCTAATCTAGCCAGCTCGACCCGATGGCTCACCTGAGCCGAACAGAACCGAGCTGGTTGCTCACCCAAACCGAGCCGGCTCGAGTCGATGGCTCATTCAACCGAGCCGGCTCAAGCTGTTCACTCAGTTGGACTGCATCGAGCCAGTTGATATCACTACTCGGATTGGTCTTCTGTTTGGGCTAAAAAATTCGACCGTGCAAGTCTCAGTCTTGATGGTAAGAATTACAGTCAGAGTGGCCCAAAAGTAGGTATCCAGACCAATATCGATCAAGTATGACATTTTAATTTATTAAGATAGTGCATTTATTTACTTCAGTCTGTTCAAAGCTTCAGGTATAAGTGAAAAGACATTAAGAAAAACAATGAAGAAACTAAGTTAATACCCATGTGGAAAATGAGAAAATTATATAAAATGCCACGAGTCGATCAGTACTGGACTGTATACCTACTTTTGGGCCGCCCTGTATTGTCATTGTGCTCACGACATTTGAGGTTGTCTCATTATAAAAATCTGTTGTCTCGTTATCGAGACGACCTGAGATGCGAGCAGTGTTCCCTCTCATGAGTAACACTAAAAATATTCCACATTACTGCTTACGTTTCTCATGGCTTTTGCTTTCCAGTCTAATCACGCCATGATTTCAAAAAGAGTTAAAACGAGCTAAGCGAGCGAGCCATTTATCAAACTCGACTTGAAAAACAGTGACTCGACTTGGAATTCGACTCGAGAAAATTACCTTTGACTCAACTTTTAACTCGACTCGAATTCGAGTCGAGTCGAGCTAAAACTCGACTAGTGCCCATCCCTATTAAGAATATGACAGATAAACTTACAGAATGGGTGAAAGTAAATCAATTCAATTTAAATACAGCAAAATAACTAACTCTACGACGATACCCGGAGGTTCAATGTCGCGTTCACAAAATCTCTCCAATGACTTTTATCCTTAGCCAACTGCATCCAGTTTCTAAATTGTATACCTATTTCTGCCAGATCCATCTTAATATTGTCCTCCCAGTTGTGCCTAGGTCTCCTAAATGGTCGTTTTCCAATTGGTCTTCCAGTTAAGACTTAACTACCTGACCTTCCCACCTGAACCTCCTAGACTTGATGACCCTAACAATGTTTGGCAAACCGTATAAATTATGTAGTTTCTCGTTATGAAGTTTCCCCCATTCCGCATTCCCGTTCCTCTTGGGTCCGAATATTCGTCTCAGGATCTTATTCTCAAATACTTTCACTCTATGTTCTTCCCACAAGGTAAGCGAACATGATTCGCAACCATATAGAACAACAGGATTTTTTTAAGCTTCAAATTCCTCGATAGAATTCGCGACGATAAGAGATTTTGAACTGAATAATAACACGAATTCCCTGCTTTTAATCGACACTTAATTTCTTCCTGAATATGGTTTTCTTCTGTTAATATTGATCCTAGATTTTTGAAAGTATCTACTTGATCAAAAATATTACATACCAAAAACAACAATAATAAATTTCCTTCGTAATGAGGGAAAGCTAAACTCTCTAAATATATATCAATTACATATAGCTGGGGAACTCATGCTGGTATCTGACACTTAAATTTTTTTATGATTAAAATAGACTCTAAGTTATCATGTAATGAACATGTGAATGAATTGTTGAGGAAACTAAGCAGCGCTTCCGCCAAGATTTCAAAATCAGGAGGTGTTCAAAACTTTAAGGGAGGTGTAAATGGTAGACTTTTAGAAAACTTATATTATAATTTTTACTTTTCTCGTATTATCCTAAAATTCTGCAATATCACAGAAGATGACATATTTCCACCGCAATCCTAACTTCAACAAAGTAGAAAATGTTAAATTGACCTTTTCGTTTTTGTTTTTTTAATATTTTGCGTGAATACCCATTACAATCAAAGTAAGTTATAATATTAACGAATTATTTCAGTTGATTGATGTTTAACTAAAATCCATCATCGTTTTCTTGAATAATGTACGCATGCACAAACAAACGTCGGATGTTCTAAATTTATCCCTTCTCTTGTCGTTCTTAGATTTCTCTTTGCTCTGCCTAAAATGAAATTTTTTCCACCACTGAGATCAGTCAATGGTTAGGTTAGGTCAGATAAACTCAATCTGATATCTGAAGTGCTAAAACAACAACATGATATACTAGAACATTTATTGCTACTTGAAGATATTGTACCTTTATCGGAATATGGTAGGTAACTTATTTCGTTTAAATTTATACCCAATGTAATTTTGTACTTTGTAATTTTGTAATTTTTACCAATGTGACTCATATGTTCACGAATGTAGAAGTAGTCTTGATGACTACCATATGCATATTTTGATGAACTCTCCTCTGAACCGACATTAGGCTTCTTCACAATTTCACATATTGTAACACCACTTTAGATCCCTATACATGCCTTATGCGGGTTCATTTAATAGCCAAGTTAAATCCTTCTTGTGTTCCTAATGAAAAAAAAGTAATGGAAATATATTTACAAGCATACTTGTGAACAGCGGCGTAGTCTTACAAAGATTGAAAATCACTGTTCCAAGTTCTTTAATCTTCTTTGAAACGCAAATTCATGTCTTTTGATTCACTCATGGCGCAATTGAATGGATGCCACTCGTATAGGACTTCTCAACCATTCCTCGTATGCACAACTTATGAAATTTTCAAAATTAGCCTCAACACTTTTATTTTTACTTCAAACAGCAGGTAAACAAGGTCCTTCCAAGGACACTTTCATCAAATTATTAACGTGTTCTGGAGTGAGCCGGCATCGTTCTGATGTCAAAATTCTATTCACTGTTAAAAATGATCTCTTCGCTGAAGCGGTACCGACTGGAAGAAGCACATTTTTGTTGCCAGAGCTGACAAATTAGGAAATATAATGCATTTATATTCTTCGCAGGAAAGTTTCAATTAGAAATCCTTTGAAGAAAGTTCTTTCAATCTCTAGAGAGTTCTATATTCAAATAGGGCTTCTTAGCAAAAATCATGAAATAATTGTGAAAAATTCCCTATTCAGACTCGGATCACGCCAGACGTTTGGAGGGGGCATTACTGGAAGTTTAGGGGGTGTCATCCCCCATTGGGGGGTCTGGCGGAATCCCTGAAAGTAAGCGAGATAGTCTAGTTTATAAGTAAAATTAGTAAGATTCCAACTACGGAAATATTGAAAACAACTTATTTCGGCTTGATCCCGTCAATTCTATCGTGCGGAATCATTTTCTAGGGTAATACTTGCCATGCGACAAAAGTATTTACAATGCAGAAGAAAGTGCTACGAATAATGCTATCAGTTCCGTTTCATACACCCAGTAGATCCCTGTTTCACAAATTAAAATTATTATCATTGCCTGTATGCACATTCTTGAAACATCATTCATGCATATGAATAAAAGAAACTTCCAACTCAATTCATTCCTACACCAATACAAGACTACATCAACCAATCGTATTCATATACAAAATTTCCATTTAACAAAAACTCAAAATTCATTACATCACATAGGAATAACACTATATAATAAATTGCCAAATTGTGTCTAACAAATGCCAAACTTGCAGTTTAAAAGACACCTCAAAGTTACTGTTATTACATAAACATATTTTCGATAGTTTAGAGGAATGTTTTCAGTCTCTGATCTTTCTGTATTACAACAATTAAGATTTACTTGAATGTCGAAATATATAAAACAAGGTACATTATTCGATACACTTTTAATTTAGTATTATTGTTACGTATATATTTTGAATGTATAATACTCTTGCTATTAATTCGTATACTGTAATAATGTATACCTTGACGAAGCCATGAACGCAGAGTTCTTAAGGCAGAAAATGAAATAAATAAATAAATAAAACTCGCCTCCCAAACGTGGTCGACTTTTTCTTGAAACATCCTGCATAAGTATCCCTATGCTCAAAAAAGTTTCGCGTATACCGTAATTCATGATTGTCCGCATTTATTTCATTTTCCTTGGGTTTATGGGTAAACTTCGGTTATTAGTAAGTGTAGATAATAGAAAGCAATCAATCTACGGAGATATTTCTAAAAAATGTAATAAAATAATAAAAATATAAAAATAAAATTATACTCTGTTTTGTGTAAGATGTCGTCCGAAAATATAGAAACAAAGAAGAAATACTTATCTTAGGGTTGGAAATGATACGCACCATGGTTATGAGCATTACTTGTTAAGAAAAAGAGAGTGAGCAAAATGCGGTCACCGTGGTTAGGTGGATAAAGTGGCAGACTAGTAGTTCTTATACTATTTTGACACGAGATTGAATCCCATCCCATCCTATCTAATCTTTTTTTTTACAAAACATTATAGAAAATATATTATTTTCATATTAATAAGAGCTGAACAATATAATAAGGAAATAACTTATTGATAGTACCCTTTGATCGATGTATTTATTCAGGATTAGAGTATTATTGGTAACAGCGGTTGCTTTCCGTTCATGCTGTTGTATAGCTTCCTCTCTCATCTTCTTTCCTTGAAGAAAGAGCAATTTTGTCTATAATAAAGCGTGAAAGATATATACAGACACAATCATCTTAGTATAAAAAGTTACCGGTATTTATAGTGATAAAATGGACAAGGTTGCCGTTATTAAAAAGAGAGCTATAGCAAATTATTGGAAGTTGTTCTTTCTTTAGCTTTTCAGCATGTTAAAAATATATTTTATTTTCTTTATGAGACTATACTTTATAAGGCAATATGTGCAATCATACCTACAAATTTAGCTAGGGAGTGAAAGATGATGTTTTACACAAATATTATTTTACAGGTTTATTTGCGTGAATCACCAATACACCGTGGTTTCTCTTATCCGACCTTCGTTTATTCCACACACCGTATTATCCAACATATTATTACTGGTAAAAAATAGCATCAACCGGCAAGAACTACAAGTTGTGGTCTTAGACTGTTTCTTGATGCTCTGGGCTCTATCGCCCAACACGCCCGTCTACACCATGACTTATATGTCTATCATTCAGAGCAGGTACTTATCCAGGTTTTCAGAGCGAGCCCAACACGAATCCTCGTAAGCACGCAATACTGCTTTAAAAATATAAAGAAAATAATAATAATAATAATAATAATAATAATAATAATAATAATAATAATAATAATAATAATAATAATAATAATAATGTAACAGTTAACCGGTTTACTTTGAACAAACTGCATTGTAGCACAAACAAAATAAAAAATATTTTCGAGAGGCATATAACTAAGGAAAACTGTCTGCTACGTATAACAAAAATAGCCAGAATGCAATGAGTGTATCGTTCTAATACATTAAAGTTATAATCAGAAATATTATAAACAGAAAGGAAATGTTAATCCTGATATTACGGTATGTTCTTAGAATTATAACAAGACAACACATTGCCGAAAGTTTGAACACTGACTCAAAGTAATCTAATAAAAGGAACCTCAAAAGGGTAAAAGCAGGTTTATTAAAATGTGCTTGTATTTGGGAGGAGGACAGCTCTCAGAACCTCACGCTGGATACGTCCCTAATTCAGTGCAGTGCAATTATTACTTACAAAAAATTATTATTAGCTGCATAATGTGTAAAATTATATCATAATTTGACTTTTAATAGGTCTTTTCTCAACACATCCATATTATCCGGCGTTCTGCCTGCATGTTTATGTCGAAAAACAAAACTCTGCTGCATTTCCAAAGTTAGCATATACATGAACTAGAATTGTATCATCCTAAAACAAACATATTGTGAAATGCTTATATTAAAGACCTGGAATAAAAAGGCATAAATACTGTTTTGGTAGCGTGACAATAATTTAAAAACAAGTCGATATATTTCCTAGGTTTCAGATTATCATCTTGTGTGTCTATGTGTATTCTTTTTCAAACATAGTTTTAAAAGTCATACCATTCGCAATATTCCTAAGGAAATCGAAAGAAAAACTTCCATGTGCCTCTTGTGGCAAAGCGGCTTAAGTGCAAGGTTCGAAATCCGATTCCCACGTTAAGGTATAGATAACAAATCGGTGCATGAAATGGGTGTTAAATAAGCCAAACCAAATAAATTAATCACTCAAACGAAGCATACAATATTAGGAAGATATCAAGGTTATGTTATTTAAAAGAAGTTGGAGCGACTGATATGTTCATCTTATACGAGCCACTTTGAAAGGTAAAAATAATGAAAACTTCAATACCTGATTTAGTCAGCAGTCTTCAGTTAAAGTTGCGGTGCCAAGAAGGTACTAAAATACCAGAAAAGTCAGTAATCGATACGAGGGTTTTATACTTCAAATTATAGACAGCATACATCATCGTTTGATGAGTTTCATTGAAGTGCATATCGTTGCTGAGCCTTCAAAAAGTTGTGTGTGCAGTTTTTGTTCAAAGTATGATTTTTACAGATGTAGATGCAATTTGGCATTGAGCATATACCTACAACCGTGATATGATATCGTTCATTTAAGGGTTTGTTACGCCATAAAACAAACCCCACTATATAATGCTGTAGTTGAACTGCTCGTATCATTTTCTGCTGTTCCCAAAGACACATAGCTGATTTTATGTTAGAAGATAGCAATAATTCGCGTCCAGCAGTTGCACATATCCCAGTGTCTTTCGACCGCCTAACAAACAATGAAGCCGTTTTTTAAATCTCATTTAAAAAATTAAATTTTACACACAGCAGATGTGTTTAAAGTTACAATGACAATATGTAATTGTGTATTGAAGTGAACATTAGAACATCATGTCTGTTGGTCATTGATGAATGCTTACGGACAGGTTTACACATTTCACAGCGTTTAACATGGTAATGGTTCGCAGTGGTGGTTTCACACCGATGGAGAAATATATTTTGAATTACCCCACCATTGATTACCATACCAGCAACATAATCTTTCACGGTTGGAAATAATTACTTCTACGCTAGCATTAGTTACCGTAAATGCGGGCTACTTGGACCCTTAAGGGGCTACTTGGACCCATACCAAAAACTCGTTTAAAGTCCCATATGCAATGCAATAATGAGTGAGTTCAGAGTTAGATCCGTTAGATGGGATTATAATGCAGGCGTACACACATTGAAACTAGTTCTGTGGTAGGCTACGATTGAGCAGCATTGGTGAGAAAGGTCGTTGACGAAAAGAGTGTATTTATTGAGCGCCAAACTTTTATGTGTGGACACTATTTGCAAGGAAGTGAAACCAATGCTAAGTAAACACATAAGTAGTTACATATAGGTTAATGAAACTGACATGGTAAACTTTCTCATATACAATAAGATTTATGCGTAATTGCATTATACAGTATATGAAGTGTGTACATATGACCTGGAAAACATGGATATTTTGTCCCACATCTTTTGTTATCTTTATCCCACCCCATCCTTTGTTATCTTTATCAATGAAAAATAAAGGTCTGTTGTCACGTGTCACACAAGTAAGGACTTTTCATTGTTTCCTTAAGGATACCGGTACAAAATGGTTCATCAATATAAAAGATTGCCTGCAGGTCGAAAATATGCTGATTTTTCATAACAGCTTGAAGAATGTTTACCAGCAATTCAGACGGGGAAAATGTCGCGAAAAGAAACAGAAGCTCACTTCAAGATAAGTCGTTCCCCCATAGAAAGAAGATTAAAGAATAGGTCAAGGCAGAATCCGGGCCATCTGAAAGTGTTCACTGAAGAAGAAGAATTAGCCTTCGCTAGTCATCTTGATAAAGTTTGTGATTTCCGATTCCTCGTTAATTAACTTGATTTCAGATTTATTGTGAAGTCCTATTTAGCCATGCATGGGAGAGCTGTCATTGCTTTCTAAGACAATCTTCCCAGTGAAGATTGGGTGAAGTTATTTTAGAAACTGCACCTCCAGTCAACGACTAGTTTCGCTGCTAATATAGATAGGGCTCGTGCAGCTGTAGAAGAAGAAAACGTAATCAGCTATTACAGTCATTATATTTGATAGTACCTCTTAATATGTTCTCTTTGTGGTTTGCAGTAAATAAAAAGTGTTGTTCTTGGAACACCTACGTCCTACTTAGTCTCAGAGCAGATTTCAGTGGTTTTCTGTAGGAAAATATGGGGGTGGGTTCAAGTAGCCCGAACGCGAGTCTTACTTGGACCCATTTTTTACAATAATCGCCTGTGTTTTGTTTTCAATATATGTAACTAAAACTGTCCTGGATATGTACAATAAAGCCTGTAGTTCCACTTAATATGGGTTATGACAATAACTTTGGAGTTTTCGTGGATGAAAACAGGCCGAAAGAACGAATTTATTGCAAAATTGGGTTCAAGTAGCCCGCGTTTACGGTACCCGAATCGTTGGGTTAAAATTAAAAAAAAAAAAAACTATAGGGCATAACTACTTATAACAATTGATTAGTAGTCATGAATAGAATTTTTTAGCGGGCAGGCTTGCTCGATTTAGTGTGGTCTAGCACACCGTGACCAACTGATCGCTAACTATCTGTTGGCAACCAGACATCTGTCGTGTTTCCGTTAAATTGATATCGATATGTATGTGTAATGTTTAACGTTATTTCAAAATCTTGAAAACCAGCATCGTTTGGTAAAGGTGTATAAAATTTCTCAACTAAGATCCTAGCAAATGTTCCCCGCAGAAAATATCAGCATGCATTTCCTGATTAACCATCTAAATGAATGTTTTCACTTAGAACCATCCCGTCGATTCACGTTGTCTAGGACTAAAATTAATTGATTGTCAATAATAAAGAGAGACTTACATATCAAACATTAAGAGATTTTCTTTGTTTAATTTTGATTTTTTCAAATCCATGATGGGATATTAAATTATGAGTACAATTTTCGAAATTAATAGTATACAGTCGTAAAAATATCTTACAAAACGATGGTATATCGCAAAATATTTTGAACCCAAAAAATAAATTATAAATAGTAAACTTGTTACTTTTCCTTCAGAGTTTAAGTCTTGAATAAGAAGGAGTGTCTAGTCTAGCCTCCTCAGTCCCGAGATGATATTTTTCGTGGTATTTTACATTTCACTTTGATTTATTAATAGGTTATGGATAAGTAAGGATGTTGTTTTATAATAAAATGTTTACCTCCCCCCAACCCCCCGAAATTTGATGTCCAGCCAGCTGGACTTCGGGGCTTTATCCTGCTTTTATTGTATATGTTAAAATTCAATAAAAAATTAAAACTTTTTAATAGCAACATTGTTAGTGCAGATTAAACATGTTTATTAGTGTTATATACTCACAACAATGAGTGAACAATGTAAATGACAAATTACTCTTTAGAAATACGGAATAGTTTGAATTAAAATAGAAAAGAACATTAGTATTACAAGTAATATAAGAATATATCACACCGTATCAAAATTACATGGTGATTTCTACGTGTGGAATTCAAGAAAACATTGTCTTTCTTTCGTAATACATAAAAACACATCACATTTAATACATTTCAATCGTGTTTTAATTTTACAGTCCTTGTTTCTACATCTCATATAACCATTTTTATTTTCTACAGCACAGATTGGAAGATGATCGTTTCCCGTTCGTCGTATGTCCTTTTGAGGTAGAGGAGTTGGTCTCTTCTTTTTGTTAGGTCTTTCACTTTCTTCATTGTCTGAGTCAGAGAGCTTAGTTTTCGTAATAATGCTAGCTTTAGGAGAAGCATTGCCCAAACCTGTCGCACCTAGTGCTAGTGCTTCTCCAACATAAATTTTAAATTCCAGAAGATCAAATATTTTCTTCACAGGTATTCCCAAAGCAATTTGGTCTCTCTTGTACTCTAACCACGAATTTGTAATTGCCATATCTACAAAATGAAGGAACACTCGAAGAGGCCACTTTTTTGTTCTCATTGATGTTCGGTAATATGAAATTAATCTATCACACATATCCACTCCACCCATGGATTGATTGTAGACTGCAATACACTTTGGCCTAGAAACTGATACATACGCTTTCGTTTTCTTATCCCATCTTTTAACTTCTGTTACAGGGTTAGAGCCTACTGCTGTAGATGCTACCAAAACACTGTGGTTATCAGACCACTTAACAACGCATATTTTCCCATCTTCCCTTACCACTTCATCAAAACTTCCTCTTCCAGCTTTCTGAAGTGCTTTGTCACTTCGCAATTTGCTTTTAATAGAGTTGCTCAATTTACTTGTAAGAATAGTCCCTACAGCAAATATTCTATCTTCCAAAAGGCTATCTAGAAGAGGTATACTCGTAAAATATTTATCAAAGTGAACAACATGGCCATTTGGAACTCGTACACATAACTTTTTAACTATTGTCCCGCCGATACCTAACTTAGGATTAGGATGTCCATCCACCCATGTATTAGCTCCTTCGTAAATTACGAAATATAAAACTAAACCATCTGGACTGGCTAACACAAAGTTTTTCAGACCTACAGGATTAGGTTTTCCTTTCACATATTGGCGAAGATTAGTTTTCCCCTCAAACGGGATCATCTGTTCGTCAATGGGCAAATTTCCTGAAAGCGGAAGTTGCAAACATTTGTTTTTAAATGCGTCTTATATTGGTTTTACTTTCCACAGTTTATTTCTTTGGATTTCTTCGTCGGTTACAGCTAAATTATCAACAAAATGAATATAATTAAGGAGCCGGAAGAATCTATCACGTGGAATTTGTGTTACAATAGGAACGTTTAAGGATTTTCGGTAATACATCCTCAAGCGAGGTAATTTTAAGCATTCTGTTATTATATGCGCACCAGTTAGTTTCCTGTACTCTTCAGAAGTTGCACGAAGCGGTGTCAACACACTAGGATCCTGTAATACCCTTCTATTACTTTGATCGGCAACCATCTCCCAAAATTCCTGATTAAAATATTGTTCAAAATAATTCAATGGAGTCCAATGTTCTCTTGTACCCACGTTCCATTCAGCGTCAGTAATTTGGGTGAAATCGTCTTCAAATGTTGACACTTTCCACCTGAGTTCCCTTTTGTGCTTTTCCTTGTTTTCTTCCTCCATACTAACCTGAGTTTCTTGTGGGTCATCTTCCTGAAACAAGGTAAATTATTAAATATGCAATAATACTACTTTAAACGTAGAATATCCAAGCACATTAAAATGCTTAACTGGATTTTCAAAATCATGTAATTGTACTTATCTTTAGAAAAATAATTCAATAGTATTATTTTCTCATCTTACATTTTTAATTGACATCTTCAAAATCATTTCCCTACAATTTACAGAAACAGCTGGTAGAAGAAAGTTGAAATATCGTTAACTTTACCCGTATAGTATCTAATGTTAAGAAATAATGTATAATAAAATAATAACGGAGCGCTAGGAACAAGGAATAACAAACAGGAAAATAATTATTCAAAACAATCTTCTTAGTATGGTTACCTGAAAACTATTATACGAAATTTAGTGTAATATTATTTTTAAAAATTATTAAATATTTGACATTGTGTTCTGTTAATTTATTAATTGCTTGTAGTCTAACATCCCTTCTCTGCATGGAGAATAAGTCAGGCAGAACCTATTTCATAAAAAATGATCTGAACAAACTACTCTGGTTTTAAGTACGATGCATGTAACTCTGGCTGGAATTGAACTAGTGACCAAATTCATGGAAATCAAAGTATTAATGTTATTCTTCCATTAATAAATTTATAGTGTAAAATACCTCTTAGTCTCTGAAGAGTATTAAGCTAATAAAAATAAAGAAGAAATCAGGTTTACTGTAGTTACCTGGCAAGAAAGATCAGAGTCCGACGTATTTGCATCTTGTTCAGAATCTTTCCAATCTGGATCTGCGTCTGAATCATCGGAAAGCCCAAGATCAACGTCGCTTTCACCCAATTCTTGTAATATTTCTTCATTCGTTAAACGTAACCTTCCTGAAAATATATAATATAATAATAATCGATGACATGTTATTTAAGTTTAGGTAAATACATGCAACACATATTTAATATATGTATTTTATCTAATGGTTTAATATGAAAAGTATTTGTTCAATCTTCTCGTTTCTAAGCAAAATAATAAATATTTAACTGCAACTCCTTATGATGAAATGTACATGAATCATTGCAAGGTTGGACACAAATAATATTTGAGAAAAAATTAACAATTTTACGTTAACAATACTAAAACATGATGTTTGGTCAGGATAAAGCCCTGATGTGCAGCCGGCTGGACTTGAAAATGTGAGTTTAAAAAAACTATTCAAATGGAAATATTTAAAACATTTTACACATTCATAATGTTCTCTGTTTTATAAACAAAAGGTAAGCAAAGATCTACAATCGAAAAATAATAAATAGTGATACATTACCTCGTTTTCCATGCGGAGGTTGTTGATTAGCACCACCTTCGTCATCCATGGCGACTCATTCAGTAATACCAGATCTCGGTGGAAACAAATGAAATCAACAATTCGTACGTAGATAGCAGAGACATCCAGTGACCTGCACACATGGTTTAAACGGATTTCTACTAATAGCGTAGCGACAACTACTCAACAAAAAAGGTCCAGCGGGCTGGACGCAAGGACCGAGGAGGCTAGAGCGTAGTGCTTGGAGCGATTGTCTCATTTTACCTATCTTCCCGTGGGGCAGCCTCGATTCGACTTGATCCTAAACGGATTATTCAGAAGTCGAAGTTGGAAGATGTTCCCCTTTTGTTCAAAACATCCTTGACCAATTACAATATGCCTCAAGTGTGAAGGGAGAAGCTAATGAACAAACAAACTAATAAATGAATCTAAGGCCTTATAAAAGAGTTTTATCAAATTTACATCTAGCAAAATCAATTGTTGGTATTCCAGGACTGTAAATTCACCTATATTTATGATTTACTTCTATCGTAGTTTTGATATGATTGGTGATTGCAACTAGAATACAAGCCAAATATCATTTGAAACCTTGAAAGAAAGTATACAATATTTTTCACAAAAAGCTGGTACATTTTTAAACAAATGTGTTCGATATCAAGTTCTCATCTATAAATAATTTCAGAAGGGCCGCGGTGGTTCAGTGATAAAGCGTTCACCTTTGGTGCATGGGGTCCTTCGTTCGATCCCAGCTCTCACCAAGTGAAATTTGTGGTGGACAAACACAATGTGCATGGGTTTCCTCGGGGTTCTCCCGTTTTCTCTCACTTTCTTCATTCTACCATTTCATTCATTTCTCATCATCACCGTCTCCTTTAGCGTAGACAGTATAAGTCGGACGTAAAACTTAAAGATTTCATTTGAAATACTTTCAATCCTAGCAATTGCAGGAAGTATGTAATTTCGAATAAAACAAACTACTCTATAAAATTCTGAGTATTATTATTTTATATAGTACACAAGATCCTCGCGAACCTTATTTCTGAATCGAAGGGTAAGAAGACTAAATTCACTCTGTTATTATTATTATTATAGATCCATTTCAATTGAAGCAGTTGAAATAGTTGGGTAAAATTGGAATGTCATACTCTATATTCCAGTGTGCCACAACCTGTATAACACGGCACACTGGCGTGTTCAGCAAAGTGAACACTGTGACGCAATCTTTTACATATTTTTTACAAGAATATTTGTGAGTTTCTTTTATTTATTAATATTAACAACGGTTCTTTCACGGATCAGCTGTTTGTATACAGTTAAGCAAAGAAGTATCACATTGAGCAAATGTGTGTAATTATTTACTTTAATAGTAATAGAAAGATCTATTTTCTTGTATTTTTTACCGGAATAACTGCATCCGGTCTAGAAAGCTACGAGTAACAACAAAGGGACACGATGTACTGACCAAACCCCACCCCATTGTCGTGAGTGCCATAAGTCCTCTTCTGCGCCTTGGCACTCTAAGAGCTGTTACATCCAGAGACAGGGAGAGAAATAAGTTCATTGCACTTACATGCTTTAATAAATGTTAACTTACGTTTATAAATTATATAAATAATCGTTTCGTTTTGTGTTTATTATTATTATTATTATTATTATTATTATTATTATTATTATTATTATTATTATGATTATTATGATTATTATTATTATTATTATTAATAATACCTATTATTATACATCGCTTAAGAAGTTGACTGCCATATGTATGGAATTCCATACACACGGTTCTCCCGTGCAGTGCCGAGTGTATGATTTTCCATACATAAACAATATATTCCAAGTTTATTTTGTTAGTTCTATAGCTGTGTATATAGTTAGATGCATATGTAGTAGAAGTCAAAATTTAATGTCGACGCCACGTATATGCAAAACCATAGAGAAAGAAATTTATGAACAAACACATTTATGGGGCTAAAACAAAAGACAAAAACAAAGAATTACTGGCGGATTGATGCCTGTGGTGCACAGGTGATAACGATCAACAGTTTTAAATTTAAACAAGCAGAATTTAATTAAGCACGAATTAAACTTATAGTGTACAGTGGGGAAGGCTCAGGAGTTCGCTAGGATCGTTACAATATCGAACCCCGTGAAATGCACTGCAAACCTGTCCGTAAGCCTCTCGTAATGTTCAACAGATATTGTGTTCTAATGTTCATTTCAATGCAAACCTATATAGGCCTTCAATACTCAACGAAGGTGCAAACTATACATGATTTGCAGTATTAAACTCTCTCATCTCTTGCATTTTCCTAACATGTCTTGCAGCGATTACATTTTCTGGTATTTCAATCACTTCCTAGTAGGGTACCTTTACCTAGAGACCTTTGATTAACCTGGTATTGTATATTTCAGTTTTTTACCTTTGGAGTTGGCAGTCATCGTTGGACATTTCAGTCGCACCTACCTAATATTAGCAACGTTCTTTCGATAATTTCGTAACATTGTTTTATTTCTTTGTATTATTGATTAGCTTGGTTAGGCTTATTTAAACACTTTTTTCTTTGCACCGATGTATCAACTATAAATTGGGTGAAAATACACTAGCTCTTACCGGGAATCAAATCCAGAACAAATGCGCTTGCACTATTTCGCCACAACAAGGCGCATTTAAAAAGAAGTTTCGATTTTGTTAGGAAACTGTGATTAGCTGTAATATTTGAAAATATATTTGAGAAAAGCATTGAATTTTCTCGCTCGAATTTATTAAACTGACTCGTGTTAGGCTGCAGCTATTACTGAAACACTTATTTGGAAAATGAGGATAAAACATTGCGTTTTGGAATACTTTGTTCGAAGTAACTTTAGGCCAAAAGTAAAGTATCCATTGGTCATATTTCCGTTAGAAATAATTTATGCCATATATTAGAATTATTAGGGATATAATTGTGTGTGAACCATGAGCGAAAACGTCTGAGTACTTTCTGAGAAAATCGTCAAAAAGTCGTCCCCAAGAATAAACTATCCCTTGTGAATCTTTTCAGGACAAATGGGTTATGCTATTTATGAAATACGAACAAAATTGCCTGAGTCGTTCTGGACAAAATCGCAGGGTGAAAACTTTGTCCCAAAATTAATATACCACTTCTAGATTTTCAGGATGATGGAACTATACTTTATCGTTAGGTTATTTATGTTACATTTATTTATGAAATATGAACAACAAACATCTCCTGAGTTGTTTTTGCGCAGGTCATTGGGAAAACGGTCATCGGATAAACTACTCTATCTGTAATTTTTAAGATAAACGACTTGTGCCATATTGTAAATTATTTTAAAATCTGAACCAAATAACTCGAGTCATTTTTAAGCAAATCGTCGGGGAAAATTAAACTCAAAGTAAACTACCTCTTTTGGACTTTTCTTTTCGGGACAAGCGAGTTATACCATATTGTAAGGTTACTACTGAAATATTTGTTACCGAAATTAGAACAAATTCGTCTCAGTTATTACCGAGAAAATTGTCAAAAGAAATTCACCCATTGAGAAAAACACTTCTTCTGGATGTTATCGGGAAAAACGAGTTATGCCGTATGTTAGGTTATTAATGAAACATTTCTTTACGAAATATGAACAAAATTGCGTCAGGCATTAATAGGAAAAGCATCGTAGAAAAGCTCACCTTAAGATTAAACTACCTCTTTTGAATGTTTACGTGACGAACGAGTTGTGTCATATTGTTAGGTTATTAATGATACATTTATTTATGAAATGTGATTGAGAAAATTGTTTGAAAAAACGCATCCCATGCAGTAAATTACACCTTACATGTTTTTTCAAAGCAATGATTCATACTACGTGCAAGGTTGTTAATAAAATATATATTTGTAAAAAAAATAAACAAAAGATTTACAACTGTTTTTGAGAAAACTTAATTCTTTTAAATTTTCATCCTTCGGTAAACTACTCTTACCTTTAGGTGTCGGAGGATATGGAATTCGAAACAATAAAATGTTATAAAAACCTCATGTCTAGAATTCGGTCCAAATACGTTGAAAAGTATAGCCTTTATTTGAGACCATGTAAAAGCGTGACAAACCGACAGACGAATACATGGACAGACATCGAAAAATATTTTTTTTTCGATATGTGGGGGCCTGAAACTAGAATTCTTTGAAATCTCGAATACGATATTTAATATTATCACCACAATTTCTTCTTTCGTTGCTCGAATGTGAAAACGAATAGGCCTACACCGACACGTAAGGTGATAATTTGTAATCCCCAAAATTTAATGAGTTACGTTTAATGTGTTGTCATGCTAGAAAAAGATTAGACCCCCTATGCCTGTTTGTTATATCATTTCAATATAAGTTTTTCACGCTACTGTATAATGTAGAAGAGTGGTATGATTATCGTTCATATCCATGCTATCTTTTGGAAGTTTTCGTGTTCTGCATACATAGATCTGTATAATTTAGTTTTGTTCAAAGGAAGCATTCTTTATTCCTTACACAGACTTATTATTGCATTTCTTGCACTTGTGGGTTTGAAAAAATAGAGAGAGAAAATCAATACTATAACAAGAAAAAAGCACACACACACACAAGAACGATAATTTGACATCAGCTTTTTCCTTTCTTTTTTCCTTTTATTTTCATGACAGCAAGCTATTCTACTTCATTTGCTGTAACATCATGTTTAGTGCTATAGCACGGCCATCAAGAGATGGTCTCTGACGTTTCTTACCACATGCGGTGGAACATTGCAGCCCCTACTTTGATACCAGTGTTACCAACCACGATCACTCTGTCTTATACCATTAATTAAATTGCCACTACAGTTGCACCGAAAAAAACCTTGACACGCAAGTAGTGGCAACGTCACTGCGAGCTGTCAGGGACGTTCTCTTACTGGACGCACTATACGACTGGAAAGGCTGAAGATTCGTATGTTCTTTTTTCTTTTCCTGACTCACACAAACCCGATGTAGTGAGTTCACTGAAGTAGTGAGTTGAAGTTGGTCTGCTGCTCAAGAAGGAAGGGGAGGGGAGAAAGTAAGAAGTAAGCATACAATCATAAGACCATAAACTGAAAACAATCGCTATTACCAATAGTATTCTAATCCTAAATAAATACGTCGATTAAAGGATGCTATCAGTAAGTTATTTCCTTATTATATTGTTTCGGTTCTTATTAACATGAAAATTATACGCTTCCTACAATGTCTTGTAAAAAACATCAGATGGGATGGGATTCGATCTGGTGTCTATATAGCATAAAAATTACTAGTCCGCCACTCTACCAACCTACCCATGGAGACCACATTTTGCTCACTCTCTTTTTCTTAACAAATAATGCTCATAACCAGGGTGCGTATTACTTCCAAACTTAAGATAAGAGTTTTCTTGTTTGTTTCTATACTTTCGTACGACATCTTGGTTACAGAAGCTAATTTATATTTGGCAGACAATCTAGACGCTAGGTTTAAACCAATAAATTCAATATTTTACTCCAGTTTCCAGTTCCTTTCTCCAGCTCGTTCACTGCCTATTGTCAATTTCCCTTCGCAATGGTGCTCTGCTACTGCAAAAATCACTCGAAAGCACGAATGCCAGTATACTGAAAACCGAGCATAATTTAGTTTTTTGCTTATATTTTTTTATTATTTTATTATATTTTTTGGAAATATCTCCTTAGATGAATTACTTTCTATTATCTCCACTTACTAATAACTGAATTTTACCCATAAACGTAAGGAAAATGGAATAAATGCGAAAAATCGTGAGTTGCAGTAGATGAGCATTTTTTTTTTTTGAGCATATGGGTACAAAAACAGCGACGAATGTTTCATATATAAAACATTTGTCGCTGTCTTTCTTTAAAAAATCTGCTATCTGTCGACTGCTAACCTCTCATGGTATTATCCCAGGATGTACGGCATAGATTGAAGGTCTATGTAAAAATCAATGGTATGATCAAATTCTCTTCATTGAGAATTTTCATGACATTTCTGAGAAATATCGTTGTATTTACGTAAGTTTACGTTACTAGGTCGTGTGCATAAATGCTAATTTATCGCAAAGAAACGTTGATGTGATGGAAGGATCAAATAGCAAAAGGAGAATGAACAACACAGAACTAATTGAAAATTTTTTGGATAATATTTCTATATGAAAACAATTTAATTTTTTAACTACCATAATTTCTTAATGCAAATAATCGAAAGTTGTGTTAATATTACGTGTGAATCATAAAAATGAAACTTTCACTTTAACATCCCATGTTTATGTCCTTTAGGCCAAGTGAGACGGACGACTGGGGCAAGTGAATGATAATGACGTAACTGCTGGAATGAGATTGTGGATGGAAACGAGAGTATCCCCCCAAAAATACACAGCCACAATGTTGTCTGTCAGAAACTTACTTGACCTGGAATCGAACCAGGGACCTCACTCACCAGAGATAAGCGCTGTACCACTAAGCCACCTTGCCCACAGTTATGTGTAATGTTTACTTCTCAATTCATTCCAGTATATCGGTGTTTTACCTTAGAACTTTAACGAATAAAGAACAAAGATAATTGTAAAATAGCTTATGCAGTCAGTTAGGAGTATAATAACTTCCATTTCTATAATCTAAATGTAACGATTGTTTTAAATTATAGAAATGAAAGCTATTTTAGTCCTAACTGACTACGTAAGCTGTTTTACAATTATCTCTGTTCTTTATTCATTAAAGTCCTAAGTTAAAATACCGATATACTTTAATAAATTGAGAAGTAAACATTATACATTAGTGTGAGCAAGGTGGCTCAGTCGTACAGCCCTTATATCTCTGGTGTGTGGGGTTCCTGGTTCGATCCCAGGTTAAGTAAGTTTCTGGCAGAAAACATTGTATCTGTGAAGAAGCTATCATTTTGAAAGATGTATCTTGGTGCGTTAAATACGTTTAATATAACTTATTTGTATAAACTATATTAAGTTAAACAAATAAAGATTTAAAAATTGAATAGCTCTGTTTTGAATCAGAAGCAGAACTATCATTGAATCGCAAAAAGTGAGTATATTTCTTATTCATTTGTTCTAACTTTCGTTGCTATTGAATCTAAACGTATACAAAGAAAGCACATGCATGTGATTCTACTTATAACGTACGTGCTTTAACCATTAAATAGTGCTGATATGTGAAGCTATTTCGCAATACATATTTATCTCTTGCATTAATGTTTTATTAAATCCTAACGTGTATTAGCATTCATGGAACGAATAGCAGTTCGATCTTCAAGTTCATGTATTAGCATGACAATCTCTCGCTTTCAGATCAAAGAAATACCAAATACCTTTGGTTCTCTTTCGATTCACTTGGAAAGACAGAGAACAAATTTGGATTTTCCAATAAGGTGAACTGCTCTCATGTCATGATTGTTCGATTTACATAATCGTGATCAAACGTAGATTCCATCATCTTAATTGTGTATGGAATTGAAGTTTTTACATCATATGATATTCAAACAGTACTCAGAATTTTGTAATTGTACGAATTAAAAACAAGTTTGCTGTTTTAATAGTATTGAAGTATATTGCTATTGAGAGATACAACTATTAAATTTGAAACAGTATAGTGATTCCCTTTAAGACACACTAGACTCTGAAAAGAAATATACCGTAGCAGTTTTAAAGCTATGCGACGTAAACACTATTTCCTTTACCTTTCGTATTAGAAGTAGAGCAAAAAGTAAATATTTTAAATCTACTTATAAATTCTGGATTCAATTAAAGCATTTGCCAGTCCATTCATGTTACAATGACCTTTATATTGCTTACAATCGGAGAATAATATGGGGTAACAGCTGAGCATTGTCATTTAACTATAGTGATGCCGTCCACAACACATATTTTAAGTTTAAGAAGTTCATATCATACCTTTAACAGATTCCAATTCCAACTAATAGTAGTAACTTTTATGCCTCAAATGAAACGCAAAGAATTTCAAGTTTTTTTTCTTTTTTCGAACTTTCTAACAATGTTATGCAAGTGTTGAAAGTCTTATAGCACAGCTGTGTCCATCTTTCTAAAAGTATCAGAGCAAAAACGAGAAGCGACAAGCTATATCTGTCGAGAAGCGATTCTTTGCAATTGATTCAGCATCCCAGTCACCTGGAAGTGGTTCAAGTTATCAATTTCCGGTTTCAACGTTTATCGACATGAAAAATCTGTAACAGATAGTGAGATATTTTGGAATCGATTCAGTGTCTTAAGAGAACATACCATTAGCATCCGCAATATTCTGCGGAAAGCGGAAGTTGTTGCAATTTACTAGTACTTTTGGTTTCAATACATATTTCCAAAGAGCAAAAATAATATAAGATAACAAAAATGTTTACAATCGATTCAGTGTCGCAAGGATAGGTTCCATGTACTTCGCTAACCCTATACTTAGCGAATTAGTTCAAATAGGAAGTAGTTTAAATTAACTATTTCCAGTTTTAACGTTTACAGCAATAGAACTAAAACGGTAACATGTGGAGAGAAATGGTTTCTTGAAAAGTATTGAGCGTCTCAAGAAATCATATCACAACTATTCCCAACATTCTACAAAACCAGACGTAGCTGAAATTTATTATTACTTCTATTTTCAATACTGATTTCCATAGGCTAAAAACCAAAAAAAGATATCGAAAACCGTTCATTTGCAATAAATTCCAGTCTCAATAATAGGTTCCATCACTTATTAACTCTCTATTCAAACCGGCCGTGGCAGAAATCAACTGTTTCCGGTTTAACAATTATCTCTATAGAACAACAAAAATAATATATGTAATAAATGACAAGAAGCAGCGAACGAATGGGTGTCTAAAAAAAATATGACCAACCGCAACATCCTATTAAACCAGAGATGGCTGAAATTTACTATTTTTTCTGGTTTCAATACTGGTTTCCATAGAGCAAAAACGGTAAACTAGTATCAAGAAGCTGTCATTTTCTATAAATAATTTTAGCGTCCCAAAAGTAGGCTCAATCTCCTCCGCAAACACTGTATTCAAACTAGAAGTGATTAAAGTCTTTCAAATTTATCACCATAGAGCAAAAATGATAACACATAGAAAAGGTTATTAAGGGCTCTTTTGTTTGTGCAATCAATTGACCGTCTGAAAAGAACATACCATTACCACGTGCAATACTCTGCGAAAAGTGGAAGTATTTTCAATTTACTAGTACTTTCGGTCCTAATAGTGATTTATCAAAGGCAAAAATTGAAAACAAAATAGCGAGAAGTGTCATTTGCAATTACCTCAATGCCCCAAGAATAGGTTTCATCTCATTCGTTAACCCTATATTCAAACCGGAAGTGATAGAAATAACTTTCGTCCCTATAGAACAAAAACGGTAATAGAAATAATGTAACATTTTTCTTCCAATCAATTCAGCGTCTCAAGTGAACATGACACAATTACTGGCAAGAGTCTACCAACATCGGAAGTGGTTGAAATAAAGAGTATTTTTAGTTCCAATACTTATTTTCATAGATCAAAAAGGATAAGATGTATCAAAACCGGATTTTCTGACAGATTCATGAATGAGATCCCTAGAATGAGTTTTATCGACATGTTCCGACAGAAAGTCGTGATAATTTAAGATTTCCAGTTACAACACAGATTTCCATAATGGATAAAACGGGAATAGATAGCGACAAGCAGAGTTTTACTGTGGGTTCAATGCCGCAAGAATGTGCTTCACCTCTAATGTGCTTCTCTTCCATTTCAACTGCAAGTGAAATTAGTTAGTGATGAAGTAGCACTTCCGATTTGATATTAATGTTCATAGAATAAAAGTAGTAAGAGATAGTGCGTAATGATTTTTTAATATGGATTCAGCGTTCAAAGAACAGGTTCTCTCTTTGATCTTATTCCTCTATTCAACAAGTATAAATGTACTATTTTAAGTTTGATTATTGAATTTGTATGTGAAACTGTGAAACGGAACTCACTTCATAGACTTCCCAACTACGCTGTGTATAAGTGTCGAAAGTCTTACAAACGTCCGCGTCCATCCGTCTGTGGACAAGTTACCGAAAAAACAGTAAGAGTTATTGAAAATCGGTTTCTGGCAGTATAATAAGTGTCCCAATAACAAGTTCCATCTGAAAAGTAGAGGTGATTGGAATAACCATTTCTAGTTTTAACGTTTATTGCAATAGAACAAAAATGGTTATAGACAGTACCAAGCAGTTTTTCGCAGTCGATTCATCCTCTCAAGAAAACATAGCGTCACCATTAACAAGGTAGAGAAGCTATCATATGTGATCCAACGTCACGAAGTTTGGTGCATTGACATGCAGTAGCTTTCTCTCTCTAAATATAGATTAAAGTCTTTAAGGGGCCATGTCGAAATATAGGAGTTTGTAGGGAAGTGTACTTCTCTTTAGTGACCTGTCTGGATGGTCATGAACTCTTTTGAGACGTGTTTCTAAACGATGGTTAATTCAATCAGTATATACATACATACATACATACATACACACACACACACACGCACCCCCCCCACCCCACCCCACATATATATGTATGGATGTATTTCACAAGGTATTACATACAAAATAGTGCTTGATACATCATTTGAAAAAGCACATTTTCGAGTTTCTTACACATTACTACAAATGTTCTATGTGCACTCCTCGTGTTACACGACACAGATGTATGCGGTAGTCAAGCTCAGCCTATACACGTTCGAGCATGTCCCTATCAATGTTCGCTAGCGGGGCAGTGACGCGATCCTTGAGTTCAACGAAATGTCTGCAAAGGTGGTACGTACATATTATCTTTCACATATCCCCACAGAAATAAATCACAAACTGTAAGATAGAGAGACCTTGGGGGCCACCTTAAAAGTGCCAAATAATCCTGAGCAAATCGCCCAACACACCTGTTAGGAACTTTCCTGTTCAGATATCGACGCACTTCTCCATGCCAATAAGGCGGAGGAGCTCCGTCTTGTTGGAATATGAAGTGTGGGTCATCAGTTATTAGACTCGGAAATAATCAGTCTTGTAACATGTGTAGGTACGTTATTTCGACCACTGATTCCAAAGGAAAAAAGTAGGACCCGCAAACTTTTCTATACGACACAGCATTCGCAGAAGACATTTACCTTGAGAGAATCTCTCTCAATCTCCTCTGTAGTATCGGGACTTTCCGTGCCACATATGCGGAGTTGTGACGATTCACATCACCATTTAGGTGGAACATCGCCTCATCACAAAACATGATTCGGCGGGGAAATCCATTATCTTCCATTTCTTCCTGGAAACGTGCAGAAAATTCGCGCCTCATGGTGCGGTCGTTAGGCCGCAAACGTTACAGGAGCTGTATACGATATGATTTCTAATGTTATCGCTTCCGCAGAATCTTCCACGTAGTTGGCTGAGGAATTCCCAGTTTGCGACTTGCACGACATGTGGATTTCTTTGGACTACGAAGGAACATATTTCGGATGCTCTCCACTGTTTCCTCCGAGACAGGTGGTCGCCCGTAGGTTTTTTCTTTACAGAGTCAGTCTGTGTTCTTAAACTGTCGATTTCATCACAAAATATTTTGGTGGGTTGGTGGTTGTATGTTGTACTATCTTCGGAACACCCGCTGAATGGTGGTGATGGATTCTGTCTTCACATATTCCATCACACAAGATGCTTTGTTGATTATTCGCCATTTTGCAAACCTTTTTCACCCTGCCCCTTGGCGAGTTACAACGAAACCTGCAATGACATAAACAAAACTTTAAAGTACTAGCTGAACCTGTGCTCTCTACACAGCGCATCATTCACATATGAACATGAATCTCCTTGTTATTCCTCACATCTGTACATGTCCTTTTACAGACACAAGTGAAAGACGTCTTGATAAAAATTGACAAGAGATAACATAAAGGGGAGATTTTTCTATTACTTTTTCAATATCTCGCACAGTTTTTCAATATCTACTTCCGGTTGAAGTTTTTAATTCATGTATGATCAGTGTTTTCTTTCTTCTTGCATGCAGTATGTAATAAGCAAATACATTACACACACAATTAATTATAATGCCAGTGATATATGGTATTCTTTGTGCAAAACACTCCAAAATATGAAGATTCAACTTAGAGTAGAGAAATAGTTATCCTTCGTTTCTCATTATCATTTGGCCATGAAACAATGCCTCAGAGGTTTGCAACCCCGTTATACTACTACATGGTGTTGGAATGTATTATGCGTAGGATATGATGCTTTAGTTGTTTTTTTTTTTTTTTATAATTTCAACACTTCCAGTGTACCCGTAGAAATGTAATAAGGAAATAATGGCCATGTTTTTTTTTAAATATTCAATTAGAACTAGACAATCTACATAAAATCTGCAATCGATCAGTGAAAACGTCATCTTTCTAGAGCCTGTAGTTTTCAAGAACTCATTGTCGAAAGGATTGGCCACAAACATATAGACGTCCACAAAGTATAGTTTAAAAGAACTCCAAAGATGGCAGCACAATTTATTTGCAATGATTTTGGAGAAGACTTATTAAAATACAAAGGCTTTGAACAATAATTTAAGCAATAAACTTTATGAAAAAGGTCTATTTAAATAATTTATTTAAAGTACGCATAATTTGTTTTCGTTAAACGTGAAATCACAAATAACCGTAAATCAAAAGTTTCGAATCCAAAGTTATAGATGGAGCTCAGGCACATTTGTTGTATTTGAAAATATTCTAGTAAATCGAATTCATGCACATCTTAATGCATATGAATTATTGCCAATACATCAAGCAGGTTTTCGGCCTAAATTTTCTATCAGTGATCAACTGCTTCGTTTAACTATAGTCATCACAAATCAGTACAACAAGGGCCTTCCATCCTGTCTAGTCCTCATGGACTTAGAAAAAACATTCGATAAAGTGTGGCATTATGGCTTATTACGTAAACTACAGTCACTCCACCTGCCTACTTGTTACCTTCGACTCATATACTCATTTATAAGTAACCGTATCGTATATGTTTCAATATGAGATGTACTATCAAGGCCCATTTTGCCACATACAGGTGTACCACAGGGTTCCGCTCTTAGTCCATTATTGTATATATTATACGCTTCCGACATGCCGAGCCCTCCGCCTAATATGTACGTCTTTCAATACGCAGACGACACTGCTTTTTTATCGATTGGGACAACAATCCTTCAGGTCAGCAGAAACCTACAAATAATCTTAAACAATTTTCTTACTTGGTGCAGTAAATGAAAATTATCTCTTAACACTGCGAAAACACAAGCCCTTGTTTTCCTCCCTTCGAAACGACGCAATAAAGTACACAGAAACCCTGCAAATCTTCGTGTGTCAGTAGATGGTCATTTCCTTTTGAGGGGGTGAAGAGAGGAGGAAGAAATAAAGTATTTACTCTTATTAAGAACGACCTCGATAATCCATTAATGGTATTGATTGTGATGTTACATTGTACATAATTCTATTCAAATAGCGGTTGATGTCCTTCCTATTGAGTTGGAAGCATTAGTAGTTAAAATTTATAAACAATTTCACATCTACACTGTACGTGTAACACAGCTGAAAGAATTCTGTGAATATGCTGAAATAGAATGTCGTAAGGTTTTGCAGTATGGAAATAAAAGATTTCATTCACTGATGCCAGCAATCGTCAGTATTTTGCAAATTTGTGAAGCCCTGAAAGAGTATTTTAACTCACAACAAATGTGTCCAGCTCTAATAAAAAACTTTTTTGATGATGAACGAGGTGAGTTGTACCTATGATTTGTTCATAGCCAGCTATCTTTGATTAACAAAACACTTTTCGTTATGAAGAGAGGCAAATCAAGTGGCACTGATGTTGCAGGTGCACTCCAAAAATTGAAAGAAAATCTATAAGAAAGAAGAAATTGTAATATTGTTCCTGTTAATGCCAAAAAAAAAAGAAGTTTTCTAAAAAATGCAAGAAAAAATTAGCTAGATTATATAACCATACAAAATGACTCCAAGGCATTCCATGATCTGTGTATATCTTAGATAAAACTTCGGGAGAACAGTTTTGGCGATGACAATGACTTTGCCTGGATAAACAAAAATATTATCTGTTGGGATAATATAGAAAAGAGCGCAGAAAAGATAAACAAAAAAAGTTGGTAAGGCTCTTATAAATATAGATGAACTTTTTGACGAAGTTGTCGTTGGTAAAAAAATTTGGATTTGCAAAGCTGAAATCCCCGTTTATTGTTTCTCAAATGCATGGCTTAGGGTTGTCGTCATTTCAGATTTGGCTGGGAGGGGTCACCGACATAAGTTTTTCACGTTTTTAATAGTATATCAGTAGACAAGCGATTAAAGTAGATGTGTTCCTCAAACTCAGGGAGCAAGTACCCGTAAACCCCCTATATGGCGCCCCTGGCATGGTTGCCTATTTGTGACCTACTATCACTTGATACCTTGCATCCCGACGTGATGGCAGGTTGTTTCAAACGAGGTGGCTTTGTGGCACGGAAAAGGAGTCGTTATTTCTCAGCGATTGCTCTCGACCAAGCTCAAGAGCAAATTAATGCCACGCTCGAAGGTGACAGGGGAATTATTAGACTGACGGAAAGTCCAGAAACATTAAGGAAGTTTCTTTTAGCACTCCTAGAAATATGTCAATATATTGAACACATGGAATTCAATTTTAAATGCGAAGATGATACTAAACATCATGAAACATCTAAAACATATACTGAAAAATTTCAAAGACGTGTTCATTCGTTAATAGTGACTTTCCAGTATGCTGGTAATTCTTTCCTGGAAACAACACGAGAGCTTTACCGGATCAAGAACAAAATAATAGCACAATCTGAAGCAGCTGGCACCCTCGAAATGATGGAAAGAGAAGGACAATCACAATTCACAAGATTTGTTCAAGAGAGGCTGGAGAACAAAATTAACAAAGTTACTGTTCCCATGAAATGCAAGAGGTTTCTCTCATTCAATAACCAACAGAAGAGAGGTCTTGCTAATAATTGCATCAGCCTTGCAAATGACTGCGTGTTGTTTAGTCGTCTCTACATTGCATGCCAATATAGATCAGGCGATTTGGACGAATTCTTTAATCATGAAAATGAGTTGCACCCTCCGTCACTGACAGTAGGAGACTATACAGCTGAATTACAAATCTAGTTTGCTCAAATGCCTTGAACCTCTCCAAAAGGAAGAAATCTGTCAAGAACCTGAAGTAGATTTTAGATGGAGCAGCTATTATTCATATGATTCCTCGCGGAACAGCCAAAACATTTGAAGAATATATCGAATACAGCTTGCAACAGTGAAACGGATTGATGTGGTATGGGATGAATATTTTCCCAACTCCATAAAGGAAATTACACGAGAATCAAGACACTACCGTAGTTAGAAATATCGCGTCTCACCTTATGCTCCAATTCCCAAGAACTTTCTTCAGTTGCTGCAATCAAATGACAATAAGCGACATTTTTTTCTGTAAGTAGAAGCTTTGCTTTTTATATAATTAAATACAAACTTATTATTTGCTGAGTAAACAAATATATTAACTTTCAAAAACTAAATACTTGTGACAGTTTCGCCAACTAACATTTGGCTTCATCAGACACTATCGTATACAGAAGTAATGTACAATCTTGTATACAAACAACCGCTGAGACATCTTGCTTCTGATTGGCTCCTGGCATAAGTCAATCCCCTTCTAGTATATTGATTTTAAATTTCTATATAGATGCTTTCTATTGTTGCCCAAAAAGCAAAATGACCATCTTAACTATATTTTCTGCAGAATATATATGAATTAGATCTCTTTTTCACTTGCCTATCTAAGATATCTGCGCACTCAGCTTTCTATCTCTTACAGGTCTCATTTGCCATACCTAGACTGTTATATTTCCTTCGTAGTTCTCCATCCTGGCGTGAGACAGATCTTCTGGAGCAATAAGATGAATCCATCCGACTTGGCCTAGAATCTCTTCTCAACTGCTCTCTTACGGATAATTCATGGCTACAGGCATCTCTCCCATTGGATAACAGAGGTCTAGGCATTCATCGAGCCCTTGACTTGGCTACTCCATCTTTCCTTTCTTCAATTTATAGCTCTATTCCTTTGATCACTTTTCTTCATCGACTGGATATATATATCACATGTTGGATTCCGAAGATGAGATTAATAATTGTATATCCCAGAGGACATTGTGCGGAGGACTCGATCTACCTGAAATTGACAAGAGAAATTTACAATCTTTATGGGACGCTCCTCTTATAAACTCCACTTTATCTTCTCTTCTTCAGTCCTCCGCCAAACCTCAGGATAAGGCATGTCTTCTTGTTACTTCTTCCTTGAAGCAGGTGCCTGATTACAGGCAATCCCATCTCCATCCCTAGGGCTGCATCTTCCATACGAAAGTTTTCGAATCGCTTGTGCGTTTCGTTTGGGAGCAGATGTCTGCGAACAATACCAGTGCCCTGCTTGCGGAAGTTTAGTGGATAAGAAAGGTATACATGAGCCTATCATGTCTTTACAGTGCTTGCAGATACTCTTGCCACTCCACTGTTAAGAATCTCATTATGAGAGCCCTCATCTCCTCTGGAACGCCTTCTTTGAGAGAGCCAATGGGGTGTAGTCACTGTGATGGCAAAAGACCTGACGTAATGTCTTTGGAGCGTTCGAAACGAGGGAAGGCTTTAAGATGGGATTTCAGTTGTGCCAATACCCTAGCTCCCTCTAATCTTCCTTCTTCTGCCACAAAAGCTGGAACAGTTGCAACTCTCAGAGAATATGAAAAGAAACGAAAATATAACAACGTCATGGACAAATACCACTTTGTTACCATCGCCATCGAAACTTGTGACTCCTAGGGTCATGAAAAGCTAAATTTCATTAAAGAAGTTGGACACCGCATAACTCTTAACACAGGCGACACCCAGGCTTCGTCCTATCTTATACAAAGAGTAAGTATGGCTGTGCAAAGAGGGAACGTAGCAGCGATGCTAGGAACGCTCCGTCCGGGAAAAGCTTTGGACGAAATCTTCATACTGTAGAGAGTATTTCGCCAACAACGTTCATTATCAACAGTATTTACCTGACTGGGAAACGTACATGTAGCAAAATGTTTCTAAAGATGCTTTTGATTTGGGTGATACAGTTAGCTAGCCACTTACTTTTAAATGCTATCAAACTTACAAGTCAACTACCAGTTAAAGAAGAGGATGAATGTGAACTTATTGACTCCAATGTACCATTGGATCTCGGCCAGTGAATAGACAAATTACTGAGTGAGATTACAATCTCTGGGATGCTGTGGAAAGTTCAAGATGGCTGTCTGTCTAAGGTTTAGAGTAATCGGATGTAAGCAGTGGTCGTTCCAAGTGATTTTTATGGACATTAAATAGGTAAATATTATTAACATTTAACATGAAAAACATATGTTTAATTTTTTAAAATACAATAAAAGGATTAATAAATACACAGTCTAATCTTAACTAAACTAATCTAAATTAACAATTAACTAACGTAAATAATTAAGTAAATATATAATTATTTACTTAATTATTTAAGTTAATTAATGTTAGTTTAGATTAGTTTTGTTAAGATTGTCATTTTGTTTTTGGCAACAATAGAAAGCCTCTATATAGAAATTTAAAATCAGTATACTGAAAGGGGATTTGCTTACTACAGGAGCCAATCAGAAGCAAGCTGTCTCAGCGGTTGTTTGCGTACAAGATTGTACATTATTTCTGCATGTCATAGTGTCTGATGAAGCCAAAAAGTTAGTTGGCGAAACTGTTAGAAGCATTTAGTTCGTTAAAGTAAATATATTTGTTTACTCAGCAAATAATAAGTTTGTATTTAACTTTTTTGTTTAATCAACTGACAAAGCAATTCCAAGTTGATGGAGATCTGACAAATGAACAAAGAAGCTTATACCACGAAAAGGGAGTTTGCACTGACTAAAGCTACCAGATCGAACATTATTTTTTTAAGCCCCTACAACCACAAAGAAGCGAACACACGGATGATGCTTCATTTTGCAGACAACGAAAGGTGCTCCTTCGAACTGTGGATACAGATGTTGTGGTTTTCGATATCAGTGTTTTCGACAAATTGCCACTGAAGGACATGTTCTTTGCGTTTGGACTTGGACAAGGTTTCGGTAAGTACGCAATGTCATTTAATGAAGGATTTGATGTTACAAAGATTGTTTCGCGAAGGGTGGAATCGGTGAAACCGTATTCAGTTGGTATTGAACTCGGCATTAGCTGTCGGTATACACATTTCACACTATCCACAGTAATAATTTTCATGCTGTTGTTCCCGGCGAGGCAGTATTTTCCTCAGCGCGAGAAAGGCTTGCTTAAATGCGCCCCCCCCACACACGTATATATATATATATATATATATATATATATATATATATATATATATATATATATATATATATATATATATATATATATATAATTTTATTTACTGCTAATCGAGTGACACTGTACGTTGTGCTTACTTAAGTATTGCGAACGCCTAAGCCAAGTGCTATTTTTGTATTCGAGATACATACACGTGAGAGAAATGTCAGTCACTTCCGATGTTCCATGCATTTACGGGATGTGATACCACATCATTTTACGGAAGAGGCAAATAAACGGCGAGAAAACGCAGTATCAGAAATGACTGGAGCTTTTACTGCACTGGCCAAGGGGAATATAGATGAGACAATTCTGTCATTAGAAAACTTCGTTGTGTTACTATATGATAAGTCATCGAATATGGATTCGATAAATGAAGCAAGAAAGAATTTCTTTACAATGAAAAGAACAACAATTGAATCAATCCCAACTCCGCTGATTCAACATTTTTGAAGAGCGTCTTATCAGTTTGATTTGGGCTCAATGTTTGAAAAAATCTACATGACCTTCCTCAACTAGCTTCGTGAGGTTGGAAAGAAAATAAAGACAAGTTACCACTATCCTCATTCCTGCAGAGACCTGTTTGGAGTTGGTTAAATGTGGTTACAAAAGGATATGCTCCGAAAATCGATGCAAATGCCGGAAGCCTTCATTGATCTGTAGACCACTTTGCTATTACGAATGAACTTTTTCGAGTACTTTTCTAAAACTTCTTTGGCTTAGGTATTTCCTTTTAGCAATTACTTTATTGAATAAATAACGTTATGGCACCGTACAGTGTTCTAATGAAAGGTAACTATGAATTGCTCTTCTAAAGCAAAAATTATGGTAGTTTACTTATATTTGTGCTTATTTTAAAGGTACTCTTATGCTATAATTGAACAACTCTTGGAATCTGACACTAGTGACCATTATTTTCAATTTAATTGATTTCTGATTACTTATTCAGATATACAATTTGACAAAACATGTAAGGATCAAATACTTTTAGCGCTGAAATTTGAAGAGCTATCCTGGAATGTAGTCAATCAGCCATAAAGATTGCCCTCTTTTAACCGAACAGTACCGACATTGTAGATTTAGTTAATCATTGACTCGTACCATTTTTACACATTTTCTGTGGAAGGAGATACGTTTGAATGCCAAATTCCGAATGAAACGTATCAAACCTTGACCTACTCCTATAAATAGGCAACCGTGCCTAGCAAAAGCCACTCACCAAAAATTTCTGCTTGGCTCCCCTTCTTAAATCGTTGACTAGAGCTCAAAGAATGTGTGAAATGCGACCTTTTATCGTAAAATGCAGCGTTGAACCCCTTAACCGCCGGACTCTATGTAATTTTAAGGTTTTAAGTACTCTGGGCCAAGCAAATGGAAGGAAAGAGCGTATGAAGGATTAAGGATAACATGCAAATTCAATGTCCACCCTTCACAGCGCTGACGTCATCATCAAGGGTGAAGTTACAGGTACAAAATGGAATTGAATTAAATTTAATTAAAACATACTGGCAGCTTTTGTTTTGCCTTTGGAAAGAGATGGGGTAAGTTGCAACACACTCTTGCAACCTACGAAGTCCCTGCAGAGGGACAAATCCTCCTTATTCCTTTGTTAAATGCCGTTCGAGAAAAAAAATTTCATGAATAACAAACACTACAATAAAGTTTTATAAGTAAAGAGAGATCCAATGCATTTAGAATGACCATTTCGGGGCAAAATTTGGAAATCTTAAATGAAAGACACTTCTGGTGTCCTTTTGGATTATAAACAAGCATTTTTTCGTATCATTCAAGATGTTCTCACATTCTTAGCCTTGGAAAGGACTATAAACGTCCGAACTCGTACGATTCAAGATGTCGACAATACCGACTATTCAAAGAGAAGGAAAAATGGAACATTTTCCGTTTTTTCCTCAAGCCTTTGGCAGTTGCATATACGTACGAAACTCTCTAAGTCAATAAACTAACTGTATACTCCACATTTGATGAGTTCAACAATGGGTTATATTGACGAGGAGTTATAAAATGAAAAAGATCTCCAGTATTAGACTTCCAAACTATACTATGTATATGTGTTGGCAGTCTTATAGAACGGCTATGTCCTTCGGTTGACAGGTATCAGAGCAAAAACGGCAAGAGCTATCGACATGTAGTTTTCGGGGATCGATTCAGTGTCCCAGGAATATTTTACATCTCCTTGGACTATCTTCTACTTAAGTCGGAAGTGGTTGAAATCGACCACTTCCGGTTTCAACAGTAAAGCTTATAACTCAAAACGGTGATAGATAGCCACAAACTGTTTTTGGAAATTGGTTCATCGTCTAGGGGAAATAACCCATCTGCACCCCTATATCTTAGTAAAACTGGAAGTTGAAGAAATTCAGAATTATGTCCAGTTTCAATGTTGATTTTCATATAGCAAAACCGTAAGAGATTTTGCGAAAGGTTTCTCAGTAATAGATTCAGTCCTAAGAATGTACTCCATGTCTTCAATATAGTATTCAATTTGCATAGCTTGGAAGTCTACTGTAGTTTCACTGTCTGAAACGATACTCACTTGTATATTTTGGATATTGTTGCTCTCGAGACAAGATTTAAGCCATTCATCTCAAGAAGCTGTTGCTATTTAGTGAGACAGCTTTGTCATCTCGTTTCTCATAGACAGTTGCTGTTTTGTATCGTGCGCAACACTAATTTTAATGCTAAAACAAGGTACAATTTGGCTTAGAGTAAAAACAATCTATATAACATGTTGTGGTGTGGTTTGCGATAGCCAGAGTCTGGAAAGTGTATTAGAAAAGGCACAATTCTTTGTGTTTCACATTTGTATTAGTAATGACTAGTGTTGGGATTTAAACTTCCTTATTATATATAGGGTGGCCCAAAAGTAGGTATACAGTAACTTACTGATCAACCCATTGCTTTTTATATAATTTCTTATTGCTATCCATAAGGTAGACTCAGTTTCTTTATTATTTATTCTTAATGTCTTTATACTTATATCTTAAGCTCGGAACAGCCGAAACAAATGAACCTATAAGCTAGAATGATATACCTGATCGATGCAGGGGTGTAGGCGTATACCTACTTTTGTGCCACCCTGTATAATTACAATTATAGTTAATGGTGCCGATTTCTCAGTAATTTTGGGAGGGGGCATTCAGATGTAGAAGACATATATGAGGATTTTAAGACAAATTGCACTCAATCGCATATTCAATCGCATATTCATAAGTACAATGCGGGGCCGGGGCACCCGCCCCCAGGATCGGCACCCTTGCTTATAGCATCAGCGTTCCTTCACACGAGAGCATAAAATTATATATATTCTATTTAGACCAATATATGATTGTGCGTATTCTTTCATTTTTGTGCCTGAGCCGTAACATCAACAAATGTGTTTCTATTTGAACATTTTTTTTTTTTTTTTTTGTACTTCTTCAGTGACTACCGCATATTATATCCTTTACGCAAACCGTTTAGATTTCTTTACATTCTTTCTATTAACATGTATTGTATACGTACAAATGTCAAACTGCAACGCTACAGGATTGACTGTCAAACGGTAGGATGCCATGGTAGGACCTGCCATCTAGTGGCGAATTCGTGATGAAAAGTACACGCATTTTTTGGCTGATTGAGCAGGCAGCTAGAGGGAGCGGACGGATGTAGAAGGCAGTGTTTGACAGTGAAGATACGCTAATGTTTTGTGCGAAATAAAAATTCTCGATTGTTGTTCATTTTTCTAATAGACAAGCTTGAAATTTTGCACATGTGCCCTTTCTGCACTGACTGAACTGAAAATGAAGGAACGAAATATTATTAGTTATAAATATACCACATTGACTTGGCACCTAGTCTTCCGTTTCAGGCGCTGGTATCGCCTGAAGGAATTCCACTCTCTTCCGCTAAGGCTCTCGCGCTTAGCAACTGCTGATCCCTTAATTGGCTCAACGCGTGGGTCCGTGCATGATAATAACATACGCCTAGGTTTAGTTTTACATTGGTTCATTACTCATCACGTAGAAAACATTGCAAGTTGACTGTGTAAACGTGCCACGTGAAGAAAGTCAAAAGAACATACTCGAAACGCATAACGAATAAAAAAACAAACCTCGTTTGATCTATATATATAAAAGAGAACGCACAAAATCCTTTGTCCGCTCATCACGCTAATACGGCTGAACCGATTTCTTTCATTTTTGGGGGGTTGTTAGGATTTGGACCCTAGATGGTTTTTATCATATCACTTTAATTTTCAATTACCAGTGTCTTGAGATAATTGACCAATCAGGTGTCAATACGTAAAAAAAATCCTTTGTCCGCTCATCACGCTAATACGGCTGAACCGATTTCTTTCATTTTTGGGGGGTTGTTAGGATGTGGACCCTAGATGGTTTTTATCATATCACTTTAATTTTCAATTACCAGTGTCTTGAGATAATTGACCATTCAGGTGTCCATACGTACAAATCCTTTGTTATTAGTTCATCATAGGTATAAAAATAAACGTATTTATATGCAACCCGCATGACCCTGTGACTCGGCGGGTTAACATAACTGACAGGCGCTATAAATCACTTGAAAGCGAAAAAGTAAAAATTATCTAAGTAACAAAGTTTATTGCGTTCCGGGATGACCGCAGCGAAGCGGGGTGAACGCTGCTAGTTCATAATATAAAAATTATCACATTATTTCAAATATCAGTCTTTTTCTTCGTTTGCTTCATCCTCACTGCACAGTGGTCCAGAAACCCTTCAAACCTGGCCAAAACCTCAGAATTCGAAATTATCACAAACATGAAAGACCTTACACATTTAATAAGGAAAGATGTAAGGTTTGCAGAAATAGGTAGGTTTTCGTGCAGGTCCTAAGGGTTGGGCCTACAGTAACTACCACTGTGAAAGATTAAAGTCGGTGGAAGAAGGCCATGCATCTACCCCGGTATCAGACGCGAAGTTCATGATGTGAAAACAAAATAATGTTTCGTTGTTAGGCGTCAACAGTGATTGTGCATCACATTGTTATACATTCGTCGTTCACGACACGTACATAGAACTCTAATATACTTTCATGCACCAGTCAATATGTGGATAAATAATATTAGATCTAAAATCAATATCAAATACGTACTTGATGTTGAAAAATGAAATGAAATCCTTGAGTTTTACTTCTCACAGTTATGCCGGTGAGGCTAAAGGAGACGGTGATGATGAGAAATGAATGAAATGGTGGAATGAAGAAAGTGGGAGGAAACGGGAGAACCCCGAGAAAACCCACGAGCACGGTGTTTGTCCACTACAAAGTCCACACGGCGCGCGCTGGGATCGAACCAGGGACCCCAAGCACCGGAGGTGAACGTTCTACCACTGAGCCACAGCGCCCCTACTTGATGTTGAATTCATTGTAGAGTTTTATTTTGTGTCCAGCCGAGTCCAGTTCTAATGTGTGCTGGATGTGATAGTAGAGGATGGTTAGAGAAAAAGACCAAATTGTTGCCCGTTTTTCGCCCGATCTGGTTTGAAAGGCATATTTGTATGCGAGTAGGATAAATTTTTTGCGAGTAGTATTTAGGCTAACTACTGTTTTTCCTTGTCATTCTCGAAATGTCATACAAAACAACACGAAGGAGGTTTCTACAAGTTCTGCGGAATGTAGAAGGAAACAGACACCAAAAGGCAACATCGGATTGGTTTCCATGATAAAGAAACGTCCACCGAATTGACTAGTACAATACATTTTTCCCAATGCCGGAATTTTTGGTGAAATCCGGATTTTCCGTATTCCAGAATATTTTTAGAAATCCGGATTTTTTCCGAAATTCGGATTTTTCAGAATTCAGACATTTTTTCCGAAATCCGGAAAGTAAAATTTCCGATTCCGGAAAACAAATTTTCCGGAATCCAGATTCCGGAAAATTTTGGCCATCCATAGTATAAACATGTCTGAGTACTAAAAATTATGTTATTTATTTACTGATTGACTTCCAACCTTGGTCGTCGAGAAGTCTAAAAGAGGCGAGGACATCATTCATAGAGTTTTGGGTACGTGTTCCGAAGGAGCAAGTATTCGGGCTCGAGCCAAAAATTGTTAAAAATTATAAGCCGCAGACCAAACATGTTCAAAACTGCTCGGACCAGGCTTAAGGTCATCAACGGCTCGAGCGGCTCGGCTCACAGCTCATTCGCCCTCGAGTCAAACCAAGAAGTAAGCCAAGCCAAAAGTTCACTCCACCGAGCCAGCTCGAGCCCTCGGCTCCGTTGAGCCGAACCGAACCGAGTTGATGGATCACCTATACCGAGCTTACTCAAGCCATTGACTCAGTAGAGTCTAGCCGAGTCGAACCAATCCAATGGACCCCTTCAAACCGAGCCGGCTCGAGCAGATGGCTTACCTGAGCAGAGTCAAACCGAGTCGGTGGCTCATCCTAACCGATCCGGCTCAAGCCATCGACTCAATTCAGCCGAGCCGAAAGTTCATCACAACCGAGCCGGCTCGAACTGTTCTCTCAGTTGAGCCGGGCCGAGCTGATTTACATCACTATCCGGGTTGGGCTAAAAAATTCGACGGAGGAGGTCTCAGCGTTGATGGTAAGGACTTGACTTTGATGGTATACTTATATAAGTGCTCACGACATTTGAGCTGTCTCGTTATAAAAATCTATTGTCGTGTCGTTATCGAGATGAAACGAGATATGAGCAGTGTCCCCTCGCGTAAGCAACATTAAAAGTATTCCACATTACTGCTTACATTTTTCATGGCTTTCACAAAAGTCATTACGTGCACTCTTCGCAAGTTCAAATGGAGCATAACTCTAAATATATTTTCTCCTGATACTGATGTCCTAGTACTAGCGATTTATTTCTACCCTCAACTTCCTGTGGATATGGTTTGTTGTCTCAGGAGCTAAAACACGTGAGATTTTTGTTCATATGATATATCAAGCGTTAGGTCACAAACGAGCTGGGGCTTTGATCAGATTGCATTCTCTCTCAGGGACTGATATCACCAGATCATTTTATGGTAAAACGAAAACAAGTTCCTTTAATACATTTATGGGCACTGATAAGACAGTACTTGACGCTTTGTAACCACTCGGAAAAGATACTTTTGATGAAGAAAAGTTCCGAGTTCTGGAAGTATTTATACGCTCTGTGTACTTAAGAATCCCACAGATAACGTCCCTGAAAGAATTGCGGTGGTGGTTTTTCACTACAAAACAAGTCGATGGATCGTGTATGCCTCCAACACAAGATACTCTGGTCATGCCACAAAAAGAGCACATTTTCAAGCCGTAATATGGCGTAAAGCACATATTGAGAATCCGGAACTGCCTACATGTGACTGACTGTTAATGGGAAAGGGCAATACGAGCCAATAATATGTGATATTCCTTGTGGATCTGAAGAGCTTCTCTCAGCGATGAACTTGAATCATGCTTGTGAGAGGGGTACCTCTAAGCGGACTACGCAGATAGAGAATCTGTTACTAGGATAATGCGAAGGAAATAATCTCTCGTGAAACAAAAAGGAACTGAACACTGTCATAATTCGATTAAGGGAATCCCTTTGTTATGTGACTTCTTTTTCTATTCTTTCGTGAGCCAGTCTGTTCATCTTTCGACCTGTTGCCGATCGGTTGAACAGGGTAAAATTCCTGTGACGTGAAGGAACGGAAAATGGGAAGTGTTTGTGTGTTTCCTTTGTTCCCCTTTTAACCATTTCTTACTTTTTCTTAGTGCGTTCTGAATGTGGTGTCAGAGTGTAGTGTAGTGTATATTAAAATATTAAAAAGAATTAATGTTATGAAGATTGAAGTAACCTCGGATTCTCGAAGTGTCTCGATGACTAATGTGTGGATTCACACAAAAAGAAGAGTATCCTTTATTTTTCAGTAAACGAATATAATAAGAAACCACATGACTGGAGTACTTATTCCATGATAATTAAAATATATTTCTAAAATACTTGTGAACATCTACACAATTAATATGGATCACATAATATAATAAATTGTAGGAATGGTTGTAATGATAATTAAAAAAAATATTAATTGCTTCTCTTGAGTGAAATATTAGATTTTGTATACTGTTCTTTTCCTTACGTTTTCTGTAACAACAATTTTGAAAATAAAAATTTATTTGTATTTCATGCTTCTTTTATAAATTTAGCTATTTGGCATAAATAAATAATACAAAAATGATTATTTTACCAAATGAAATCTCTTTTCTTATGATTTTTTTTAAACTATCCAAAACGGCTACATTTGCGTAAAAGGTGCTCAAGTCTGTTCCAGACGACCTGATAGAAAACTCCCCTAACTCCCACCACTTACCACTGCAAAAGGGGAAAGCTAGTCGTTGACCTTCACAGGGGAAGAAGCTTTTCTAATAAATAGAATCGTGTAAAGTCTAAATTCGTAAGTCAATTCGCTCGCCCTTGATGTTGAGAAAACACTGCTGTTCCTTTTAGCTATCAACCGCGAGTAACAATTATTGATTCTAATTTTTGTCTTTTGAAAAGTATTGCATATTATTTATGTACTAATGTTTACCCTCACTGTAAAACATTTTATTGTCTTAACAAATATCGAAAACGTTAAAATCAGTAAGAGCTCAATCTGCCCAATTTTGTATGAATGCGGAAGTTGAACCCTAAAACGAATACAAGAACGGGAACTCCGGGGTTTCGAAAATAAAATATTGATAAAAATGTTTGGAGCAAAAGAGGCATAAATTCAGGTAAATTAAAACGCTATACAAGCTTTTGTTTCACAACAACTACAGGTCACCGAGTATTATAGAAATAGTAAAGTTAATACGTAGGCCTATAAGATAAGCATGCTTCCGGACAATGTAAAGCAGGATATTTGAAGGATGGTTGATGACAAACATGGTACATTGACTTTTCTCAGGTTAAAATCTAATGGAAATGTTTGTTTCTGCTACGATGAGCCTTTGAGCTCTTTAAGCCAAAGTGTTCGTTATTTTTCTATAATTGAACGAAATCGTATTTATCGTTACTCTTTCTTTCTTATAAATAACACTAGTCAACACGTTTTGGGACAGAAATGAAAATACCTGATTCTAATAGAACTTTTCACGTAGAATTCGAATCTGCAATCAGTTTTTCTCCATCGCCCTCAGTTTCCCCGTAACAGAGGGATTTTCGGGAAATTTCCCCTCAAATCCCCCCCTTTTTTTTTTTTTTTTACAATTTTTGTACCTCTAGCTCGGGTACCCTTAGGTATATAAACACACAAATTGTATTGTATCTTAGCTTGATTTATACTTAGTAAGCCCTCTAAGTTTCATAAGAATCGCATTATTCTTTCTAGAGAAATAAACATATTTATATAAAAATATGCTATGTGTACTGTTCATTTTACCATACTCATTAGTGCAGATAAAATCACATATAACTTCCACGAAAATTACAATATAAGCACGATTTATGCCTCATTGGACTTCCAATAAAACATATTTTCAATTGTGTGTACACCATGTCGCCATTTTTGTATGAGGGAATTTCTAGAGGGATTTTGCGGGAAATTCCCTCCAGAAAGTAGTTTATAAGATTTTTTGTCTCAACTTGCTATTTGTATATAGTGATACAGAAACAGGAACTGCACTAAAACATAATTTTATGTCTACTTATTAAATAATGTTAATTTCATGTGAATCACATTATTCTGTCTAGAGATATAAATTATTGTATCTATTTATAGAATATAATATAGAAACTATTTATTAGTATCTATTTATAGAAACTAATATAGAATATACAGTACTATGCAAAACTTTTACCAAACAAAAAAACCTAATGTTGACGTATTATTGTCGGCACATAGCTGGATACTCAAATAATAAGCACAAATACACACATGGTTTGCGTGGAAAATAAGTCACTTTTTAATATTTTGATCTGGCAACAATGCATAAAAAAGTTGATGACTCACGTAGCCTGATGACTGTTAGTAGCGTTGAGTGGCGATCCAAGCTGGACGTGTTTTAGATGTGGTCGCGTGTAAGTTGAAGTGTTTGTGCATTGTGGAGTTCGAATAGATTGTGTTGTATCGTAGTGCACTGAGTTAGATTACGTTTGTGCTGCTTCATGATTGATGGAGTGTAGATTCGTGTGATACCTTACAGGATACAAGATGCCGAGGAAGTGTGTAAATCACCCGGATAATTTCTGTTATGTATGTGGGGAGCTGACATTTAAATCGCAACGTCGATGTTTTACTCCACTTGTGAGGAAGTGTTATCAGTTATATTTTGGTTGCTGTGTAGGAGACCAAGATAAGAAAGGGACTCCTTACTACATTTGGTGTACTTGCGTGAAACGTCTGACTGGGTGGGCAAATGGTGAACGAAACATGAACTTCGCAGTACCGATGATCTGGAGGGAACCAAAAGATCATTCTTCAGATTGCTACTTTTGTATGACACAGATAAAAGGAATAACCAGTAAATCTAAGCACACAGTACAGTACCCTCATTTGCCATAAGCAATTAGGCCAGTTCCAAACAGTGCAGAATTACCTGTACCAGTACCTCCTGCTCATCTTACGGTAAATGAGGGTTACGTACTTGAGGCAACTACTGAAGTTCCAAATGAAGAAGATGATCCTACTTATGTAGGAAGCACATCTACATTGGATACCCATCTTATAACTCAGGGTGAACTAAATGACCTCGTACGGGATTTAATACTCTACAAGATACAGGCAGAACTTCTTGCTTCTAGACTTAAAGGCTGGAATCTGCTTCATCGTGACACTAAAGTGTGTATTTTTCGAAACCGTCATACAGAGTTTCAAAACTACTATTCTCAAGAAAATGATTTAGTGTATTGTAATAGTACCTGTGCTGTGATGGGTACACTCGGACATGCACATATAAGTACAGAGTGGAGATTGTTTACTAACTCTTCGAAAACTAGTTTGAAGGCTGTCCTTTTGCGCACTGACAACAAGTTTCCTTCAGTGCCTTTGGCTTATGCAACTAATATGAAGGAAACCTATGAAAACATCAAAATAGTGTTAGAAAGAATTCAGTACGAGAAATACAAGTAGACCGTTTGCTGTGATTTAAAAGTTATTTCCTTGTTAATGGGTTTGCAGTTTGGTTATACGAAATATTGTTGTTTCCTCTGCGAATGGGACAGCAGGAACAAAGCGGAACTTTACATCAAGAAGGTATGGCCAAAGCGTGTATTAACTCCTGGACAGAAGAATGTTGTTTATTCTTCACTGGTGAGCCCTGATAATTCTACCTCCTCTTTACATAAAGTTGGGGCTCAAGCCCCAAATTACCGTAAAATTGTGAGTGATTTCCTGCAATCATTCAAAGAAATAGGTTGCAACATGTCCCTTAAAGTTCACTTTCTAGACTCCCACCTGGATTTCTTTCCTGAAAGCCTTGGTGCTGTTAGCGATGAGCATGGAGAACGTTTTCATCAGGACATTTTCTCCATGGAGAAGAGATACCAGGGACAGTGGAGTTCACAAATGCTAGCTGATTACTGTTGGACACTCAAAAGAGATGTTCCAAAAGCCAAACACAGAACAAAGTCGACAACTAAAACATTTTATTTAAGGTAAGTAAGTGTTCATTTATTAAGAAGATACCACTCACTTCTTTCGTATTATTTATTAAGTAGACATAAAATTATGTTTTAGTGCAGTTCCTGTTTCTGTATCACTATAAACAAATAGCAAGTTAAGACAAAAAATCTTATACTACTTTTTGGAGGGAAATTCTCACAAAATCCCTCTAGAAATTCCCTCATACAAAATATGGTGACACGGTATATACATTATTGAAAATATGTTTTATTTCAAATCCAATGAAGTATTAACCGTGCTTATATTGTAATTTTCGTGAAAGTTATATGTGATTTTATCTGCACTAATAAATATGGTAAAATGAACAGTACACATAGCATATTGTTATATAAATATGTTTATTTCTCTAGAAAGAATAATGCGATTCTTATGAAACTTAGAGGGTTTAATAAGTGTAAATCTAGCTAACATACAATATAATTTGTGTGTTTATATACCGGAGCTACCCGAACTAAGGGTACCCGAGCTATAGGTATGAAAATGGTAAAAAAAAAAAAAGAGTGAAATTTGAGGAGAAATTTCCCAAAAATCCCTCTGTCACGGGAAAACTGAGGGTGATGGAGAAAAACTGATTGCAGATTCGAATTCTACGTGAAAAGTTCTATTGGAATCAGGTATTTTCTTCTGTGTGCCAGAGAAAAAGTTTTTTTTTTTTTTTTTTTTTTTTTTTGTCGACTAGTGTAATCAACTCTTGTTACATTAGACTATCCTGCACGTCTGGGGCCGCCGTGGCTCAATGGTAGAGCTTTCACCTGTGGTGCCTGGGTCCTCTCGTTCGATCCCTTCTCGCACGAAGTGAACTTTGTGGCGGACAAACACCGCGTGCGTGGGTTTCCTCGGGGATCTCCCGTTTCCTCTTACTTTCTTCATTCCACCATTTCTTTCATTTCTCATCATCACCGTCTCCTTTAGCCAAGCCGGCATAACCATGGAACGTAAAACTCAAAGATTTCATTTGATTTTATATTCTGCACGCCATAACCAATGATGAATTCAGGGGGTAGCCCGGTTGATTCTCCCCCGAAGAAAATTCTTTCCCCCGGAGAAACTCTTAAAGTTTCAATCACAAAATGTAGAAATTATTTCACCCAAACTCCCCTCTCCCCGAGGAGCTCACATTTGCCCCGGGTGAAAGAGTCTGAATTCAACACTAGCCATAGCCGTCTCTCTCTACAAGTTAATTACTGCAAATGATTAGGCCTATTCCTGTTAATGGAGACTGATAATATTTCTAAGACAATAAAAAGTAATCTTCCCTTCTTCTGTAAGAGATCTTGTTCTTTTTAATGTACGAACAACTGTTAATAAAAGAGGAAACAAGAAGTCTTAACGGTCTGATAATTTACTCATAGGTATTGTACTTAGTTTTCGATTTTATACAGTGGTTTCTTCGGGGTTCTCCCGTTTCCTTCCACTTTCTTCTTTCACCATTTCATTCATTTCTCATCATCACCGTCTCCTTTGGCCTAGCCGGCGTAAATGTGGAACGCAAACCTTATAAAGATTTCATTTTCGGATTTTGATTTCATGTTATTATGAAATTATTGTATCAACAAGAAAATACAAATTCAATTACCAAGCCTGCCATCCCTTGCCATTCCAACACTATGTCACAAGCCCGACTGCCAAAAAGAAGGAAAAGTACAACTGTCCAGTAAAATTTCCATTATAATAACACGTGTTACCTCACTAATGCAGGCAAATCTAATTGTTTTAACCCTTTCACTGTGGAAGGCGACGGAAAAAAATTCCCTAACCTACGAATGTCGATTATAGTCGACGTGTTAAAATTTGTCTGTATCTTGGTTTTGTCGATTGTAGTCGCCAAAGGTTTTCTGTGTGATTTCTATTGTTTATCGAAAACAATAGAACACACACACACACACCAAAAAAAAAAAAAATGAACGGTACAACTTTGGCGACTACTCTCGTCAAAGCCAAGATACGGACAAACAAATTTTAACACGTCGACTATAGTCGACATTCGCATGTTAAGGAAATTTGGTTCTGTCGACAAAAGTCGACTTCCTCTGTGAAAGGGTTAAAATACGTAGTGTAATTACGAAAGTTTTAATTTATTATTTAGACATATTTAGATACACTCTATACCTCCGTGTGCGGGGGCTGATGGTGGAAGACGGAACACCAACATTCACCTTTATTTGAGCCTGGTGGGGGAAAAAGCTTCTTCTTTTTCCTATCAACTTACGTGAAACAGATTATAATAACATAATGTGTAGAACGTAATTAGAGCTTTCTTTAAAAAAAGAAAGAAAGAAAGAAAATTAAAATCGAGTGATTAGGAGCGGATTTATAAGGGGTTAAGCGAACAATGACTCATCATTACCACCCACCTCCTCCCCCCTCCCAGTGGCGGGTTTCGGGTGTTCATCATCACTTTTCTTATTCCCTACCTTATAAGGAACAAAATTATACCATCCACGATACTCTACCATTAAATTGCACACGGGATACCACTAGAAAACCCATTATGCAGCTACGTGAGTTCGAAGACATACATTTAATAGTTTAAGTTTTCTTGTGCTGTGTTTAATGAACTGTCACATATTTATAATATATTGCGATCAGATAACAAATTCAATACTCATCTTAGAATCAACAACTTATAATGAAGTGGTAGAATGGGAATGTAGGAGTTGATTATAAAAATGTTCTGTTGGCTAAGCTTAAATGTTACACAGAGATGTGTTAGTTTTAATATATATGATTTAACCCTACATATAAACATGATGTATGGCTTTAATTTTGGAAATATGAAAATTTAAAGTATACATCATATCAGAAATAGGCAATATATTGAATTATTGCCAACGTATATTAAGATAGAATATTTATAGAACTATGAATAGTATTAAAGCAAAACTAATGTTATTAGTACTTAGTTTTCTAACTTGTCTCACGTGAATGCTAGTATTTAGCTTGTGTCACTAATCGTTTAATAGATATAGATGTTAATACTTTCACATGTACGTTTTGTCTTTTCACTTTTTGAGGAATGTTTAGTATCGAAGTAATGGTGTAAAAATAGATTGCAATAACTTTATTTTCCTAAATTTGCGATACACTTATAAATAACAATACTTTCGATGATAGACATGATGTGTTAAAATTTCCTTCAAAATATGTAGAAAGGGAACATCGCAGAGAACCATTATATGGTTTATTAGTACTGGAGACTGTATTCTTGGGTGTCAGGCTTCTTCAATAGGTATTCTTTCCTTTGTCTGAAACAATTAACCATGCAAGCTGGAGAGAGAAACTAATCTACTTTCGAAAAAAAATATTTTTGAATAATAATTTCCTTTAATAAAATAAGAAGAAAAAAAGTTTCGAAACTTTTTTCTGATCCGACTTCATGTAGTCAAACATTCAATTCAGCATTGTGGGATCTGTAATTTTAGAAAATTTGTGCGCAGTTGTAGATAACAAATGGTGAATTATTTATGTGGCTCTTTTGAGATACCATAGTGCAGAAAATGAAAACATGGATGATACAATTAAAACTCTATTAGGGAAAACACTGAATTTTAAAGGGGCTTCAGGTATGTGTTGAATTCTTTCGAAAAGATAAATCAATGATTTTGCTACAATAAACACGCAACACTTCTTTGGCAAATTAGAAAAGAAAAATATAATACAAAAGATATCTTCAGCATTATTCGATTTTTGGCATTTAATTTCCGTTACGTAACAAATTGTACAACAGAAAGGATCCGAAGTTGGTATAACAATACAATAATATTTTCATGAAAAATATTAGGAAAAATAACGATTTATTTTGCAAATAGTGAAGTTACATGGATAATCTATTCGTGGGTGCAATAAAAATAAATTATGTATTAAAACAAGAGGAAACCTTATCATAAAACTAAGGAATATTTGAATTTCTTCAATATGTCATTATAATTTTTTACTCTTTCTTTGAAACTTTAAACAAATAATCCTTATGTGTCCTTATTTCTACTCTATAACGAATGAAAGATTTGAATTTTTGTAAGATTTGTTTCAGGGAAGACATTGAGGACGAAGAAAAAGGTAAGAAATGGAAATAGAAGAAAAGAGGAAAATCAACTTCATGGATATGACTATATAGAAAATAAGGGGAAAATTCGAGACGAGGTGGTACGGGAAAGAATGCGATGCCGGGATATACTAACACAAGAGAAGTGGTGTAAACGGGAGGAGCAAGAAGAATTTTATACAGAACATGAGAAAGAGGATACAAATGTAGATAGCGAGAAGAAATGAAACGAAAACATAGAAACACTGTGCCAGTTATTAAAGGGAAACGGACACAGAAGAAAAGATTTTTAAAAAGAGAAAAAGAAGCAGAAAAGAGGAAGAAGCAAAGAAAGAAGTAAAAAGATTGTTTGGAGTTGAAAGTTTAGACGAGAAAATGGAGGTTCTGAAGAATCTGTTGAAGAAGGAAGGGATTAAAATGTACAGAAAAGGAGGAAAGAAGATAATAGACTTAGTCAGAAAGAAAGGAAATAAGATAGAAAAGCAGATAATATCAGAAGAGGAAAAAATAGTGTACCAACTTAATTATAGAGTGCGATATGAAGTACATAGGGGAAACAGGAAAGAGATTAGAACAAAGGATAAAATAACATAAGGACGATGCCAGACTATAAAGAGAGAACAACACAATACATAAACATATTAAACAAATGGGACATGAGATAGATTGGGAAGGAATAAAAGGATTAGAAACGGAAAAAAGGAGTATGATAAATTGATAAGAAAGTGGAAAGAAGCCCAGTGGATTAAGAAATATGGGAGGAAGATGTTGATGAATTGGTGTAGTGCACTTGTGATACATGAATTATGGGAAAAGATGATAGACAAAATAGAAAGAAAGAATTAAAATTATTAACAGGAGCTACAAGGACATGTGTACAATAGTGAACAGCAGCTGGACAATAGTAAACAGAAAATGTGAGAAACACTTAATTAAGAGTTTAGTTCTTAAAAGTTTCATAACAGGTGTAAAAGGTTATAAACAGGTGCGCAAAAAGATAAAGTGACAATATCTAATTAAAAATTTACTTTTTAGAACCAATTAAAAGTTTATGTTTTGTAAAGAGAAAGTGGACGTTTCTTGCATTTAGATTGTATATAAGCTGTCAAAATATGTGTCTAAGGAAGGCTATGTTACATAGGTGAAACTGTAACACAGATAGATACTCTTAATATATACCTATGTATACATATACAGATGGTGGCAGAAAAATGGAAACACCTGAACGAAATTGCAACTTATTAGATGAATATGGTGTCGGGCCACCTTTCGCCTTCAGAACAGCCTTGATGCGACGTGGGATGGAGGCATAGAGGTCGTGAATGGTAGCAAGTGAAATTTTACACCATTCCTCGTGCAGGGCATCGGCCAGTTCTGTGAGAGAGGATGGAGGTGGAAATCGTCGCCGAAGTCGTGTTTCCAAGACGGACCACAGATGTTAAATTATGTTGAGATCTGGGGATTGGGCGGGCCAGGGGAGGTGTTGAACTTCATCCCGATGTTCCTCAAGCCACGCTGCAACAACGCCAGCTGTGTGAATGGGTGCATTATCATCCTAGAAGATGGCGTCATTGTCCGGGAACAACATCCAGACCATAGGATGCAAGTGGTCTCCTAAAATTGCGACATAATCGTTGGCAGTGATTCGTCCGCTAAGTGTGTGCATTACAGGACAGGACCCAATGAAAACCATGATATTGCGGCCCATAGCATCACCGAGCCGCCGCCATGTTTCACAGTTGGGCGGAGACACTACAGATCATAAGCTTCTTTGGGCGTTCTCCACACACAAACATGGCCCGTAGTTGGGAATAGGGTGAAGGATGACTCATCCGACCATATCACACGTTTCCAGTCCTCAACGGTCCAAGTTGCATGGTCGCGGCACCATTTGCGGCGTGCGAAAGCGTTATGGTCCCTGATGAGCGGTTTGGTCCGTGCAACACGACCCCGTAAGTTCATGTCATGTAATTCGCGGCGCACTGTGATTGTCGAAACAGTGTGAGGGAGGTGCTGATTGAGTTCCTCCGTCACTTTCTCCGCAGTGGCACGACGGTTCTGCGTGACAATGCGCTTTAATACCCGGCGTGACCTGTCACTCATGATTTTCTTCCGCCCACTGTTCCGCTTCCCCGATGTGGTTTTCCCGTGTGCTGTGTAGGCCGTCATCACCTTCGACACTGTCCTACGCGACACACCTAACACAGTAGCCACTGACGTCACACTCACTCCACATAACCGCGCACCAACAATTTGCCCTCTTTGAAAATCTGAGAGGTCTCCCATTTTACACTACCTTTGTCTGCTTGCAGCCACTGGACACTGCTGTTCCTCTGCGCCTGACGTAGTATGGAGACCGACCTAACACACCACCACCAGCGGTCCGGCGCTGCGGGCGCCACGACGCCACTGCCAATCCATACATCTGACGTGTTGCCAACTACAGTTATTTCCATTTTCCATTTTTCCATTTTTATTTCCATTTCCATATATATACTTTGGTCAGTTGGAGTTTTCTTAGGGAAGACATATTGGTAAAAAGCTTTCAACATTCCTACCACACCAATGTCTCTAAATAAATATAAAAGAATGTTGAAGCATTTGGTTAATATAAAGCGTGTTAATTCTCACATTATTAAAATTATTTTGAAACTATTGACAGATTTAAGTTTGTAGTGAAAAGTTACCTTGAAAGCGGTCACAGGACTTGAAATTGTCATATGACTTGAATTCACTACGGTGTACTTTAAGATGGTTGCCATGTTGGTACCACACAAAATGGGGTACAGATCTATGAATAGCACTTCTATTCGAGGTACAATGTCATTTCCTTCAAATAAAATGACAGGAGTATACCCATATTTTTATTTTTTTAAACATATGCCATCTACTGTAAAGACAATCAAAACCATAGCTTGGTTGCGGTACCAATTAGTATTATTCAGTGGAGGAATTTTATGGCTTACTGTTGTGGGATACGAAACAATTGTAGGGGACCAAATCAAAAGAAATTCCAAAATTTATTATTTTCCCTATATCAACAACGACGATCGTATTTTATGCATGAAATCACAACGAGTTGTAACTCAAGATTAATAAAACTTCTAAGCATTACATATAAGAGAACAAACTGAACAAATTACATGATCAGAGATTGCAACGTTAAAGGCATATAAGTTTGAATTTGTGTTTTTGTTGCTTTACAAGTTTTCATAACGGGTATCAAACCATACACTTAATTCATAACAGCTTAAAGTACACGATTACAAAAGAGGTGTATGAGATTGAATAATGCTCTTACATGCAACAACACATTAAAATAGAATGATGTTTAACCGAATTTCTACTCTAATAACAGTAATTTAGATTTGGAGAATTTACTCTTTTGTTATTATTTTACTTATATGGGCTATTACATCATTACGATAAGTTGAACTACTAATGAGAATAAGCAATTAATCGAATAGACACAATTAAGACAATTTCAGCCTATCAAACCCAAAAAAACAACTTCATATCAAATCTAGGGATTATGTAAAGTTGTTTTCCATGAAAGAATAAATTCATAGATATATAAAACCTGTACTAATGAAATTGAAGAAATTCGTGAAGCTATGCCATACTGAGGAATTAACCCTATCGAATAGTTAACTCTTACACTATGCAAGGTAAATTTATTGACAACTAGAGTATCAATCAAATAGTTACACATATATTATTTGGTTCTAAGATGCTCTCACAGAAATTCAAAATACAGTGCTTAACCTTCCTATATGAATGAGACAATTACAATTTGAAAATAGGAAAATAAGAAAAAAGAAACCGCTTTAAATTCTCCAAAGTAAGAAACGAAAATTATCTGTATAAACAAGAAAAAAAAAATTCTCAAGAAACTTAGTGATTTATGAAGACGGTGAAAAAGGCGGACGAGCAAAGCCGTTCTATAAGACTTCCGATACTTATAAATAGCGTAGTTTAGAAGTCTAAAAACAGAAATAGACAGTGAAAATTTTTGATAGGAATTCAGTACCAAAAGAATATGTTTCACCTTCGATTCTATTCATTTATTAATAGACATGAGCAGGAAAGGTAAAATATTAATTAGCATTTTCGGTTTAAATGTTAAGCTCCATATAGCTAAAATAGTAAGAGTCGGATTGGGGTTCATCTTCCGAGGAACAGGTACTAACTGTAATCTTATTCCTCAATTGCAAGCTGTACTTATGGATGCATTATTTCACGTTTGAGTAAAGGATTCTCGTAGTTCGAAAGTATTTCGTAGTTTGACACTGTGAAATGTAACTCGCTTATTTTATTTTTAACTAAATCTGTCCTCATAGAAGTCTTGATGAATTATTCATATACTCGCTGGTTCAACCTAAGATATATGGGCAATTCTTTAGTCTCGGAGAACACATGTTTTATGAAACTCGAAGGATTTTTATTAAGTGTATCGTGCAAGTAACTATTCAGTGGTTGTAAATTCATCCTCAATTTTTTATTCGATTTTAAATGCAAGCAGTGGAAACGTGTAGTGCTCTAGTATTTACACTACAGAATACTGGATTATTGTAAATATTTATTTCTTCATCGTCAATTATTATTTAGAATTCCATTTCTTACTGTATGCTCACTCAATTGGCTCAAGTATCATTAGTTTCTTTGTAGTACATTTTAATAGGTGATTAGAACAGAAAGCTGTGCCTCAAATTTTCAATGCTAGGAAAAGAGTTGAGTTGATATTTTGTTTAGCGTCCCTTTCAGCAACAAGGCTATATGAGACGTGGACGTACTGATTAACGTGGAATCCGAACCACATGAGCTCCCGTCGGGAATGGAACCCGGGTCTCCCACGCCAAAGGCGCGTACGCTAACCGTTTAGCCACGAGGGAGCTCTCAATGCTAGGAAAAGAAAAACTAAGTAGAGAAGATGGCGTAGAATGTGTTACACAATAGAGCGTCATGCTCTTTAATTATTTAAATTTAAATTTAAAACACAATTTCAATTTAGACATAATTTAGTGTATTGCAATTTTTATAGTATTTTATTTTACATAATGTTTTGTATGTTCTACGTTTCTGCCTTCCTTCTTAATTTAACAAAGTAGTGTGGAAACAAAATTACTTGAAATAGGCCAATTTGTCCATTTTGGAATGGGCCATCTTCTACAATTATTATATCAACAAAAAGTTTTAAAACAATTATAGTGAAGCAGTCAACTAGATCATAGTGCTGTGACTTTTTAATAAAATCCCCCGCAAGGGAGATGAATAGAATAGAATAGAAAACTAAGTAGATTGCAGATGTATAAAAGTGAGCAAGAATGTAAATTGTCTGCAAGATATATAGTGTTTCTTAAAATTAAGCTAATTCTGGATTTTAGAATAATATCCTACACAATTGCAACAAATAATACTATAAGAAAGAATGAATTTATAGTATATAGAGAGAGCCGTCGTGAAGGAAGCCATTGTGACCAATTACACTAGCCAACCGTGAAAATGTAACTGGAATGAAAAAAATGTTTGTTAAACTATATCTACCATGCTGATAACGAAAACGACAATGAAAAACTCAAATTAGCTCTCGTTTCCAAGTTAAAGGGGATTTACATTTAATTAGAAGTATTATATTTTATTAGCATTCATTGTCAATCCCTTCCCATTAGACTTCGAAATCTTGTTGATAATAAACAGACTGATTAACCCTGGAATACACAGAGAAAAAAAAGCTTACGTGAATACACAGGTGGGGTGCCAGCGCACCCCATATAATTAAACGCTACTAAAATTATAATACACGAACTTAAGTACATTTATTTTATTTTATCAGTTACAAGAAGACACAATAGGAGTTTGTATGTATTTTTGAACAGACACAGCTATTCCTTACTGCACGAAATGCTGACTTCCTTTTTGTGCTCAGCACAAACAGCCATTTTGCACCTGAAACAAAAAGATTTAGTTTTTCTGTCCTTAAACCTAGGGCACATTCGACATCGTGCTTGCTTTGGAAGACTAGATGTTGAATGAATTACAGATGACAGTTCTTTTTGAACTCCAATGATATTTCTGATACCAATAGACAAATTAGTCGGAAGATTCTTCTCGAGGCGCTCCAGCATGTAAGGTCTAGCTAACTGCAACCCAATTCTTTTTAGAAACTGAACGGATGGTTGAGAATTCCATTTATGACCATTTCTTCCAAATATAAAGGCTCCCCTTATACCTGGATCATGTTCGATGTTACCATCAGTGTCACTCGTGTCACTTCCACTAATTTCATCATCGACTTCTGATTATACTTCAATATTGTCTTCGGACTCTCTGAAATTACCTTCAGAATCATAATCTTCTTCTACAAAGTCTGTAAACTTGCTTGAACCTGCATTCACTTTCGCCATCAAGCAATTAAACAAATATGCACGCAAAGTATCTAAAACGAATTTCGTCAAAAATTGAATTTCACATACGTAAATACACAGGTGGGGTGCTGGAGAACCCCACCCTTTGAATATATTCTCTCCTAAAATGAGATAATTTGCTTCAGACCCACAACCGTGAATGTCATGCTCTAAAATGAGAATACACGGAAGCACCAACCAACGTGCCTGAGAACAGAGCCACAATGGCGATGAGTATAACGTCTGGGGTGCTCCAGCAACCCCCTTTGCATTCCAGGGTTAAGTTTCCTACAGGCAACAATAGTTATGTGTATTTTGTAGCTATTTTTAGCCCGGGCTCATAGCAACTAGGGGAGGGGAAGGGGAAGAAGAGCGGAGGAGCGGAGCATGATTCCTTTAAGCGTAGTTTCAGTCTGTTACAAATTGTGTTCTGTTCATGTTCTGGAAAAAAGTATTACTGAAGTGTAGTTAGTGCGTGTGGTCACTAATTGCTGTGATTCATTCCGCCTCGCAAATGTGAAAACAGTGTTAAAAATTTTAGCTACAGAGCAGACAGGCTACATTGAAATCGCAAAGGAGACTAATAACTCCATATATTAACAACGCGTACAGACCGTACTTTGGCTGTGAAATCAGGGACCACGACAACCTCTGGGCTCCTCAAGTATGTTGCAATTTTGTCTCGAGTCTTCATTCGTGGTTGTATCGTAAGGGATCTTCCATGGGCTTTGTTATTCCCATGATCTGGCTAGAATCACCAAACCATGTGAATGATTCTTATTTTTGTATGACAACTCCATTAACATATGGTATTTCTAAGAAGAAAAAATCTTTCTTGATATATGCTAACATACCATCAGCCATGCGACTAGTGCCTCACGCAGATGGACTGCCTGTTCCTGTCCCACCTGCCTTTGTTTAAGTGTTAACAAACTTTCTAGGAAATAAGAGGGCAGGAAACTGTAAGAATCTAGTGCCAAATCTTCAGCACTGCTGCGATAGACTGGGGTGCAATGTGTCCTCAAAGTTACATATCTTAGATTCCCAAAAGGACTTCTTTCCTAACGACTATGGTGCTGTAAGCGCCAAGCACGATAAACTCTTCCACCAACAAATTTTGGACGTGGAAATGAGATACCAGGGAAAGTGGAGTGCATCAATGTTAGCCGATCACTGCTGGACACTAATCAGGAAATCACCAGCAGAAAACTGCAAACACCAGGCAAAGTGTTGCGCTTTCAGTGACATTTCTCCGAGGGATAATAACAAGGAAAATACATGCGTAAGCTTACATAGGAAATAACGTAAAGTTATCGTAACTTCAAAACGAGAGCTAATCTTAAGTTTTCATTAACATTTTCGTTATCAGCATACCCGAAAACATAAAGAATAACTGCTTTCACGCCAGTTGCAAAAAAGAAGTGAAATTTTGATGGCTAGTGTTATCAGAGACTAAGTTGATTCGTTACAACGCTAGTTGGCAATTCTGGTATACGTAGAGACCCCAGAGAAAGATATAATATCCTTATATTATATTTATTATTGGTACCGTATTATGAAAGAGTGGTAGTATGATGTGTTGACAACCAAAAATGCACCACGTTACTCCCACACACTCTATAAGAAGGAACGAAGAATAGGCGTTACTCGAGCAGACGGGTCTACAAAATTTTGATAAATTTCATACATTTTCAGATTAGGTTGGGTTAAGTTAGGTTTGTCAGGACCCGCTTGCGCGAGTGAACATGAAGAATACCCAAACGCAAGGATATGGAATCTCCACGCATGCAGAAATTAGCATTCGAAATATAAATTCCTAATGGTATATACTCATCGTAGCAAACGCGCCTGCTATTTGCAGACATACCCATGCACTATTGCATGAACACTCCGGCTTCTCCCTGCTTGACGCCCCGGTAAAACTGTGTTGGGAAATTTTTAACCAACTGCTATATTATTCATACTAGAGTACATAAGCAAAAGTTTACTAAGTTGATGACACCTACATCAATCACTAAAACCAACAACAAAATTTCACCTCCCTCAACAATTCCAACAATGAGAAACACAAAGGGGGTTAAACTGTCCTGGGAAATTTTTACCCCCTGCCATGTTTTTCATACTAGCGTACACAAGTAAGAGTTTACTATATATATGACACCTACATCCATCACTAAAATCAACAACAAAATTTCACCTCCCCCAAAAATTCCATAATGACAAACCCAAGGGAAGTAAAACTGTCCCGGGAAAATTTTATCCCCTGCCATATTATTCATACTAGCGTACATAGGTAAAGCTTTACCACATATATGACACCAACATTCCTGACTAAAACCAACAACAAAATTTCACCTCCGCCAACAATTCCTACAATGAGAAACACAAGGGGGGTTAAACTGTCCAGGGAAATTTTTACCCCCTGCCATGTTATTCATACTAGCGTACATCAGTAAGAGTTTACTACATATATGACACCTACATCCCCCACTAAAACCAACAACAAAATTTCACCTCCCACAACAATTCCAAAAATGAGTAACACAAGGGGTTAAAAACGGAACCAGGCAAATTTTTACCCCCTGCCATATTATTCATACTAGCGTATATAGATAAAAGTTTACTACATACATGACACCTACATCCATCAGTGAAACCAACAAAAAAATTTCACCTTCCCCAACAATTGCAACAAAGAGAAAGACAAGAGGATAAAACTGTCCGGGGAAATTTTTACCGCTCTGCCATATTCTTCATACTAGCATACATATTTAAAATTTTACTACATATATAACACCTACATCCCTCACTAAAACCAAAAACAAAACTTAACCTCCCTCAACAATCACAACAATGAGAAACAAAAGGAAAGTAAAACTGTCCCGGGAAATTTTTACCCTCTGCCATATTATTCATACTAGTGTACATAGGTAAAGGTTTACTACATATATGACATCAACATTCCTCACTAAAACCAACAACAACATTTCACCTGCGCCAACAATTCCTACAATGAGAAACACAACGGGGATAAAACTGTCCCGAAAAATTCTCACCCCCCTGTCACGTTATTCATACTAGCGTCCCCTGTCACGTTATTCATACTAGCGTACATAGGTAAAATAATACGGGGATGCGGCACAGGATCGACACGGCACAGGATCGACACGGCATACGACCGACAATTCAGCTCAGAAACCTGTTTCGGTCCTGTGCCGTGTCGATCCTGTGCCGTTTCGGTCCTATGCCGTGTCGATCCTATGCCGTGTCGATCCTGTGCCGTTTTGCTCTCACGCTGCTGCTCTGAAATAATTTAACTTTTAATCATGTGCCTAAAAAAATAATATTTTATTATCTGTTTAATCTGTGCTCTTACAAATTATAAACTCCTGTCGATTCTATGCCTGTGCAAGTTATATGCATAGAATACGTACGATCGAAACGGCATAGAGCCGACACGGCATAGGACCGAAACGGCACAGGATCGACACGGCATAGGAACGAAACGGCACAGGATCGACACGGCACAGGATCGACACGGCGCAGGACCGAAACGGCATAGGACCGAAACGACGCACGATCATCCCCACTGCGTAGTATCTATAAAACCAAATATTTATTTCTCATAAAAGCAATCAGAGACCTGTCAATTGATTTTAAAATATAAGAATTATAAGATATTTACTATATGAATATTAATAATTGTGTGACAAAAGAATGATAGTGCTAAATGGACAAAATATAATTTCTTGTGTGCTTGGTCAAAAGCATTTCTATATGTATGGAATACTTATATTTTATTATTATTATTATTATTATTATTATTATTATTATTATTATTATTATTATTATTATTATTATTATTATTATTATTATTATTATTACGTTTTAACTCGTTTTGAAATCATGGCCTGATTCCACTAGAAAGCGAAAGCCATGAGAAATGTAAGCTAAGTAGTAATATGGAATACTTTTAATGTTGCTCACTAGAGGAAACATGCTCACATGTCTTCTCGTCTCGATATCGAGACCACAAGAGACTTTTTTAATAAGAAGCTCAGTTGGGAAGTAATAACTGAGCCGATGTCTCGAGCCGGCTCGCTTGGGGTGAGCCATCGGCTCGAGCAGGCTTGGTTGGATGAACCATCTGCTCGGTTTGGCTCATCTGGGCCGAAGGCTCTTGCTGACACGGTTCGGTGAGCTGTTGGCTCGGCTCACTTGAGCTGTGAGCCCAGCTGCTCAAGTTGTTTACAATTGTAAACCCGGGCCGAACAGTTTTGAAGATATTTGGCCAGTGCCCTATAACTTTTAACAATGTTTGGCTCGAGCCCGAATACTCAACCTAAACCCTCAACCCAAATTCACAAGCTCGTGAACAATATCCTTGACTCCTAGAATTCACGACTACCGAGGTTAGCAATCAACTAGTTTTTTAGTATTCAAACACAGACCGCGTTTCTTTCATGTTTAAACACAGTGTTGTTATAATTATAATTATAATTATTATTTATTATTATTAATAATAATAATAAAAGTTGTACTAGTAGTAGTACTAGTATCATTGATAACCTATATTGTCTATGCAAGATACTTGAAGAGAATACTCGAAACTACAAACCAGATTTGGTTCGACTCGACCCGAATTCGAGTCGAGTTGGAGGAAATTTTTCGAATCGCGTTCAAAGATGTCTGTTTTTAGTCGAATCGAGTTATAAAGAATACTCGCTCGTACTCACTCGTGCCCATCGTAGGATGACCACATTCTAACAATCGAAAAGTAGGACACAAGTATAATAGTACTGTATATGATATCTTACTGCGTCAGCAATACGCATATCATTATTTCAATTAATGTTAACCTTAAGTTAATGAACATTTTTGTTAAGAAGAAGCACTGAACAAAATTATTAAAGGAATTAAACACAACTCCAAATGCTTTGATGAATAACAAATTGGTTTATTTTATGAACGTACAGTCAAAGTTCGTGTTGGGATAAATAATAATAATAATAATAATAATAATAATAATAATAATAATAATAATAATAATAATAATAATAATAAATTTCGAAGCGTGGTATTATTTTAAGAAATGAAAGAAAATTTAGACCGGCACAAAGGAACTTCTATTTAACTTGGTTAGCATCACTGTCATAAGTTCAATAAGAAACCTTTCCTACTTTACCGATATCTCAACAAGGCCTTCTCAGTAAAAGCGATGTATTGTAAAAAATGGTTTGTTGATTGTTCTCCATCCCTAGTCTTCTGAGGAGTGTTAAAAAACACAGCGGTTCATCATTCAGGAAAAGAGTGTGTTTGATTCAAAATATTGTGAATAAAGAATGAAACATTAAGATATTGCAAATAAATTAACTCTGGACATTTCGCAGGACATTTTAAAGAAGAAGGATATTTCTCGATTTCCTAGACATCTTCGCAACACGCAGGACAGCTCTTTGAAAAACAGTACTGTACTGCGAAAATCAGTACGTCTGGTTACCCTAGCCCATCCCTACGAGTAACGCAGTATGGCATTTTAGCCAATGTTACCTTATATGAAAATATTCATAACTTATAGCTGTCAAGTAAAAATGTGTCCTTGCATTTACATAAAGCAATTCAGAAAGGGCAATAATAATAATAATAATAATAATAATAATAATAATAATAATAATAATAATAATAATAATAATAATAATAATAATAATAATAATAAAAGCGATAGTAATAGTAGTACGGAAAATTGAAGTGATAACATTTGTTCACATATTCTAAGTTTCAGACCTAAAAGTAACGCGTTACTTTCGAAGTAAAGTAACAGTTACTTTTTGGGGGCAAGTAACGCGTTACATTTTAGGAAAAAGTAAAGTAACTTGTAACGCGTTACATTTTTACATGTAACTTACCCAAAACTGTCCATGGGAAAATTGTTCACTGCTCGGGCCAAGATTGTTTCTGACTGTCGACAGATGGATGCCGTTTATGGCAGACCTTTGCCTGAAGTACTGCCCAAAGTTTGTAGTCCAACGGGTTAAGATCCGGGCTGCTAGAAGGCCAATCAGTGGTAGAAAAGAAGTGAGGGACGTTCCGCGCCAGCCAGTCCTAAGTTGGTTTCGCTGTGTGGCCTGGAGCGGAATCCTGTTGGAAGGTCCACCTTTCTCCAGGGAACATGGTAGCAGATAGTGGTTACACTATAGGTGTTAGCACTGTGTTCTGGTATACCTTGGCAGATGTTTTAACACCTTGTTCGCAAAAATACAGCTGGGTTGTGCTTGAGTAGCTCACTCCCCACCAAACCATCACTGAGGCAGCATGATGTGTCGGGTGTCATCCAGAAGTCCTAAACGGCAGAACTCCTAAAAATATAGGCACTAGACCTGAATTTTAGTACTTCTGCAGTTTAGGACTTGTGGCACGGTATGATTTTTAGGATTTCTGCCGTTTAGGACTTGTGCCGCGATATGATTTTTAGGACTTCTGGCGTTTAGGACTTCTGCCGTTTAGGTCTTGTGCCTTTTTCATTCACTTGCTTTAGTTCTGAAATTCGCCACCACCCCACGAAATTGCGACGATGCAGCAACTAGTTGGCAATAATGTCACGAACGTAGCTAATTCCAACAATAACAGCTATATTTGTACTACTAAGATTATTATTATCACTATCTGTTCTGCACTTATACGTGAATTACATAATACAACTTATTTCGATCTAAGAATTAATTACATAATTAGTTAAGAAATTCGTTTCTTTCGAATGGAGATACGAGAATCCCAAGACAAATTCCTAAAACAAAAATAAATAAATAAAAAATTGAAAAAATGTTTAAAAAGCATATTTTACCAGACTTCTGAAAGCAAGAAAACATTCAGAATTTCAATATATACTGTGTGGAGCGAATTTTATTAAGAGTAAGACAAAAATCCACCAAAGTTTACTTAATTAAGACAAAAGCTCACTAGACATTTCACGAGTGAACATTAAATACCAACGGTATACATAAAGATCGCAGTAGATTTAAAATTGAACAAAGAACATTTACTATGCAATACATTGGGTGACATTCATAAGTTCTAAACGGCACAAGTCCTAAAAATATAGGCACTAGACC